>NW_027361723.1:5697500-5787500 GCF_039654945.1 Dendrobates tinctorius
TAGTGAACGGCCAAAGTCAACACTAGTGGCGAGGCTAGACTTCCATTGAACCATTTTCAATTTGAAAACTTTCCATCTATGTGGTCTTCTAAGAACCGCGTCAACCTTTAATGGAGATGTCACAGCTATTCGGTTTCATTATGTTGCAGTCAGATTGCAAGTAGTGATAGCTGCCTTTCTTGTTCACCTCAAAGCAAGTCTACGGGATGCAACTAGGTATAGAGTCAACAGCCAAAGTAAACTCAAGTGGAGAAGCTAGGCCTTCATACAACCATTTTCTATTTCTGTAGGAAGAGTTTCCACTGAAGAGGTCTTTGTTGATCGCAGAGGATCTTTGTGGTCTCCCAGGAGCTGCGTCAACCTCTAATGGAGGATGGAGGTTGCTTTTTTTACTTTACCAAGTTGCATTCAGATTGCAAATACTGATCGCCATCTTTGTTTTCACAAGTCTACAGGATGTCAACAGCCAAAGTCAAAACAAGTGGTGAGGCTAGACCGCTATCAATTTCTCTCATGTTCCAGCGTCTGCCGAGCACAGGATCCAGGAAACCTCTTTTGGATGTTTGATTTCATTTGGTTTAGATTTGACATGTGGCTACGAGCATTATCTACTTCGCGCCTGTGGGCTGCGGGGCACAACCTATGCTACCTGGTTGGTTAGCGGAAATAAATCAGTCATTAGGGCTGGCTCTCTGAAGACTTTTTAGCAGGAGTTTATATATCATGGCTGTTTCATGGTGGTCCCACAGCTGTCAGATGGGGCTAGCAAATATGACAACGGGCTTGTTCTTGATGGATGAGGCACAAGGAGAGAAGGTGCTTCTGAGCGCGAAGCCTGAGGGGAAATAGAGCCGGTGCTGGTGGAAAGGAGGGGGAAGGAGGAACTACGCTGCATTTCTTCTCCAAAGTGCACGTACTTAAAAACCACAAGGAATGAATAAATAATCCAATCAAATGCACTGCCGGGAACACTTCATCCCCTGGCCCAGCTGTGTTTACAGAAACTCAAAGGGGAGCGTTTAGCTGCCGGGTTGCGGTTAGTGAGGTTCGCACTTTGGTCGCCACTTTCCCTGCTCTGTCACCGAGCCGCCCCATTATTTATGACCCGATTATGTCTTGCGGCTTTCTTTACACATTGTTGACAGCTTGTAGTGGGAATGTTTGGCTTTCTGGTCAGGAGATCGACTGTGGTACAGAAATTTAGTTTGGTAATTTGCTCTTATTCGGGGTCAGGTATCAACCTCTGGCAGGAAAATGGACTAACTAGGATGGCATGGTCCCTCTGCCACAATCCTGACGCCTATTTCAAAGCTGTTACAAGGTTGCAACATTTGCATCAAGTCCTAAACTAGTGACACTCGGCACTATTCCTGGTGACATTGTGACAAATAGGAAGCACAAAGAATAAGAGATAATCCGCTAAAGGAAACCCTGACACTTGGCCGAGTATGGTGGCATTGTGTCCGGCACTATTATAGGGTCACTATGGCTAGTGCAGGGTGGTGGGTGATTGTGGAGGCACAAGGGTCAGTGGGTGCTCTCGGCCTTGCTGTCTATAGAAAGACCACATGGGCCAAGGCTCTTCCCACTGAATGCCTGAATGAGCAAAATACTACCCAGACAACCCAGGGTGAGGATAACACACTACAGGAATACTTTATTGGATTTCCAGCAATCAACATTATATAGAAGAGTCCCGGTAAGCACACAAGATGATGCAAATGACAGAGTCTCACCATCCGCTGGCTCGCAGGGGAGTAGGATCTCTGCGACTTCAGGGCATCCAGGACCAACTACCCCAACCAGTAGCATCCCGCTGTTGGCAGGCACCCACAGAGAGGAGGTATGTGGCCAATTAACGTGAATGTCCCAACCTGGGTTCTCGAAGCGTCTTTGTGAGCTCAGTGATGTGCAGTAGAGCAGATCTATGTTCCACCAGCTGGAACCATGGTCCCTTGAGCTGATGTCCTGTAGAGTCTCTCTCCAGAGAGCCCCTTTTATGCCCACAGCTCTCATTCAGAACATTGTCCCACAGGATTAGGGGAAGATGGAAAGAGGTAATCCCTCATTGTTCAATTAATCTGCACAATGTCCTCTAAGATGTGTACACTAGTAAACCTCAGGGGGCTGATACAAGGCATGATCAGCAGGTATTCCACAAATTAACATACAAGAGTCAATGTACAGGCTCATTTAAAACAAGGGCTCATGTGTCACTTGACCTACTGAACAAAAGATTAGTACATAAGAGTCAACAGACAGACTCATATGACAAAGGAACAATTCTGGCATAATTAGGAATATTTCACCCCCACCCCAGTGGCCAGATAGATGCTGTGTTGTCACAATGATGCTATAGATTCATAAGTCTGATGCAGAGTTATTGGTGATGTTATAATTATTATTCATTTTTATAGCGCCATTTATTCCATGGTGCGTTACATGTGAAAAGGGGCATACATAGACAAGTACAATAAACATGAGCAGTACAAGGCACACACAAGTACAGAAGGAGAGAGGACCCTGCTCGCGAGGGCTCACAGTCTACAGGGATGGGTGAAGATACACTAGGAGAGGGGAGAGCTGGCCGTGCGGTGGTTCAGTAGACTGAGGATAACTGCAGGTTATAGGCTTGTCGAAAGAGGTTCCTTTTCTGATGTGTTAGGGTAGAGAGTTCCAGAGGGGGAAGCACGGGAGAAGTCTTGTATGTTGTTGTGCGAAGAAGAGGGGAATAGAGAAGGAGATCTTGAGAGGATCGAAGGTTGCGTGTAGGTAAGTACAGGGAGACCATGTCACAGATGTATGGAGACAGGTTGTGGATGGCTTTGTATGTCATGGTTAGGGTTTTGAACTGGAGCCTCTGGACTATAGGAAGCCAGTGAAGGGCTTGGCATATGGAAGAGGCTGGGGAATAACGGGGAGACAGGTGGATTAGTCGGGCAGCAGAATTTAGGATAGATTGGAGTGGTGCAAGAGTGCTAGAGGGGAGTCCAGAGAGTAGGAGGTTGCAATAGTCGTGACATTATAATAATGTTATAAGGTCACTGTGGCTGGTGCAGGGTGGTTGGTGATGTTATAGGGTCACTAGTCTGATGCAGGATGCTTTGTGATGTTATAGGGTCACTACTCTGATGCAGTTTGTTTAGCGATGTTATAGGGTCACTAGGCTGATGCAGGTTGGTTGGCGATGTTATAGGGTCACTAGTCTGATGCAGGTTGGTTGGTGATGCTATAGGGTCACTAGGTTGGTGTAGGGTGGTTGGTGATGTTATAGGGTCATTAGGCTGGTGCAGGGTGGATGGTGCTGTTATAAGGTCACTATGTCTGGTGCAGGATAGTTGGTGATGTTATATGGTCATTAGGCTGGTGCAGGATGGTTGATGATGTTTTAGGTAATATGGCTGATGCAGCGTGGTTGGTGCTGTTATAAGGTCACCATGGTTGGTGCAGGGTGGTTGGTGATGTTATAGGGTCCTTAGACTGATGCAAGGTGGTTGGTGAGGTTATACGGTCTCTATAGTTGGTGCAGGGTGGATGGTGAGGTTATAGGGTCCCTAGGCTGGTGCAAGGTGGTTGGTGAGGTTATAGGGTCTCTATGGTTGGTGCAGGGTGGATGGTGAGGTTATAGGGTCCCTAGGCTGGTGCAAGGTGGTTGGTGAGGTTATAGGGTCTCTATGGTTGGTGCAGGGTGGATGGTGATGTTATTGAGTCACTAGGCTGATGCAGGTTGGTTTGTGATGTTTAGAGATGAGCGAATTTGTTCGGATTTTGTCCTCCAATCTGATTTTGACATATTCGAACACTATTCGTGCGAAATGTTTGTCTTATGATCAGTTCCGATCATATTCAGTAATTTCTACTCCCATTGACTCTAATGACGTTCGGCAGTGTTCGACAATTATTGAAAAAAGAATATACGCTTCCGTTCATATTCAGAACCAAATCTGAAGAAATTCGCTCATCTCTAGTGATGTGATAAGGTCACTATGGTTGGTACATAGTGGTTGGTGATGTTGTAGTGTCCCTAGGCTGGTGCAAGGTAGTTGGTGAGGTTATAGGATCTTTGTGGTTGGTTCGGGATGGTTGGTGATGTTATAGGGTCACTATGGCTGGTTCAGGATGGTTGGTGATGGTTGGTGTCACTATCACCAAGCCCTATTCTACAACTGTTCTAAACCAGAATATCACAAGAAATAACCAACTAAATAAATAGTAGTCCATCAGTGCTTTAGAACATGAAGGTCATTCTTTCTGGAAAATTGTAAGAACCTTAAATGTATCCCTTATTGCAGTCATGAAAACCATCAATCACTCTGATGAAATTGGCTCTTATGAGGACCGACAAAAATGACCTCTGCTACAGAGGATAAGTGCATCAGGGCTTCCAGTTTCTACATGAGTGGTCTCCACTGTGCAGTGTGGCAGGGGCGATGTGTAAGTGGGGGGAGCATTGCTGGTGACACTGTTGGTGATTTATTCCAAATTCATGGAACATTAGCTATCATGGTGACAGTGACCGCCATTACATCTGGTTTGTAGTTGGTGGGGCCAAAAACACCTCCAGGTGATGTAACCAAGAAAGAGAAGGATGGAGGCTGAGTCAGATGACATGGCCTCCACAGTCACCGACCTCAACCCAATGGAGATGGTTTGGGATGAGTGGAACAAAGAGTGAAGGAAAGTAACCGACAAGCACCTCCTTTAGGACTACTGGAAGCCTCCAGGTGACGACTTGATGAAGTTGCTAGAGTGAAGCCAATGGGAAGTAAAGCTTCAGAGTAATGGGGAACACCTGAGGTCTAATACATACTGTGCTTTCTCACATGTTTCTTTGCTCCTTGTTTCCATATATTCCTTTGTAGTTTTGTTGCCTTCACTCTGAATCCACAATGTACAAATTCCAATAAGAACAAGGAAAACCACTACACGAACACCTGTGTCCAGACGTTTGACTGGTGTTATATTAAGGCATGATGTTGCCTAAAATCGGCAGAAAACTAATTGTGACAGGAGCGAGAAGGAGTCAGAAGTGACAGTAATCTGGTTGTCTCTGGGATGACGGTAACCAGTAGCATAGCTACTGGGGGGGCAGAGTGTGCTGTTAGCCCAGGTCTCACGCTCTGAGGGGCCGACCCGGAGCTATGTCGATGCCTATAAGTTGACAGCAATGATGAAAGAGGGACAGTCAGCTGATGCTCCCTCCTCCATCAGTCTTCCGCAGTGTCTGACGTTTCAGCGCAGCAGGTGAGATGATGTCACCACATGGCGCGCACTGCCATGAGATGTGTGGGTGATTCAGAACTCACACTGCAAAGACCAGAGCAGGGGGGAACGAGGAGGAGAGGCGAGTATTTTTTTTTTTTTTTAAATCAATGAGAACATTGTGGTGGCCAGAATACTATTTGGAGGACTATGGGAAGTGCATTATACTGTATGGAGGACTATGGGGAGTGCATTATACTAAATGGAGGACTATGGGAAGTGCAGTATACTGTATGGAGGACTATGGGGAGTGCATTATACTATATGGAGGACTATGGGAAGTGCAGTATACTGTATGGAGGACTATGGGAAGTGCATTATACTGTATGGAGGACTATGGGAAGTGCATTATACTGTATGGAGGACTATGGGGAGTGCATTATACTATATGGAGAACTATGGGAAGTGCAGTATACTGTATGGAGGACTATGGGAAGTGCATTATACTGTATGGAGGACTATGGGGAGTGCATTATACTATATGGAGAACTATGGGGAGTGCAGTATACTGTATGGAGGACTATGGGAAGTGCATTATACTGTATGGAGGACTATGGGGAGTGCATTATACTATATGGAGGACTATGGGCAGTGCAGTATACTGTATGGAGGACTATGGGGAGTGCAGTATACTGTATGGAGGACTATGGGGAGTGCATTATACTATATGGAGGACTATGGGAAGTGCAGTATACTGTATGGAGGACTATGGGAAGTGCATTATACTGTATGGAGGACTATGGGAAGTGCATTATACTGTATGGAGGACTATGGGAAGTGCATTATACTGTATGGAGGACTATGAGGAGTGCATTATACTATATGGAGAACTATGGGAAGTGCAGTATACTGTATGGAGGACTATGGGAAGTGCAGTATACTGTATGGAGGACTATGGGAAGTGCAGTTTACTTTATGGAGGACTATGGGGAGTGCATTATACTGTATGGAGGACTATGGGAAGTGCAGTATACTGTATGGAGGACTATGGGAAGTGCAGTTTACTTTATGGAGGACTATGAGGAGTGCATTATACTGTATGGAGGACAATGGGAAGTGCAGTATATTGTATGGAGGACTATGGGGAGTGCAGTTTACTGTATGGAGGACTAAGGGAAGTGCAGTTTACTTTATGGAGGACTATGAGGAGTGCATTATACTGTATGGAGGACTATGGGAAGTGCAGTATACTGTATTGATGACTATGGGAAGTGCAGTATACTGTATGGAGGACTATGGGAAGTGAGGTTTACTTTATGGAGGACTATGAGGAGTGCATTATACTGTATGGAGGACTATGGGAAGTGCAGTATACTGTATGGAGGACTATGGGAAGTGCAGTATACTGTATGGAGGACTATGGGGAGTGCATTATACTGTATGGAGGACTATGGGAAGTGCAGTATACTGTATGGAGGACTATGAGGAGTGCATTATACTATATTGAAAGATATGTAGTGGCTATTATAACATTTGAAAGGCAATGTAGGAGCCTTTATACTGTAAGCATGCAGTTATATAATGTGAAGGTTTTGGTGGAGTCCATCATATTGCGTGGAGGACTGCTTCGGAGTCATTATATGGTGTGGGGCTATAGTACTGTATGCAGGCCCAGTATACTGCATGGAGGGCTGTGTGGGGTTCACAGTTGAGGGATCATACAGTGTTGGGGTCACCATACTTTTCCGGGGGAGTTTAGATGTGGGGTACTGTGGAGGAATTCACTGTGGGGGTATCTTACAGTGTTTGTTCAACACTTTTGTTGACATTATATTTCATAAGTGCAATGTGAGGGGATATACTGTAGGGCTCCTGTAGGAGGAAAATCATTGGGTACACAGAACCACACAGCAGGTGCAGTAATAGGGACACATACGGCAGCAGCGGCTCAGTATTGGGGTACCAGCAGGATGAGGAGTTTGTGCAGGTTGGGAATAGATGGGGAAAGTGCTGAAAATATGAAAGGTGAAATGTGTCTGTGCTGTAATCTCTGCAGACAAGTCTTGACTGGAGAAGTTGTCATGGCGGTCTGGGCCAGATGGAAAAGACGGGAAAAGTGATTGGTGTTGGTCACTGTATAGAGATTATTTTCAGTAGCAGCACGGTCATCTGCTGAGCTTCTCCTCCATTATTGTAATCAGGGTTACCTGGTTAGGGGCCACTCAGAAGTTTTGTCCCCCTTAACCAATCCTCTTTGTATGCTACTGACAGTAACACATCGTTGGTTTTAATCTTTGTGTTACAGTCTATGGATGGAGGTGTGACGGCGCTGTCCGCGGTGCTGAAATATTCACTGTGTAGGAAAGTGGATTTAGTCAGCGGTCATGTTATATGCAGGTGATCTGGTCTGTCCACTGCATTCTCCAAATGTGACAAAATAGTGAATTAATAGAGTGGGGGGAAATAAGTATTTGATCCCTTGCTGATTTTGTAAGTTTGCCCACTGACAAAGACATGAACAGTCTATAATTTTAAGAGCAGGTTAATTTTAACATTGAGAGATAGAATATCAAAAATAAAATCCAGAAAATCACATTGTATAAATTATATAAATGTATTTGCATTTTGCAGTGAGAAATAAGTATTTGATCCCTCTGGCAAACAAGACTTAATACTTGGTGGCAGGCTCAGCAGTCAGGTGTTTTTTTTGTAGCTGATGATGAGGTTTGCGCAGGAATTTTGGCCCACTCCTCTTTGCAGATTATCTCTAAATCATTAAGATTTTTATGCTGTCACTTGGCAACTCAGAGCTTCAACTCCATCCATAAGTTTTCTATGGGATTAAGGTCTGGAGACTGGCTAGGCCACTCCATGACCTTAATATGCTTCTTTTTGAGCCACTCCTTTGTTGCTTAGGCTGTATGTTTTGGGTCATTGTCTTGCTGAAAGACCCAGCCACAACCCATTTTTAATGTCCTAGCAGATAGAAGGAGGTTGTCACTCAGGATTTTACGGTACATGGCTCCATCCATTCTCCCACTGATGCAGTGAAGTAGTCCTGTGCCCTTAGCAGAGACACACCCTCAAAACATGATGTTCCCACCTCCATGCTTGACAGTGGGGATGGTGTTCTTTGGGTCATAGGCAGCATTTCTCCTCTTCCAAACACGGCGAGTTGACTTGATACCAAAGAGCTCAATGTTTGTCTCATCTGACCCCAGCACCTTCTCCCAATCGCTCACAGAATCATCCAGGTGTTCATTGGCAAACTCCAGATGGGCCTGCACACGTGTCTTCTTGAGCAGGGTTGTAAACCTTTACAGTGTAATGAGATACCAATGGTTACCAATGGTGTTCTTGGTGACTGTGGTCCCAGCTGCCTTGAGATCATTAACAAATTCCCCCCGTGTAGTTTTAGGCTGATCTCTCATCTTCCTCATGACCAAGGATACCCCACGAGGTGAGATTTTGCATGGTGTCCCAGATCGATGTCGATTGACAATCATTTTGTATTTCTTCTATTTTCTTACTATTGCACCAACAGTTGTCTCCGTCTCACCCAGCGTCTTACTTATGGTTTTGTAGCCCATTCCAGCTTTGTGCAGGTCTATGATCTTGTCCCTGCATCCTTATAAAGCTTTTAGGTCTTGCCCATGTTGTAGAGGTTAGAAGTCTGACTGATTAATTGAGGCTGTGGACCGATGTCTGTTATAAAGGTGAATATGTAAGACAGCTGTCTTTAATGCAGGTAACGAGTTGATTAGGAGTGTAACTGGTCTGTAGGAGCCAGAACTCTTAATGGTTGGTAGGGGATCAAATACTTATTTCTTACTGCAAAATGCAAATAAATGTATATAATTTATACTGTACAATGTGAATTTCTGGATTTTATTTTTGATATTTTATCTCTCAATGTTAAAATTAACCTACCCTTAAAATTATAGACTGTTCATATCTTTGTCAATGGGCAAACTTACAAAATCAGCAAGGGATCAAATACTTATTTCCCCCACTGTATATACAACTGCTTCTCACATAATTAGAATAGCATCAAAAAATGAATTTATTTCAGTTCTTCGATACAAAAAGTGAAACTCATATTACATAGAGTCGTTATACACAGAGTGATCTATTCCAGGTGTTTATTTCCGTTAATGTTGATGATTGCGGCTTATGTTTCAGTAGCTCCAGAATCATGGGGAAGACTGCTGACCTGAAAGATGTCCATAAGGCAGTCACTGACACACTCCACAAGGAGGGGAAGCCACAAAAGGTCATTGCTAATGTAGCCGGCTGTTCACAGAGTGTATCCAAGAATATTAACGGAAAGTGGAGTGGAAGGAAAAGTTCTGGTGTAAAAAGGTGCACAAGCAACTGGGATAACCGCAGCAGCGTCTCATCCATGCAGGGAGTCACTCACAATGCGTGGGGGCTTCTCATCTATGGAGGGGTCACTCACAATGTGCAGGGGGCTTCTCATCCATGGAGGGGGTCACACACAATGTGTGGGGTCTTCTCATCTATGGAGGGGATCACTCAATATGTGGGGGCTTCTCATCCATGGAGGGGGGTCACACAATGTGTGGGGGCTTCTCATCTATGGAGGGGGTCACTCACAATGTGTGGGGGCTTCTCATCCATGGAGGGGGGGTCACTCACAATGTGCGGAGGCTTCTCATCCATGGAGGAGGGTCACTCACAATGTGCGGGGGCTTCTCATCCATGGAGGGGGGGTCACTCACAATGTGCGGGGGCTTCTCATCCATGGAGGGGATCACTCACAATGTGTGGGGGCTTCTCATCCATGGAGGGGGGTCACTCACAATGTGTGGTGGCTTCTCATCCATGGAGGGGGGTCACTCACAATGTGTGGGGGCTTCTCATCCATGGAGGGGGGTCACTCACAATGTGTGGGGGCTTCTCATCCATGGAGGGGGGTCACTCACAATGTGCGGAGGCTTCTCATCCATGGAGGAGGGTCACTCACAATGTGTGGGGGCTTCTCATCCATGGAGGGGGGGTCACTCACAATGTGCGGGGGCTTCTCATCCATGGAGGGGATCACTCACAATGTGTGGGGGCTTCTCATCCATGGAGGGGGGTCACTCACAATGTGTGGTGGCTTCTCATCCATGGAGGGGGGTCACTCACAATGTGTGGGGGCTTCTCATCCATGGAGGGGGGTCACTCACAATGTGTGGGGGCTTCTCATCCATGGAGGGGGGTCACTCACAATGTGCGGAGGCTTCTCATCCATGGAGGGGATCACTCACAATGTGTGGGGGCCTCTCATCCATGGAGGGGATCACTCACAATGTGAGGGGGGTTTCTCATCCATGGAGGGGATCACTCACAATGTGAGGGGGGTTTCTCATACATAGAGGGGGTCACTCACAATGTGTGGGGGCTTCTCATCCATGGAAGGGGTCACTCACAATGTGTGGAGGCTTCTCATTCATGGAGGGGATCACTCACAATGTGCGAGGCTTCTCATCCATGGAGGGGATCTCTCACAATGTGCGAGGCTTCTCATCCATGGAGGGGATCTCTCACAATGTGTGGGGGCTTCTCATCTATGGAGGGGGTCACTCACAATGTGTGGAGGCTTCTCATTCATGGAGGGGATCACTCACAATGTGCGAGGCTTCTCATCCATGGAGGGGATCTCTCATAATGTGTGAATGTGTGGAGGCTTCTCATCCATGGAGGGGGACACTCACAATGTGTGGAGGCTTCTCATCCATTGAGGGGATCACTCACAATGAGTGGGGGCTTCTCATACATGGAGGGGATCACTCACAATGTGCGGGGGCTTCTCATCCATGGAGGGGATCACTCACAATGTGTGGGGGCTTCTCATCTGTGGAGGGGGGAGCTGTGGCGCCCCCAGGGGTTTAGTCGCCACACTCGTTTTGCCTTCCTCCAGGGGAGGGTAATGCCAGGTTTGGAAGCAGTGATGGGTCTCTCCAGCAGTTAAC
The DNA here is from genome assembly GCF_039654945.1 of Dendrobates tinctorius. Taxonomy (NCBI): domain Eukaryota; kingdom Metazoa; phylum Chordata; class Amphibia; order Anura; family Dendrobatidae; genus Dendrobates; species Dendrobates tinctorius. Next base: position 5,708,681 of record NW_027361723.1, read on the forward strand.
CTAATGCATGCAACACAGTTCCACTCCGGGCCAGCAGGGGGATCTCTGAACCAGGATTGAGGAGCAGAGTACTCTCTGACGGTCAGGAGAAAGGAGTAGTCAGATAGTGTGAGGAGGTCCACGTGTGCAGGCGTGTGGAGCGGGGTGGAGGTTGAGCTCCGAGAGGAGAGCTCCCTCACCGCTAGAGCGCAAAGACTGGAGCCTGGTCTCCACGGTGGTACGGATACTAACGGTCCTGCCACAGATACCAGAGGAGTAGGAGGCTGTAAATGCCCTGCTCTCACCAAAGACTTGGGACACAACAGCAATTGAATAGAGAGCCAGGACTCAGGAGAGGAGTCCCCTAGAGAGGCTACAGCTGTCTGTCATACAAGTAAAGTTCTAGGAACATCTGAAGAGAGGCATTTCAGAGTAACTAAGTACTGGAGTGCTTCACACTACAAAGCGATAGGAAGGAGACTGCACAGCCCTTCTGCTGAGATAGAATCCTGATCCGCTTCCAGGCTAACCTGCTCCAATACCATCTGTAATCAGGACCCTGGACTGCATATACTCAGTAAAGGTACAGAAACTACAACCGCTGTGTCTTGTCTGTTCCCTACGCTTTCGGCACTGCTGCATCCCCGTGCCAGCTACATCTACACTGCCCTGGGACTACAGCTCCACCTGTGGGGAGCTTTGCCATCTAAGCTGCACATACCATCAGTCCCAGCGGATCTGTATGCAGCATTGGCCTAACACCACATTTGCCAAACACCACGGGTGGCGTCACAAACTATTCTGCCAATAACTACATCTCCCCATTGCTTGGGTGCCCAGGGCCATGGACCGGGTCACCGCTGCTGTGACACATCCCCCTGACACCGGCACGGTACCGAGTACCTCACTGCCCTGGGAGGGCGACCCAATTTGGTGTCACAAACAGGATTACGGAGCCCGGTGTCCCCGGGTCCTGTGTGCCATAGACTGTGTTTGTGAACTGTGAATTTGGCGCCATTTGCCGCCATTGCCGCGCTGCTTGGCGCGCATGGGAAGAAAGAAGCGGGCCTTCGTGGGCGGAGCCTGCCACAGAGCGCGACGAAGTGACGTGCCGCACGGGAAGAGAGGACAGCGCGCGAGAGGAGGAGGAGCTGAGGCCTACAGCCCGGAGCTTCGGGCCTGCAAAGCGGCCGCCGGTGAGCTCCCGCAACCCCCGGCCCTGGCTAACGTTAACTAGGGGGGGAGAGAATGTCTGCGCCACAAGCCATTGTAGCGGCGGACGGCGCTGCCAACCCCGCGGTACCGCCAGGAGGAGCACCCGCCGTAGCGGTCCTCATAATGCTGCTATCCATGCCCTACATACCGGGAGCGGCCTGGCTACCGCAGTACTCGGGTGAGTCCCACACCCTGAGTGAATTTAAAGAAAGACTGTGTAGTTTGTTTAAAGTTTACCCTCTGTCTGAAGACCTTAAAGTGAACATCCTGATTGGGCAGCTAACGGGTGCAGCACAGAGAGAAGTGAAAGCCTGGCAGGACACTGATAAAGAGACTGTTGCAAAGATCCTGGCCAAGCTGAGAAGCATTTTTGACACCCGCACTGCAGCTGAAATTAAGATGAGGTTCTTTGGCTGTAAACAGAAGGCGCAGGACAGTATCAGGGACTATGCCCTCAACCTGCAGGAGGTGCTGCGAGCAGTTAAGCAAGTTGACTCTGATAGTGTGAAAGAAGAAGACAAATTGTTAAAGGAGCAGTTCATCGAAGGACTCCTGTCCAGTACCCACAGAGGACAGTTACGCATCATTACCCTGCAAAACCCTGATTTGAACTTTGCTGAGTTTAAGGACAGGGCTATCTGGGTACTGCAGGAATCCTCTGACAGCCGTCCAGCGCCCCCTAGGCGCCCAGCGATCACCTACCATCAGGAAGCTACATCCTTTCCTTCCATCCCTGTAGAGGCTGATGCCCAGACCCTGGATAAAGATCCAACAGGGAAGCTGCGTCTTCAGGTCCAGGAGCTGACCAAAGGAATGGCTGCACTCACCAGAACCGTGCAGTCCCTGCAGGATTCCTCCAAAGAAAAGGTCCAGCTTGCTTCCAGTCCAGAGGATGTCCCGTGGCTCCGGAGGAGGAGAACCCCACCACTTCGAGGAAGGAACAACGATCTCTACGACCAGGACCGACATCCCATCTGTCGCCGCTGTTACAAGGCAGGTCATCTTGCAAGGTACTGTCCTTTAAACGAGCAACCCCTAGGGCAGAGGGCCAACCCCCAGGAGTAGGATCACCAGGCCCAAGGAACTGGAGAGCCAAGTATGTGGGAGAGAGATCGATCCTTCCTGTGGTGATTGACGGCATCCCCATGAACGCTTTGCTGGACACTGGCTCCCAGGTGACCACTATGCCGTATATTTTGTACAAGAGGTACTGGGCTGATTCTGAACTCACCCGTGGCCCCACTGATGAACTAACTGTAGTTGCTAGTAATGGTCATACCTTGCCGCAGATTGGATGCAAGGAAATTTCTGTTAAAGTGGGGCAGGTGGAGCTAAAATCACAAGGTCTGATAGTTGATATTGACCGACGTGAATGTAATCCCATGATGACTCTTGGTACAAATGTAATTGAAAACTGTCTGTCCGAGGTTATTGTCTTGTTACAACAGGTGGCTGAGACTGCTGGTTCCGGTGAACAACGAGTCCTGCAGAAGGAGATCCGAGCCCTGATGCAAAGGCAAGAGGTAGAACTCTCAGGCGGAGAGATTGGCAGCGTCAGAGTGAGTGATGCTTTTCCCATTGTAATACCCCCCAGATGTGAAATGTTGGTTTGGTGTCGGGCAGCTATAGGCCTCAGAGAGAGAGATTACCAGGCATTGGTAGAACCAGTATACTCCGAGAGCAGGCCCACTGTCCTGACAGCCAGAGGGGTAGTTCACAGTTGCTAAGCTGCTTACTGTCAGTAACAATGCAATACAGGCAGCAGAGCCCTTGGTCTCATCCGACCAGGTGGAGGACAATGGCTCTGTAAAGCAGCTGGAGGAGTGGTGTCAGCAACTGCAGGTGGTTGATGTACGAAAGGGGAGAGTACCTGTATGCCTTCTGAATTGTGGGGAGGAGGAAACCACAATACCTCGGTACGCCACAGTTGCTAAACTGCTCACTGTTAATAACATCTCATTGCAGGCAGCAGAGCCTTTGGTCTCATCCGATCCGGTGGAGGACAATGGCCCTGTCAAGCAGCTAGAAGAGTGGTGCCAGCAACTGCAGGTGGGAACTGACTCTACACCCTCATACCAGAGAAATGGGGCTTACAGAGTGACACAAGAGTATGAGCGGGTATTCAGCAAACACTCACTAGATTTTGGGCAGGCAAAAGGGGTGCAACATCATAGCCCCACTGGAGACCATCCACCCATAAAGGAGAGGTACAGACCTATACCCCCAACACAGTACCAGTGTGCTAAGAGTATGTTGAAAGAGATGAAGGAGGCAGGGGTCATCAGAGACAGTTGTAGCCCATGGGCAGCTCCAATAGTGTTTGTAAAGAAAAAGGATGGTACCATGAGAATGTGTGTTGATTACAGGAAAATTAACAGCATTACACATAAAGACGCCTACCCATTACCTAGAATTGAGGAATCATTAGCTGCACTTAAAACTGCTAACTACTTTTCCACCTTGGATCTCACCAGTGGGTATTGGCAGGTTCCCGTGGCAGAGGCAGACAAGGAGAAAACCGCATTTACCACTCCAGTGGGTCTCTGTGAGTTCAATTATATGTCATTTGGACTCTGCACTGCTCCAGGAACATTTCAGCGGCTGATGGAGTGTTGCCTGGGACACATGAACTTTGAAACGGTCCTGTTGTACTTGGATGATGTCATCGTTTTCTCCAAGACCTATGAAGAGCACCTGGAACACCTGGCCGAATTGTTTGAAGCATTGTCCAATTTTGGCCTGAAAGTGAAGCCTTCAAAATGCCACCTCCTGAAGCCTAAGGTACAGTACCTCGGTCATGTGGTCAGTGCAGAAGGTCTGGCACCAGATCCTGACAAGGTCACGGTCATCCGGGACTGGACGAAGCCCAGCAACCTCCATGAGGTATGCCAATTCCTTGGACTGGTAGGCTACTACCGGAGATTCATCAAAGGCTTTACTGAAATAGCCACCCAGATGCAAAACCTTCTGGTGGGGCAATCCAAGAAAGGCAAGCAGAAGAATTCCACAAATGAATGGACTGAAGAGATGGAGAGGTCTTTCACCAGATTAAAGATGGCTCTCACAGGTGACGAAGTTCTGGCCTACCCAGATTATGACAAACCCTTTGTGTTGTACATGGATGCCAGCAACGTGGGATTAGGAGCAGTACTGTCGCAGGTACAGAATGGAAAAGAGAGAGTGATCTCCTATGCCAGCAGGAAGCTGCGTCCCACTGAGAGGAACCCTGATAATTACAGTTCTTTCAAGCTGGAGTTCCTTGCCATAGTCTGGGCTGTCACCAAAAGGTTCAAGCATTACCTAGCTTCGGCCAAATTTACAATCTTCACGGACAACAACCCGTTGACCCATGTGGACACTGCCAGGCTAGGAGCACTGGAGCAGCGATGGATGGCTCGGTTATCCAATTATGAGTTTACCATCAAGTACCGGGCAGGGCACAAGAATGCCAATGCTGATGCGCTATCCAAGATGCCTAATCTGCCAGATGCAGGAGAAGACCCTGAGGCTCTGGAAGAGGTAGAATTGCCTCCTTTCCACCGGCCACTGGCGTCCCAACGTGCTCAAGGAGTGAGAAACAGGCGGCCTGACTTGAAGGAAGTCACTATGAATCCATTGCCCCATCATGATTGGGCAGAAGCGCAAGATAATGACCCTGCAGTCCGCCTGGTGAAAGAGCCGCTGACACAAGGTGACTCGCGCCCAGAGTTGAATTCTCCTGAAGAAACTCATCAGTTGTGGAAGGAAAGAGGTCGGCTGTTCATTTATGAAAGGAAGCTGTGTCGGAGGAGTATCAATGCCCGCACACATGAGCTGGTCTGGCAGGTGGTGGTCCCAAAGAGAGATGCATCAATGGTTCTAGGAGCATACCACAATGGAGCTGGACACTTTGGATGGAAGAAGTTGGAAACATTGCTCCGAGAGAGGTTCTACTGGACTGGTATGTGGAAGGCCATTGAGAGGTCGTGCTGGGAGTGTGGACAGTGTAACCTGCACAGAAAGGATCGAGACAGCCAGAGAGCTCCCTTACAGCCAGTCATCACCAAACAGCCCCTGGAGTTGGTAGCCCTGGACAATTTGAAGCTGGTTCCAAGCCGGTCAGGCTGCCTCTATGCCCTTACCATTGTGGACCACTATTCAAGATTCCTGGTGGTTGTGCCCATCAAAGATCTAACGGCCAGGACAGCGGCCAGAGCATTCCAACAGCACTTCTGTAGACCACATGGTTATCCTGAGAGGGTGCTGACAGACCAAGGTCCAGCTTTCGAGGCAGAAGTATTCCATGAATTTTGCAACTTATATGGGTGTAAGAAGATCCGGACAACACCTTATCACCCACAGACCAACGGCATGTGCGAGAAGATGAACCAGGTAGTGATTGATTTACTGAAGACATTGCCCTTGGAGGAGAGAAATCTGTGGCCAGAAAAGTTGCCTGATCTGGTGGACCTCTACAACCATATCCCAGTGAACTCTACCAACTGTACTCCAGCATACCTGATGAGAGCAAGGCCTGGTAAGCTGCCTATTGACTTGGACATGGGAGTCCTGACGCCTGAAGTAACGTTACCAGATGCTGACTGGGACAAGGAGAGGCAGCAGCAGTACAGAAGGGTACAGGAGTGTGTGGAGAAGAGTCTGGCTCAGGCAAGGCAGAAGCAGGAGAGACTTTATAACCAAAATGCACCTGCTGTTCCTTTTTCGCCAGGAGAACAAGTTCTCAAGAGAAAAAGAAGACTGCATAAGCTGGATGATCAATGGGAAGAGGAGCCCTATACAATTCTGCCCTCGAGCTTTGATAATGCCAAAGTATGCCTTGTTAGCAAAGATGGAGGAGAGACCTCAGCAGCGGTATCCAGAGATCACTTGAAGTTATGCCCTGACCAGTTGAAAGAAAAAGCGGGAGGATCGGATAACATCCCACCTACAGAGGAAGAAAAGACAGTCAGTACTGTGCTGGGAGAGTTCCCTGCGAATTGGACTAGAGCTAATGATGCAATCGTGGTGCCGGTGTTGTTATTTCCCCAAGTAGAAGCACAGGAGAATAGGACTCAAGAAGACCTTGAAGATCGAGAAAATCAGGCAACAGAGGCCACACCAGCAGTGGAGTCAGAGAACCCTCGCCCTGCCAGTGGTGAACCTGTAGTGCCCGTGGTGAGTCCAAGAGTTCACAGACCAGTTAGTGTCCCTGTGCTACGTAGAACTAGAGCATTACACACTACACCGGTAGTTAGAACGAGACAAACAGTAAGGCCCACTACAGTACCTGTGTTACGCAGATCCACTCGTACCACACAGGGTGTACTACCAGTTAAGTTCCATATATAAAGTAATGTAATTGTTGAAATTTTGTAAATATGTAACTATTTTTCAAGTTTTGTGCCTACAGGTAACCTGTAAGAGTTCCTTGGAGTTTTGTGTTTTTCTTCATGGACACTGAACCACAGGACTTGTGTGTGGTCAAAAACTTTCACCATTTGCCCAGGAATGGACCATGGACATTGATGTTGGACTTGTCATCATAGGATCATTTTTGAGCACTTGGTTTTTGTACATTTTTCATTTTTAAATCTTGTACAACTATTACTGTCAAAATGTTTATATGTTGTTTTTCATGTTTTTGTTCAGCCCAGGAGTGCTGACTTGCACTAGGGGGGAATGTGGCGCCCCCAGGGGTATGGTCGCCACACTGGCTTTGCCTTCCTCCTGAGGAGGGTAATGCCAGGCTTGGAAGCAGTGATGAATCTCTCCAGCAGTTAACCTAATGCATGCAACACAGTTCCACTCCAGGCCAGCAGGGGGAGCTCTGAACCAGGATTGAGGAGCAGAGTACTCTCTGAGGGTCAGGAGAAAGGCGTAGTCAGATAGTGTGAGGAGGTCCACATGTGCAGACGTGTGGAGCGGGCTGGAGGTTTGGAGGTTGAGCTCCGGGAGGAGAGCTCCCTCACCGCTAGAGCGCAAAGACTGGAGCCTGGTCTCCACGGTGGTACGGATACTAACGGTCCTGCCACAGATACCAGAGGAGTAGGAGGCTGTAAATGCCCTGCTCTCACCAAAGACTTGGGACACAACAGCAATTGAATAGAGAGCCAGGACTCAGGAGAGGAGTCCCCGAGAGAGGCTACAGCTGTCTGTCAAACAAGTAAAGTTCTAGGAACATCTGAAGAGAGGCATTTCAGAGTAACTAAGTACTGGAGTGCTTCACACTACAAAGCGATAGGAAGGAGACTGCACAGCCCTTCTGCTGAGATAGAATCCTGATCTGCTTCCAGGCTAACCTGCTCCAATACCATCTGTAATCAGGACCCTGGACTGCATCTACTCAGTAAAGGTACAGAAACTACAACTGCTGTGTCTTGTCTGTTCCCTACGCTTTCGGCACTGCTACATCCCTGTGCCAGCTACATCTACACTGCCCTGGGACTACAGCTCCACCTGTGGGGAGCTTTACCATCTAAGCTGCACATACCATTAGTCCCAGCGGATCTGTATGCAGCGTTGGCCTAACACCATATTTGCCAAACACCACAGGTGGCGTCACAAACTATTCTACCAATAACTACATCTCCCCATTACTTGGGTGCCCAGGGCCACGGACCGGGTCACCGCTGCTGTGACACATCTCCCTGACACCGGCCCGGTACCGAGTACCCCACAGCCCTGGGAGGGCGACCCAGAGTCACTCACAATGTGTGGGGGCTTCTTATCCATGGAGGGGATCACTCACAATGTGCGGGGGCTTCTCATCCATGGAAGAGATCATTCACAATGTGTGGGGGCTTCTCATACATGGAGGGGATCACTCACAATGTGTGGGGGCTTCACATCCATGGAGGGGTCACTCACAAAGTGTGGGGCTTCTCATCGATGGAGGGGATCTCTCAAAATGTGTGGGGCTTCTCATCCATAGAGGGGATCTCTCACAATGTGTGGGGCTTCTCAACCATAGAGGGGATCTCTCACAATGTGCGGAGGCTTCTCATCCATGGAGGGGGTCACACACAATGTATGGAGGCTTCTTATACATGGAGGGGTCACTCACAATGTGTGGGGGCTTCTCCTCCATGGAGGGGATATCTCACAATGTGTGGGGCTTCTCATCCATAGAGGGGATCTCTCACAATGTGTGGGGCTTCTCATCCATGGAGGGGATCTCTCACAATGTGCGGAGGCTTCTCATCCATGGAGGGGGTCACACACAATGTATGGAGGCTTCTTATACATGGAGGGGTCACTCACAATGTGTGGGGGCTTCTCCTCCATGGAGGGGATCTCTCACAATGTGCGGGGGCTTCTCCTCCATGGAGGGGATCACTCACAATGTGTGGGGGCTTCTCCTCCATGGAGGGGATCACTCACAATGTGTGGGGGCTTCTCATACATGGAGGGGATCACTCACAATGTGTGGGGGCTTCACATCCATGGAGGGGTCACTCACAAAGTGTGGGGGCTTCTCATCGATGGAGGGGATCTCTCAAAATGTGTGGGGCTTCTCATCCATAGAGGGGATCTCTCACAATGTGCGGAGGCTTCTCATCCATGGAGGGGGTCACACACAATGTGTGGGGGCTTCACATCCATGGAGGGGATCACTCACAATGTGTGGGGGCTTCACATCCATGGAGGGGTCACTCACAAAGTGTGGGGGCTTCTCATCCATAGAGGGGATCTCTCACAATGTGTGGGGCTTCTCAACCATAGAGGGGATCTCTCACAATGTGCGGAGGCTTCTCATCCATGGAGGGGGTCACACACAATGTATGGAGGCTTCTTATACATGGAGGGGTCACTCACAATGTGTGGGGGCTTCTCCTCCATGGAGGGGATCTCTCACAATGTGTGCGGCTTCTCATCCATAGAGGGGATCTCTCACAATGTGTGGGGCTTCTCATCCATGGAGGGGATCTCTCACAATGTGCGGAGGCTTCTCATCCATGGAGGGGGTCACACACAATGTATGGAGGCTTCTTATACATGGAGGGGTCACTCACAATGTGTGGGGGCTTCTCCTCCATGGAGGGGATCTCTCACAATGTGCGGGGGCTTCTCCTCCATGGAGGGGATCACTCACAATGTGTGGGGGCTTCTCCTCCATGGAGGGGATCACTCACAATGTGTGGGGGCTTCTCATACATGGAGGGGATCACTCACAATGTGTGGGGGCTTCACATCCATGGAGGGGTCACTCACAAAGTGTGGGGGCTTCTCATCGATGGAGGGGATCTCTCAAAATGTGTGGGGCTTCTCATCCATAGAGGGGATCTCTCACAATGTGTGGGGCTTCTCAACCATAGAGGGGATCTCTCACAATGTGCGGAGGCTTCTCATCCATGGAGGGGGTCACACACAATGTATGGAGGCTTCTTATACATGGAGGGGTCACTCACAATGTGTGGGGGCTTCTCCTCCATGGAGGGGATCTCTCACAATGTGTGGGGCTTCTCATCCATAGAGGGGATCTCTCACAATGTGTGGGGCTTCTCATCCATGGAGGGGATCTCTCACAATGTGCGGAGGCTTCTCATCCATGGAGGGGGTCACACACAATGTATGGAGGCTTCTTATACATGGAGGGGTCACTCACAATGTGTGGGGGCTTCTCCTCCATGGAGGGGATCTCTCACAATGTGCGGGGGCTTCTCCTCCATGGAGGGGATCACTCACAATGTGTGGGGGCTTCTCCTCCATGGAGGGGATCACTCACAATGTGTGGGGGCTTCTCATACATGGAGGGGATCACTCACAATGTGTGGGGGCTTCACATCCATGGAGGGGTCACTCACAAAGTGTGGGGGCTTCTCATCGATGGAGGGGATCTCTCAAAATGTGTGGGGCTTCTCATCCATAGAGGGGATCTCTCACAATGTGTGGGGCTTCTCAACCATAGAGGGGATCTCTCACAATGTGCGGAGGCTTCTCATCCATGGAGGGGGTCACACACAATGTATGGAGGCTTCTTATACATGGAGGGGTCATTCACAATGTGTGGGGGCTTCTCCTCCATGGAGGGGATCTCTCACAATGTGTGGGGCTTCTCATCCATAGAGGGGATCTCTCACAATGTGTGGGGCTTCTCATCCATAGAGGGGATCTCTCACAATGTGTGGGGCTTCTCATCCATGGAGGGGGTCACACACAATGTATGGAGGCTTCTTATACATGGAGGGGTCACTCACAATGTGTGGGGGCTTCTCCTCCATGGAGGGGATCTCTCACAATGTGCGGGGGCTTCTCCATGGAGGGGATCACTCACAATGTGTGGGGGCTTCTCCTCCATGGAGGGGATCACTCACAATGTGTGGGGGCTTCTCATACATGGAGGGGATCACTCACAATGTGTGGGGGCTTCACATCCATGGAGGGGTCACTCACAAAGTGTGGGGGCTTCTCATCGATGGAGGGGATCTCTCAAAATGTGTGGGGCTTCTCATCCATAGAGGGGATCTCTCACAATGTGTGGGGCTTCTCAACCATAGAGGGGATCTCTCACAATGTGCGGAGGCTTCTCATCCATGGAGGGGGTCACACACAATGTATGGAGGCTTCTTATACATGGAGGGGTCACTCACAATGTGTGGGGGCTTCTCCATGGAGGGGATCTCTCACAATGTGTGGGGCTTCTCATCCATAGAGGGGATCTCTCACAATGTGTGGGGCTTCTCATCCATGGAGGGGATCTCTCACAATGTGCGGAGGCTTCTCATCCATGGAGGGGGTCACACACAATGTATGGAGGCTTCTTATACATGGAGGGGTCACTCACAATGTGTGGGGGCTTCTCCTCCATGGAGGGGATCTCTCACAATGTGTGGGGGCTTCTCCTCCATGGAGGGGATCACTCACAATATGTGGGGGCTTCTCATACATGGAGGAGATCCCTCACAATGTGCGGGGGCTTCTCATCCATGGAGGGGATCACTCACAGTGTATAGAGGGGCTTCTCATCCATGGAGGGGATCACTCACAATGTGCGGGGGCTTCTCATCCATGGAGGGGATCACTCACAATGTGTGGGGGCTTCTCATACATGGAGGGGATCACACACAATATGTGGGGGCTTCTCATACTTGGAGGGGGTCACTCACAATGTCTGGGGGCTTCTCATCCATGGAGGGGGTCACTTACAATGTGTGGAGGCTTCTCATCCATGGAGGGGGGTCACTCACAATGTGTGGGGGCTTCTCATCCATGGAGGGGATCACTCACAATGTACTGGGGCTTCTCATCCATGGAGGGGATCACTCACAATATGTGGGGGCTTCTCATCCAAGGAGGGGATCACTCACAATATGTGGGGGCTTCTCATATATGGAGGGGATCACTCACAATGTGTGGGGGCTTCTCATCCATGGAGGGGGTCACTCACAATGTGTGGGGGCTTCTCATCCATGGAGGGGATCACTCATAATGTGTGGGGGCTTCTCATCCATGGAGGGGGTCACTCATAATGTGCGGGGGCTTCTCATCCAAGGAGGGGATCACTCACAATATGTGGGGGCTTCTCATATATGGAGGGGATCACTCACAATGTGTGGGGGCTTCTCATCCATGGAGGGGATCACTCACAATGTGTGGGGGCTTCTCATCCATGGAGGGCGTCACTCACAATGTGTGGGGGCTTCTCATCCATGGAGGGGATCACTCATAATGTGTGGGGGCTTCTCATCCATGGAGGGGATCACTCACAATGTGTGGGGGCTTCTCATCCATGGAGGGGATCACTCATAATGTGTGGGGGCTTCTCATCCATGGAGGGGGTCACTCATAATGTGTGGGGGCTTCTCATCCATGGAGGGCGTCACTCACAATGTGTGGGGGGCTTCTCATCCATGGAGGGGATCACTCACAATGTGTGGGGGCTTCTCATCCATGGAGGGGATCACTCATAATGTGTGGGGGCTTCTCATCCATGGAGGGGGTCACTCATAATGTGTGGGGGCTTCTCATCCATGGAGGGCGTCACTCACAATGTGTGGGGGCTTCTCATCCATGGAGGGGGTCACTCACAATGTGTGGGGGCTTCTCATCCATGGAGGGGATCACTCATAATGTGTGGGGGCTTCTCATCCATGGAGGGGGTCACTCATAATGTGTGGGGGCTTCTCATCCATGGAGGGCGTCACTCACAATGTGTGGGGGGCTTCTCATCCATGGAGGGGGTCACTCACAATGTGTGGGGGCTTCTCATCCATGGAGGGGGTCACTCATAATGTGTGGGGGCTTCTCATCCATGGAGGGGAATCGCTCACTCCAAAGCCGAGACCTCACATGGCGATGTTTACTGAAAAACTAAAATTTTTCGGCTCTTTGAAGAGGAGGAGGCAATTAATGTGCAAAAATGGAAAATTGCTGGTCATGAAAGTGTTGAAGTGCCAGTGCTCTCTAATGCAGCATAGGATTATTTCCCCTCCTTGTCGGATTATCAGAATTTCTTGGACTACAGGACTTTTTTGCTGTATTATAATATTTTCTTCTATGAACGTTAACTCTTCGCCTGCTGGAGATGTCCAGACGCCGTTGTCCGGGTCCATAGACACCACTTTGTGTTTACACTGAAATCTCCGCCGGAGCGGTGAGAGACTGAAGCGTAGCAATGCATTCCGCCGGTGGAACCGCGCTCTGCGGGGCCCCAGAAGTGATTTATTTACATCCCATCCAGCCACGTACCGCGGCGCAGCGTCTGCTCCATTAACATGAAGAGGGCACCATGAAACGCGGTTTAAATAGTCCCAGTCTGGGAAGAGCATTACAAATGGATCGGCCTGCGTTGGCAGCGGCGTCCTGGGAGCGAGCGCCCGTAATCTCCACCACCTGCAGAATGGGAAAATAAATCGCAGTTTAACATACGGCGGCATTGATATTCAAATCCATTCTAATGCTACCGCTGCAGCCGGGCGAGTGTGAACGGTGACTAATGGATTCACAGCTATGGCATAAGCCACATCTCAGGAAGATGGAGGGGCCGAATGTGAACATGAGATGCAGAGGATACGAGAGACGGCTGGAAAAACTGAAGGAGGAGGAGGGTGACATAGTGCTGATATGGTTAGGTTAGGATATGGGTTGAACTAGATGGACTTAAAGTCTCCCTTCAACCTTAATAACATTGTTACTATGCTACAAGAGGGAAAAAGCTGGGGAACTACAAGTCCCAGCATCAAAGGGGTAAGGCAGCGCTGATACAAGAGGGAAAAAACTGGGAACTACAAGTCCCAGCACTGACAACTATAGGGAAACAGTTGAGAAACTACAAGTCCCAGCATCAAAGGGGTAAGGCAGCGCTGATAAAAGATGGATAAAGCTGGGAACTACAAGTTCCAGCATCAAAGGGGTAAGGCAGTGCTGATACAAGAGGGAAAAAGCTGGGAACTACAAGTCCCAGCATCAAAGGGGGTAAGGCAGCGCTGATACAAGAGGGAAAAAGATGGGAAATACAAGTCCCAGCATCAAAGGGGTAAGGCAGTGCTGATACAAGAGGGAAAAAGCTGGGAACTACAAGTCCCAGCATCAAAGGGGGTAAGGCAGCGCTGATACAAGAGGGAAAAAGATGGGAAATACAAGTCCCAGCATCAAAGGGGGTAAGGCAGCGCTGATAAAAGATGGATAAAGCTGGGAACTACAAGTCCCAGCATCAAAGGGGTAAGGCAGTGCTGATACAAGAGGGAAAAAGCTGGGAACTACAAGTCCCAGCATCAAAGGGGGTAAGGCAGCGCTGATACAAGAGGGAAAAAGATGGGAAATACAAGTCCCAGCATCAAAGGGGGTAAGGCAGCGCTGATAAAAGATGGATAAAGCTGGGAACTACAAGTCCCATCATCAAAGGGGTAAGGCAGCGCTGATGAAAGTTGGATAAAGCTGGGAACTACAAGTCCCAGCATCAAAGGGATAAGACAGTGCTGATGAAAGTTGGATAAAGCTGGGAGCTACAAGTCCCAGCATCAAAGGGATAAGACAGTGCTGATACAAGAGGGAAAAAGCTGGGAACTACAAGTCCCAGCATCAAAGTGGGTAAGGCAGCGCTGATAAAAGATGGATAAAGCTGGGAACTACAAGTCCCAGCATCAAAGGGGTAAGGCAGCGCTGATAAAAGTTGGATAAAGCTGGGAACTACAAGTCCCAGCATCAAAGGGGGTAAGGCAGTGCTGATACAAGAGGGAAAAAGCTGGGAACTACAAGTCCCAGCATCAAAGGAGGTAAGGCAGTGCTGATACAAGAGGGAAAAAGCTGGGAGCTACAAGTCCCAGCATCAAAGGGGGTAAGGCAGTGCTGATACAAGAGGGAAAAAGCTGGGAACTACAAGTCCCAGCATCAAAGTGGGTAAGGCAGCGCTGATAAAAGATGGATAAAGCTGGGAACTACAAGTCCCAGCATCAAAGGGGGTAAGGCAGTGCTGATACAAGAGGGAAGAAGCTGAGAACTACAAGTCCCAGCATCAAAGGGGGTAAGGCAGCACTGATACAAGAGGGAAAAAGCTGGGAACTACAAATCCCAGCACTGACAACTACAGGGAAACAGTTGAGAAACTACAAGTCCCAGCATTGGAGGGGTAAATTAGAGCTTATATTTGAAGGAAACAGACGAGAAACTACAAGTCTCAGCATGTAATGACTCACATTCCTCTGATAGGCGGTTTCCATTTTAATATCCCTGCTTGCTGTCAGTGAATAGCAGCGTCCTTAGTTACATTGATTACCAGCTGATCCCTGCCCTCACTTCACTCACTTTCACCCCAGGTTACAATGCACCCAGCGCAGATGATCCTCTGTGAGCTGGACATGCAGCAATCCTGTACCTGAGCCGACAGCTTGTTACAATGTATGTATTGTTCTAGATCTTTATCACAGGAGGTTTAGAATGGAGACAAGTGTAGCAATCCCTCAGTTCTATCCAGCATTAAAGGGGTGTCCTCACGTTAATGAATTGTTTTATTTCTACACAGCATGAAAATAAGCAAGTTTGCAATTTGCCCATCTGCTGCTATTCTCTTACAATGAGAGCTTTTATCTTACATAGGGTACAGCTGATTCCCTGGAGTTTGACCACCAGAGCCTGTCCCAGAGAGTGCAGCAGTTCCACTCCGGAGATGGGTTAACTCCTAATATCCCAGCCACCTCTCTCCAGCCCATTGATTTCTATATAGCAGTTATCTGCTCCCTTCTTCCGTCTCAGCACCTGACCAGCTGCTGTTATTAGACTTGCTAAATCTCCAGCCCGCACCATCTGAGCAATTCTCCTAAGCACTGCTTTCACTGTCCTGCTGTCTCTATGGGTACATATAGTGATAGAAGTGTAAGAAAACACAGGAAAGTGATGGCAGAACAGAAGACTAGAGCTGTAACGATAGGGGAGCCAGCAGAGGCGCAGACGAGGAACTGCACAGGCGAGGTGTGAGGGGGTATAATGTTCTTTATTCTTAACCCCTCTTTTTCTTATGCTCCGACTTCTGTTAAGACTGTCAGATGTTTTATGATGATCTAAATCACCTGACCGCTGCAACCAATCACAGTCAAGAGTGATCCGGACGCTGGTGGGATGGGGAGATCTCAGTGCAGACTCCGGGAGGGTGCGGTAGGTGAACGTGATGGTGTTTGTTATTTTGTATACTTACTTGATCCATGACTACCCTTCATATGTACTGTGCCCCCGTAGTCAGTGCAGTCCTATGTGCACTGTGCGGTGTAATATGCCTTTAGTATTATTAATGCACTCAGCTGTGAACTCGCTCAGGTCTGAAATATGACAGTGTCACAGGAATGGATGGTTGTGTGTCAGTCTCTACTGGCGATCTGAGATTCCATTCACGGAGGAGTAAAAAGTAATTAATCCTACAGAGACAGTGAGGAGCTTCTCTATGTGGTTGGTCTGAGCGCAGCCGTCCGCCAAGAACTTATTGAATACTGAACATTATCAGAACCGTCATTACATTGTGACAGTAATCTGCAAAAATCTGACGATCAGCAGCGCAATCACCTCTTTACCAAAACCGACCAAACTGATTGTCCGGAGCGAGTCTGACCTGACGCTGCAGCAACCGGCCGTCTGCAAGACGTCATTCATTATATATGATGTGAATTGTCTCCAAAGCCTCAGAGCAGGAACCAGAGAGAAAGCAGCAGAATTACAAATGCTATGAGACGGACGGTTCTAAAGTCCGAACCCCCTCCCCCGGGGAACAAAGACATCCACTAATCCATTTACATGGAGTTTATATATTCAGCAACGATCTAGAAGCCAAAGAAAGTCCGGCACTAAAGACAAAATACAATTACATCTAGAAGGTACAGACCATTACTGATCCTGTACTGATCCTGAGTTACCTCCTGTATTATACCCCAGAGCTGCACTCACTATTCTGCTGGTGCAGTCACTGTGTACATGCATTACATTACTGATCCTGAGTTACATCCTGTATTATACTCCAGAGCTGCACTCACTATTTTGCTGGTGCAGTCACTGTGTACATACATTACTGATCCTGAGTCACATCCTGTATTATACCCCAGAGCTGCACTCACTATTCTGCTGGTGCAGTCACTGTGTACATACATTACATTACTGATCCTGAGTTACATCCAGTATTATACTCCAGAGCTGCACTCACTATTCTGCTGGTGGAGTCACTGTGTACATACATTACATTACTGATCCTGAGTTACCTCCTGTATTATACTCCAGAGCTGCACTCACTATTCTGCTGGTGCAGTCACTGTGTACATACATTACATTACTGATCCTGAGTTACATCCTGTATTATACTCCAGAGCTGCACTCACTATTCTGCTGATGCAGTCACTGTGTACATACATTACATTACTGATCCTGAGTTTCCTCATGTATTATACCCCAGAGCTGCACTCACTATTCTGCTGGTGCAGTCACTGTGTACATACATTACAATACTGATCCAGAGTTACATCCTGTATTATACTCCAGAGCTGCACTCACTATTCTGCTGGTGCAGTCACTGTGTACATACATTACATTACTGATCCTGAGTTACATCCTGTATTATACTCCAGAGCTGCACTCACTATTCTGCTGATGCAGTCACTGTATACATACATTACATTACTGATCCTGAGTTTCCTCATGTATTATACCCCAGAGCTGCACTCACGATTCTGCTGGTGCAGTCACTGTGTACATACATTACAATACTGATCCAGAGTTACATCCTGTATTATACTCCAGAGCTGCACTCACTATTCTGCTGGTGCAGTCACTGTGTACATACATTACATTACTGATCCTGAGTTACATCCTGTATTATACCCCAGAGCTGCACTCGCTATTCTGCTGGTGCAGTCACTGTGTACATACATTACATTACTGATCCTGAGTTACATCCTGTATTATACTCCAGAGCTGCACTCACTATTCTGCTGGTGCAGTCACTGTGTACATACATTACATTACTGATCCTGAGTTACATCCTGTATTATACTCCAGAGCTGCACTCACTATTCTGCTGGTGCAGTCACTGTGTACATACATTACATTACTGATCCTGAGTTACATCCTGTATTATACTCCAGAGCTGCACTCACTATTCTGCTGATGCAGTCACTGTGTACATACATTACATTACTGATCCTGAGTTTCCTCATGTATTATACCCCAGAGCTGCACTCGCTATTCTGCTGGTGCAGTCACTGTGTACATACATTACATTACTGATCCTGAGTTACATCCTGTATTATACTCCAGAGCTGCACTCACTATTCTGCTGGTGCAGTCACTGTGTACATACATTACATTACTGATCCTGAGTTACATCCTGTATTATACCCCAGAGCTGCACTCGCTATTCTGCTGGTGCAGTCACTGTGTACATACATTACATTACTGATCCTGAGTTACATCCTGTATTATACTCCAGAGCTGCACTCACTATTCTGCTGATGCAGTCACTGTGTACATACATTACATTACTGATCCTGAGTTTCCTCATGTATTATACCCCAGAGCTGCACTCACGATTCTGCTGGTGCAGTCACTGTGTACATACATTACATTACTGATCCTGAGTTACATCCTGTATTATACCCCAGAGCTGCACTCGCTATTCTGCTGGTGCAGTCACTGTGTACATACATTACATTACAGATCCTGAGTTACATCCTGTATTATACCCCAGAGCTGCACTCGCTATTCTGCTGGTGCAGTCACTGTGTACATACATTACATTACTGATCCTGAGTTACATCCTGTATTATACTCCAGAGCTGCACTCACTATTCTGCTGGTGCAGTCACTGTGTACATACATTACATTACTGATCCTGAGTTACATCCTGTATTATACTCCAGAGCTGCACTCACGATTCTGCTGGTGCAGTCACTGTGTACATACATTACATTACTGATCCTGAGTTACATCCTGTATTATACCCCAGAGCTGCACTCGCTATTCTGCTGGTGCAGTCACTGTGTACATACATTACATTACTGATCCTGAGTTACATCCTGTATTATACCCCAGAGCTGCACTCACTATTCTGCTGGTGCAGTCACTGTGTACATACATTACATTACTGATCCTGAGTTACATCCTGTATTATACTCCAGAGCTGCACTCGCTATTCTGCTGGTGCAGTCACTGTGTACATACATTACATTACTGATCCTGAGTTACTTCCTGTATTATACTCCAGAGCTGCACTCACTATTCTGCTGGTGCAGTCACTGTGTACATACATTACATTACTGATCCTGAGTTACATCCTGTATTATACTCCAGAGCTGCACTCGCTATTCTGCTGGTGCAGTCACTGTGTACATACATTACATTACTGATCCTGAGTTACATCCTGTATTATACCCCAGAGCTGCACTCACTATTCTGCTGGTGCAGTCACTGTGTACATACATTACATTACTGATCCTGAGTTACATCCTGTATTATACTCCAGAGCTGCACTCGCTATTCTGCTGGTGCAGTCACTGTGTACATACATTACATTACTGATCCTGAGTTACATCATGTATTATACTCCAGAGCTGCACTCACTAATCTGCTGATGCAGTCACTGTGTACATACATTACATTACTGATCCTGAGTTACATCCTGTATTATACTCCAGAGCTGCACTCACTATTCTGCTGGTGCAGTCACTGTGTACATACATTACATTACTGATCCTGAGTTACATCCTGTATTATACCCCAGAGCTGCACTCGCTATTCTGCTGGTGCAGTCACTGTGTACATACATTACATTACTGATCCTGAGTTACATCCTGTATTATACTCCAGAGCTGCACTCACTATTCTGCTGGTGCAGTCACTGTGTACATACATTACATTACTGATCCTGAGTTACATCCTGTATTATACCCCAGAGCTGCACTCGCTATTCTGCTGGTGCAGTCACTGTGTACATACATTACATTACTGATCCTGAGTTACATCCTGTATTATACTCCAGAGCTGCACTCACTATTCTGCTGGTGCAGTCACTGTGTACATACATTACTGATCCTGAGTTACATCCTGTATTATACTCCAGAGCTGCACTCACTATTCTGCTGGTGCAGTCACTGTGTACATACATTACATTACTGATCCTGAGTTACATCCTGTATTATACCCCAGAGCTGCACTCGCTATTCTGCTGGTGCAGTCACTGTGTACATACATTACATTACTGATCCTGAGTTACATCCTGTATTATACTCCAGATCTGCACTCACTATTCTGCTGGTGCAGTCACTGTGTACATACATTACATTACTGATCCTGAGTTACATCCTGTATTATACCCCAGAGCTGCACTCACTATTCTGCTGGTGCAGTCACTGTGTACATACATTACATTACTGATCCTGAGTTACATCCTGTATTATACTCCAGAGCTGCACTCACTATTCTGCTGGTGCAGTCACTGTGTAGATACATTACTCTCTGAGGTCGGGTGAGTTTTTCCACCATCCTGAGATTAATCTTCTCACATTTTTTCGCTCAGACTTGTAAATTATCTCATTCTCGGATTTTGCCAGAGTTTCAGTAAATTTAGACAGAAAGATCATAATTCTCATTGATTCCTCGGCCGCTTTCAGAAGTGCATAAAGTCTCGTTTTATCGGAGGGGAAGGTGCGGTGATTAGGAAGGATCGATTTCTTATTCCGTCTGAGAGCTGATCCTATAAGATGGTAAAATCGTCCCCCGGTGACCAGATAAGACGGCGGCTCACAGGAGCGGCACTAGGGGTAGACTCCCGCATTTCTGGCCAATCAGGAGACACCCCAATGTCTCCGAGACACTGCGTCACTCACACACGTACGTTGGTATTATCTGTGCACTGTATAGTGGTATTGCTACATAGGGCAGAGTTATAGATTGTGTGGCTATATATACATTAGTCATGTAAACACATTGCTGTATTGTAACCAAATAATACTGCCATATAGAGATTAATAATGCCGTCATACTATGTACTTATAGATACAAAAAATGCTTTACTGTGAATAAATTCTGCAATAATAATGCCACATAATAGCGGTGCGATATTACTATGTACGTTTTCATATACAGTAGTGCCGTAATGTGGATAAATAGTACCGCCACCCCTGGTCAGGTACACTTGATGCTTATTGATACTTAATACTTTATCCTGAGATTTGAAAGCAAGATCCAAAAGCTGCAGAAGCAAAGTGCCGACCACCGAGCCATTGTGCTGCCTGCACCGCTATGGCACTATTATCAGTCTCTATATGGCAGTATTATTTGGTCACCTTAAGACAATGCTTTTCCTTATATGACTGTAGCATAGTGCTAATACTGAGCGCTATATGGCGAGCAGTGGATGTTCCTAAGTGTAACGAGCAGGACATTATTAGGCTTTGCATGGCGGTATCTTTGGCACTGTTTTGTCATGTATGTAGTAATTTTGGCACTGCTTGGCGGTATTATTCACCCACTGGTCATGTATGGAGTAATTATCAGGAAAACTGCAGGAGAAAGGATCCAGTCTTCTCGGGAGATTTGAATAAAAAAGAAACATTTAGAATAATTGTCACCATAAAAAAGGGATAAAGATGAAGAGATAAACGTAGCGGAATGTGAGCGGAGGAACATTGGGGGTCACATTCACGGAGACTCTGCCGCCGCCGGAATCTTAGATGTTGCCCATCGGTGATGATTAAACATAAGAAAAGTATAGACGAGTATTTCGCTCCTAAGAGACGTCTAGGGCCGGCGTCACGCTAGAGAGGAATACGGACGAGGGAGAGGCGATAAAACCGCGCATTGCCCACGGACCAATGATTCGCTATGGGGCGGCTCCCACCAGCTGTATTTTCTACGGTCCGTGCCAATCGCAGCATGCTGGGACTGTCAGCGCCCGTAGTAATGCAAGTCTATGGGTGCGCTAAAACAACGCATTACACACGGACCACCCGTGTGACTTGCGAGAAATACGCCGGACTTCTCCTGGTGACAGGAAGTGTTCTAAGCAATCATCAGGAAGCTTCGACATGCTAATTAGCTGAAACGGCGCTCCAGCCATCCAGGACGTACGCCTCCACGGAGTCCAGCAGCGTCATGGTGCCCTACCGGAATGGGGAGCCGCTAATTGTTCCTGTGCAGGATCGCCCGGAATTATGGGGCCAGCGGGATGCACATTATGCCGACCGGGCAAGAAAGGCGGCTGCATGGAGGCGCATATGTCACCAAATGTTCCCTGATTTTGGTGATCGGCCACGTGAGGAGCAGCAGCACATAACTGCCCATAAATTATGTATGTCAAATTACTGCCATCAAAAAAATGATTTTACAAGTAGCCCCCCACGTCCTGTGCTTCAGATATTGGGCTCTTGTGGCTTGGACATTATTTTTGGACACACTGTTTCACCCTGAGAGAATGTCACCCTGTCCCCAAGCTCCTCATAACGCAAAACCAGTTTAAAGAGTTGCTACTTGCCACATGAGCGACTGTGACCCTGTGCGCCTGGCCTGGTTGCACCAATGCTAGATGCCACCCTGGGTAGAACTCACACCCTAGCAGGCCACAGGACTTTGATACTAGTTCAAAAACTTGTTTTCGGCAAATCGCAAGTTTTCATTCTTTTATGTCACATTGCAGTCGCAGCATCCGTGACCAGTATCGCAGTGAGCGCCAGCAGCGGGCAAGAAGTGGTTCAGGGTCCCACACAAAGCGGAAATATGTTTATTTCGACCACCTCTCGTTCCTCTCTCCAATTATGGATCTCAGGCCGTAAGTATACCAAAAACACCACATGACACAAATGCTTTATAGGGCCCGATCCAAATTTTCCTTTTTCTACATTTTATATTTAATCACAGAACTCAGTCTAACCTCACTGAAAGGCAGACAGGGTCTGATTCAGAGGCCATCCTCGATCCTGTAGGTGGAGGGGTGGAGGTGTCTGGCCCATCTTGTGACCTTCCAAGGAGCCAGGCCCAAGTGACTTCTACTCAACCTGATCCTGCCCTAGAACCTGGGCCGCCACCAGAAACACCACCACCAGGAACAGAGCCACAACAAGGACCGTCAGCTGCATCACCACCCGACATCCAGGATGAGCAGGGAAACAGCAGCAGCCCAACTGTTCGGCTAGAGGGCTCCCCCCAGCCTGCTGTGCCATCCCGGCGAGGTAGACGAAGGCGCCATATCCCTGCCACTGATACCAGGACCAATGTGGATACAGGGGACCAAAATTATCTTACCAGAGTTGCCACTGATGATGGGGAGGAGGAGTACTCACGCAGCCTTGCCCATTATCTTCATTCCCTTCCCCGTGAGGTGCAGCTACGTGTGCGAGGATCCATTCAGATCCTAATTGACTCAAGCACCCCCCAATACCCCTTATGAGTTGTTTGAGTTTCTGGAGAGGTGGCAGCTGTCACCCAGGAATCTGATGCGTCTTTACTCACACCCCCAAGTGCTTGCCCAATCAGGGTCTGAGGATCCTCTTACATGTGGGCCTACACCTCACCCCCTTCCCCCCCCTACCCAACATTGGCAACGTCATTCCCAAATGTCAGGGTATAACTCAGCACACCAATATGGCCACTTGTTCCCAGCCAATGTTGGAGGCTGGTCCCAATCTGGTTGGGGACGACATGGCCGTTTTGGTGGTTTAGACTCACGGCCCTACCAGCCCCAAGCCCATGAGCCGGCCCACTACCTCCATCATGGGCAAGAGTATGCCCCCACACAGGCCGAGGGCCAAGGTGGTCACACTAGCCATCAGGCAACACAGGTCAGGCTGCCGCCGTCTCCCCCCTATATACTACAATTTATACGTTTGTGCGTTTTTTTGTGGTTAATGCTGTATTGAAACATTTTAACTTTTTTTTTGTTCTAAGGCCAATTATGGCCATTTTGCTAAATAACATATGGCTCGAATATGGTTTCACAAGGCCTTGAAAAAAAGGGTACATAAAAAGTTTTAACTTTCAGTTGTTGTTGTCTTTATCAATGATGCACTTACATCACGCCATGCTGCCATATGCTTACACAGTGATTTAGAAACAGAGAAAAGACATAACGGTTGTAATAAATATAGTTTCCGAAAGGCCAAAAAGAAAAATTATAACATAGACACAGCATGCTCCGGCCAAGAAGTTTCCCCCTCAGGTGAGATAAAGCAATTTGCGAAAATATCACGCACTCTGAGCCCAGAGATCGGTCTACGTTGAGGGTTGATAGGTGGTCTTGCCCTACGCACATTGTCCGACCCACGCACAACACCATCAGAGGAGGAACAATCATGTATCCTGGTGAAGTTATGAAGAACCACACAGGCTTTAACTACTTCATTTACATTTTGTTCACTCAGCTGAATGGCAGACTGGAGTACCCGCCATTTGGCCCAAAGAATGCCAAAGGAACACTCCACCAGTCACCTAGCACGTGATAGGCGCAAGTTAAATATCCTGCGCCTGTGGTCAAGGTTGCGCCGGGGATATGGCCTCATGACATTGCGCGTTAACTGAAAGGCCTCATCTGCCACAAGGACATAAGGGACAGATTGTTCGGGGGAGCCTGGTAGCTGGCGTGGTGGTGGTAGATCCAACTGGTTGGTGCGTAGCCGCCGAGCCATAATGGAAGTATTGAAGACTCGAGAGTCTCCCGTCCTTCCATAGGCCCCAATGTCAACAATTATAAACTTGTATTGAGGGTCGGCCAGAGCCAACAATACAACAGAAGAGTATTGTTTAAAATTGAAGAATTGGGAGCCTGAGTTCGGCGGCTTACGCACCCGGATATGTTTGCCATCCAGGGCCCCAATACAATTAGGAAACTGGCAGTCCTCCTCAAAGTCCCTTGATATCCTCAACCAGTCTTCCATCCTGGGCTCGGGCATGACAACTTGATGGAGTCTTAACCATATTTGACTGCATGTGGACCTGACTATGCCAGAAGTGGTAGATCTTCCAATGAGAAACTCATGGTGGAGGGCGGCATAAGACAGGCCAGTGGCCAGGACGCTGAAGAACAACAGAAAAGGAATATTTTAGAATGCACAAATTAACAAAAAAACAAGGTACATACATACCAAACTTGTTAATAATTCAGATCTACTAACACACATATATTTGGTCGCACAATCACTACGTGATATTCAGTACATCTTACACATAACATTCTGGTCTGTAAGTTTCAACATATCTGGAATAAGATGAGGGCATTAAACTAAGCAAAAAAAATTACAGACTTTGGGCAACACATCATGAACATAGAGAATGTGGTTGTGTAGTAGATACCGTAATGTGTGTCCTGAAAGGCTATCCCAGGGCGCACTGTCTCCAAGACTAGATCAAATGTTGCAAGGCTCATGCGCTAGTATTGGTAGAATTTAGCCGGATGCTCCCGCAGAGAAGAATAGAGGCGGTGAAAATGACCTCTTGTGAGTCTTTGCCTCAAAAGTGGATGGACCCACATGCGTCTCCTCCTCCGCGGATCCATTATCACGGCTGGCCAAAGCGGCGGGAAAAAACCCAGCTGAACAGGACACGGTCAGTTGGGGTGAACTGAAGTGTGTCTGACATGTTTGCTACCAACCACCAAGACACCAACACAAGCACAGCACCAAAATGGGCAGATTGGAGGCTGCCTCCTGATGTCGAGGCAATAAATAGGGTTAGTGCTGATGATGTAAATTATGTGCAGGCCTCAAAACCGTTAAATGTCTATTCTGCAAGGTTGCGAGAAAAAAACGCTATATGGATCACATACGGATCACATACGGATCACATACGGATCACATACGGATCACATACGGATGCTTACATGAGAAAAATACACGGCCACACTGACAGCGGGTGACATAGGGAGCACTATTTAGGGACCATTTATGCGTATTACCGCCGTACAATACGGTCCGTAATTCTCTACGCTGTGTGTGACTCCAGCCTAAGTGTTGCACCCGTATTCCTGAAGGCTAGAAATAAGCAGACACTTCAGCTTTTCTTTGGAGACTCTTGGTAATTACATGCTAGAGGATTTCTTGAATTCCAGAAACTTTTACTTTCGCATTAGAAGTGCTCCAGCAATAATGTATTGACACATCATAAATTGTGATATCTACGGTATTTATTATTGTATAATTAGTGTATAGGTGGCAGCATTAATTATCCACACTCAACAATGGATTTACCAGCATGTCCAGTCTTGTGATTAGAATTGTTTAGTAATGTGGAGGAGTTCCAGTATGATCCTTTATTACCCTACATGTCTATAGTATGTCACGATTATTATGCCCTGTATGGCGGTGTCATTTATTCTCACACTAGGACACATTATTTATTAGTCCACATGCAGGATGAGTTCATTATTTGTGTATTTTTAGTTCCAAAGAAATGAACCTTAACCCTTACGTCACAAGTCTCTAGTAACGTAGGTAATGCTCGTCCTTTCTCTCATTTCTCAGAGCTAATAACATTGTCTTTAATGGGGCAAATAAGACGGAGAAAAAACCTCCGATAAATGATCAGATGCGTTTCACCACAATTCTCGGCAGCCACCGCCAGATCGTCCAGGACAATATGTCACAGGTAGAACGTCAATAATTCATTAATTAAAGGAGAAGTCTGTTACCGTGCAACATGTTGATAATTTCCTCTGAGGTCTGAACTGAGCACTTACCAATCACTGCTCTAATCAGTGACACACGATTCTGGAGCAGAATTCCGGACGCCCCGTCCAGGTTTACACGATCATATGTGATCCATACATCTAAAGAAATCTACAGATGAGATACAACGGAGGAAATGTTGATGTCAATTAAGAGAATATTGGAGATCACAAGACATCAGTAATGAAAAAAATCTAAAATCTTACAATGACTTGTGCCCTCACTGAAAAAAATTATTTAATGTCCTGAGAAATAGACAAAGCGCGAGGGACAAATACTACAAATAGCACAAATGTCCCCATCTGATCATTGCTGAAAAGGAAGGTTAAAAAAGGTCATTTACAAAAAATGTCAGGACTCCTCCTCCTCCTGTATCTATAGAGTGTAAGCTCCTGTGGTCAGGACTCCTCCTCCTCCTGTATCTATAGAGTGTAAGCTCCTGAGGTCAGGACTCCTCCTCCTGTATCTATAGAGTGTAAGCTCCTGTAGTCAGGACTCCTCCTCCTCCTGTATCTATAGAGTGTAAGCTCCTGTGGTCAGGACTCCTCCTCCTGTATCTATAGAGTGTAAGCTCCTGTGGTCAGGACTCCTCCTCCTGTATCTATAGAGTGTAAGCTCCTGTGGTCAGGACTCCTCCTCCTCCTGTATCTATAGAGTGTAAGCTCCTGAGGTCAGGACTCCTCCTCCTGTATCTATAGAGTGTAAGCTCCTGTGGTCAGGACTCCTCCTCCTGTATCTATAGAGTATAAGCTCCTGTGGTCAGGACTCCTCCTCCTGTATCTATAGAGTGTAAGCTCCTGTGGTCAGGATTCCTCCTCCTCCTGTATCTATAGAGTGTAAGCTCCTGTGGTCAGGACTCCTCCTCCTGTATCTATAGAGTGTAAGCTCCTGTGGTCAGGACTCCTCCTCCTCCTGTATCTATAGAGTGTAAGCTCCTGTGGTCAGGACTCCTCCTCCTCCTGTATCTATAGAGTGTAAGCTCCTGTGGTCAGGACTCCTCCTCCTCCTGTATCTATAGAGTGTAAGCTCCTGTGGCCAGGACTCCTCCTCCTGTATCTATAGAGTGTAAGCTCCTGTGGTCAGGACTCCTCCTCCTCCTGTATCTATAGAGTGTAAGCTCCTGTGGTCAGGACTCCTCCTCCTGTATCTATAGAGTGTAAGCTCCTGTGGTCAGGACTCCTCCTCCTGTATCTATAGAGTGTAAGCTCCTGAGGTCAGGACTCCTCCTCCTGTATCTATAGAGTGTAAGCTCCTGTGGTCAGGACTCCTCCTCCTGTATCTATAGAGTATAAGCTCCTGTGGTCAGGACTCCTCCTCCTGTATCTATAGAGTGTAAGCTCCTGTGGTCAGGACTCCTCCTCCTGTATCTATAGAGTGTAAGCTCCTGTGGTCAGGACTCCTCCTCCTGTATCTATAGAGTGTAAGCTCCTGTGGTCAGGACTCCTCCTCCTCCTGTATCTATAGAGTGTAAGCTCCTGTGGTCAGGACTCCTCCTCCTCCTGTATCTATAGAGTGTAAGCTCCTGTGGTCAGGACTCCTCCTCCTGTATCTATAGAGTGTAAGCTCCTGTGGTCAGGACTCCTCCTCCTGTATCTATAGAGTGTAAGCTCCTGTGGTCAGGACTCCTCCTCCTCCTGTATCTATAGAGTGTAAGCTCCTGGGGTCAGGACTCCTCCTCCTCCTGTATCTATAGAGTGTAAGCTCCTGTGGTCAGGACTCCTTCTCCTGTATCTATAGAGTGTAAGCTCCTGTGGTCAGGACTCCTCCTCCTGTATCTATAGAGTGTAAGCTCCTGTGGTCAGGACTCCTCCTCCTGTATCTATAGAGTGTAAGCTCCTGAGGTCAGGACTCCTCCTCCTGTATCTATAGAGTGTAAGCTCTTGTGGTCAGGACTCCTCCTCCTCCTGTATCTATAGAGTGTAAGCTCCTGTGGTCAGGACTCCTCCTCCTGTATCTATAGAGTGTAAGCTCCTGTGGTCAGGACTCCTCCTCCTGTATCTATAGAGTGTAAGCTCTTGTGGT
This sequence comes from Dendrobates tinctorius, assembly GCF_039654945.1. Classification (NCBI taxonomy): domain Eukaryota; kingdom Metazoa; phylum Chordata; class Amphibia; order Anura; family Dendrobatidae; genus Dendrobates; species Dendrobates tinctorius. The sequence continues at coordinate 5,736,997 of NW_027361723.1, forward strand.
CAGGACTCCTCCTCCTCCTGTATCTATAGAGTGTAAGCTCCTGTGGTCAGGACTCCTCCTCCTCCTGTATCTATAGAGTGTAAGCTCTTGTGGTCAGGACTCCTCCTCCTCCTGTATCTATAGAGTGTAAGCTCCTGTGGTCAGGACTCCTCCTCCTGTATCTATAGAGTGTAAGCTCCTGTGGTCAGGACTCCTCCTCCTCCTGTATCTATGGAGTGTAAGCTCCTGTGGTCAGGACTCCTCCTCCTCCTGTATCTGGGTCACCCTCGCACACCCAGGGCAGTGGGGTACTCGGTACCGGGCCGGTGTCAAGGTGGGAATGTGTCACAGCAGCGGTGACCCGGTCCATGGCCCTGAGCACCCAATATCAATGGCAGTGATGTTAATGGTGTTAAAGTTTATATGAATAGTTTGTGATGCCACCCGTGGTGTTTGGCAAGTAAGATGGTAAACCAACGCTGCATGCAGATCCGCTGGGACTGATGATGTGGTGCAGCAGAGATGGTATAGCTCCCCACAGGTGGAGCTGTAGTCCCAGGGCAGTGTAGGTGCAATTGATGAGGAGAGGCGCAGAATGGCATGGAGGCTGGTACCCAGGTGTAGTGGTGCGGGAATAACTGGAGGACACCAGAGTATGCAGTTCCAAAGCTTTACTCACTGTTTGCAGTTCACTCAACTGCCTGCCTCCGTACTGTGTTCTCCAGGTCAGGACTCCAGCCAACCTCCAGGCAGGATAGGATTCTCTCTTCCACACTCCGCCAACATGTACCTTACTGAACGACTCCTCCAATGCGCCTTCAGGGGCGAAGCACTCCAGTACTTAGTTACCCTAGAATGCCTCTCTCTAGGTGTGCCTAGTCTTTATTTGTATGACAGACAGCTGTAGCCTGCTTCGGGGATTCCTCACAGCGTCCCGGCTCTCTATTCAGTTGCTGTTGTGTCCCAAGTCTATGATGGGAGCAAGGCGTTAGCGGCTCACTACTCCTCCGGTGTCTGTTGCCGGACATAAAGATCCAATCAACCTCGGGGACCGGGCCCCGGCCTTTGCGCTCTCTGGACTGGAAGGGTTCTCTATCTTTCTCAACCTGCTTCCCACCGTCCTTCTATTCTCCTTCGTTCCGATCTGTTCTCTCTCTCTCTTATGGAAGGTTAGGTTATCAATCTTATCAGTCTCTTTCTCTGGTCTTTCTCGTGCCAGCAGGCCAGATCACTGGGACCTGCTGCAGCATGTCCCTCAGACTCCCATCTTCTCTCTTCTCTCTCCTCTATCCAACTAACCAATAACTTTCACTCTTCCCACTCTTTTGTACCATCTTACTCCACCCGCCTCCCAGCACATCTCGTGTTACGAAGCAGGGTTCCACGAGGGGTGCTCTGCTAACCCCCAGCATGAAGCTGTTAGGTGGCCCCACTGAACTATCCTGTGTGTGGAATGCAGGTGTGGAGTGTGGTCAGGAGTTCTCACCTTTGAGATACTATACTGGAGTATCTGAAGAAGAATAACCTCATGACCCAATATCAACATGGGTTTACAAGGGACCATTCCTGTCAGACTAATCTGATAAGCTTTTATGAAGAGGTAAGTTCCGGACTGGACCAAGGGAATGCAGTGGACGTGGTGTACATGGACTTTTCAAAAGCTTTTGATACGGTGCCACCAAAAGGTTGATACATAAAATGAGAACAATGGGGATAGGGGAAAATATGTGTAGGTGGGTTAAGAGCTGGCTCAGGGATAGGAAACAAAGAGTGGTTATTAATGGAGCACACTCGGACTGGGTCACGGTTAGCAGTGGGGTACTACAGGGGTCAGTTTTGGGCCCGCTTCTTTTTAACATATTTATTAATGACCTTGTAGGGGGCATAGAGAGTAGAATTTCAATATTTGCAGATGACACTAAACTCTGCAGGGTAATTAATACAGAGGAGGACAATTTTATATTACAGGAGGATTTATGTAAACTAGAAGCTTGGGCTGATAAATGGCAAATGAGCTTTAATGGGGATAAATGTAAGGTCATGCACTTGGGTAGAATGAACAAGTTGTATAATTATGTGCTTAATTGTAAAACACCGGGCAAAACTGTCACTGAAAAAGACCTGGGTGTATGGGTGGACGACAAACTCACATTTAGTGGCCAGAGTCAAGCAGCTGCTGCAAAGGCAAATAAAATAATGGGATGCATTAAAAGAGGCATAGATGCTCATGAGGAGAACATAATTTTACCTCTATATAAGTCACTAGTGCGACCACACTTAGAATACTGTGTACAGTTCTGGTCTCCGGTGTATAAGAAAGACATAGCTGAACTGGAGCGGGTGCAGAGAAGAGCGACCAAGGTTATTAGGGAACTAGGGGGTCTGCAATACCAAGACAGGTTATTACACTTGGGGTTATTTAGTTTGGAGAATCGAAGGCTTAGGGGTGATCTTATTACAATGTATAAATATATATGGGGACAATACAAAGACCTTTCTAATGATCTTTTTACTCTTAGACCTGTGACGGGGACAAGGGGGCATCCTCTACGTCTGGAGGAAAGAAGGTTTAAGCATACTCACAGACGCGGATTCTTTACTGTAAGAGCAGTGAGACTATGGAACTCTCTGCCATATGATGTTGTAATGAGTGATTCACTACTAAAATTTAAGAAGGGACTGGATGCCTTTCTTGAAAAGTATAATATTACAGGGTATATACACTAGTCTCCTTAATATTGCGTTGATCCAGGGAGCTAGTCTGATTGCCGTATGTGGAGTCGGGAAGGAATTTTTTTCCCCAATGTGAAGCTTACTGTTGCCACATGGGTTTTTTTTGCCTTCCTCTGAATCAACATGTTAGGGCAAGTTAGGATAGGATATGGGTTGAACTAGATGGACTTAATGTCTCCCTTCAACCTTAATAACTATGTTACTATGTTACTATGTTACCTGGATGGTGGGGCACTACACCTTAGTAGAATTTGCAGTACCTCTGTGGCGACTGAAGCCTCAGGGGCACCACATACCCCCCCGTTAAACACAGCACGTCCGCGGGCTGTAAGACAACAAAAGGTACACTACAGGAACACACAAAAATTTTAAATGCTATTCAACAATACTTATCTAATCTTCCTAATGTAGTAGGTACATTTCTTAAACGTTACAAACAGGTTAACTTCCTATCTTAGTATCAAAAGTTTACTTAAGTGCAATTCCTAGTTCAAAGTGCAATTATTCAACACATATTCTTTATTACATTTTCTATCAATTATTCTCTTTTTCTTTCTCTACTGGACGCAAGACACTGACCATCTACTCTTGACCTGTCACCTGTCACTTTCAATTCTTCAGTCTTTATTCAATTCTCACATTCTATCTCAAAACCTTTCTAAGTCTCTGTATCAAATATTCTATAAAAGACATTTACTTTTCATAAGACACAACATTATCAAATACGTTATCATAAAACATTCAAAATTCATGTAAGGTGCTGAACACTGCTCCCAGCCGGGATTTCTTGCAGTGTCCCTTGAGGTAGACATCATTCTTCGAAAGTGTCCATGCAAAAACATTATCTTCGCAAAGATTCTCTTTATATGTAAAACCAAGAAAGGGCACCTAAAGATGTGCAACTATTTACAATAAAAGTTTTTGGATCAATCAGCGTCTATGATCTCCACAGTTCCATTTGTAGAAACAGGCAACAAAAGTGCTACCGGAAAAACATGATAGCAAAAGCAATAAAGCACAACTGGTGCAACAAACCCTCCTGGGTAACGAGATTCGGTAAATGTAAATTTCAACTGTGGTCCCCTCCTGAGGTTCTGGTAGCTGAACTGGAACTGTTCTTAACCTGATTCTGGTTCCTTGCTATGGGGTCTTGTCTGGTACGAGGTCTAGCTCCTAAGGCTTCTGCAGTGTGTTGGTGCTGATGAGCAACTGCCTGGGGACTTGGCAGTAAAGGGATCCCAAGATCACCGTCCCAAAACGATCCAGATCCCCCCCTGACCTGTAGATGTCGGATCGGGCATGCCGGCTCCACCGTACCCCCACCAGCATGGTCCTCCTCCTCATCAACCCAATAGGAAGGCCGGGGTAAATACCTGGGAGTTCCCGAAGGTGCGGCCTCTGTTCCGGTGCAGGTGGTGTGGCAGCGGATGCTGCCCGGTGAGACATCGGGGATAGCGGTGGAGCCAATAGCAAAGTCAGCAGCTACGGTTCTGCGGGGGCGGCTGGCGGGAACTGCGCAGCCGCGCCAGGTCCGAGCAGGGGCTCCTCTTCCTCCGCTTCAGCTCCATGGGCTGTGTACAACTCCTCCGGTATCAGCGGCAAAGAAGGAACAGAATACGCTGCTGGTGACATGGCAGCAGCTCCAAGCTCCGTGGGGTCTGCCAGGAAAAGATCCGGTGCAGCAGCGGCGGGTACCGGTGTCGCGGGTACCGCAGGTGTGGGCCCTTCCTGGGCGCGCTGCCCGTCTAATGTCCATAGCACTTCTCGCCTCAGTGGCAGGTGGCATGTCAGTTGGATAATCTCGTCCTCTAGCTGTTGATTCATTCTTGAGATCGGGTCGGAGCCTTCAGCCATGGCGCCAGGGAGATTCAGTTCCCCGCGCTCCGCAGGCCTCCTTCCCTCAGTCTCCAAGATGGCGTTCTGGCCAGTATATGAACCCCTCGGGGGGTGAGCCATGCATCGGTCACATAGTAATTCAGGCAGGGACGGCCCAAGACTCTTCGCAGTCTTTTCTTGGGACCTCCCAACTCTTCACGCCCTTCTTCTCCGCGCCAGCGGCCATTTCTAATGTCCATTTTACAGTCTATTAAATTTGGTCTTCTGCACATTTTCAAAAGTTGTAAATCCAAGGCACACAGAACCCGATGGCATCGGGTCTCGTCATCCTGTTCGTGACGCCATAATTGGGTCGCCCTCACACACCCAGGGCAGCGGGGTACTCGGTACCGGGCCAGTGTCAAGGAGGGAATGTGTCACAGCAGCGGTGACCCTGTCCATGGCCCTGGGCGCCCAATATCAATGGCGGTGATGTTAATGGTGTTAAAGTTTATATGAATAGTTCGTGACGCCACCCGTGGTGTTTGGCAAGTAAGATAGTAAGCCAACGCTGCATGCAGATCCGCTGGGACAGATGGTGTGGTGCAGCAGAGATGGTATAGCTCCCCACAGGTGGAGCTGTAGTCCCAGGGCAGTGTAGGTGCAATGGATGAGGAGAGGCGCAGAATGGTATGGAGGCTGGTACTCAGGTGTAGCGGTGCTGGAATAACTGGAGGACACCAGAGTATGCAGTTCCAAAGCTTTGCTCACTGTTTGCAGTTCTCTCAACTGCCTGCCTCCGTACTGTGTTCTCCAAGCCAGGGCTCGAGCCAAACTCCAGGCAGAACATGACTCTCCCTTCCACACTCCGCCAACATGTACCTTACTGAACGACTCCTCCAATGCGCCTTTAGGTGCGAAGTACTCTAGTACTTAGTTACCCTGGAGTGCCTCTCTCTAGGTGTTCCTAGTCTTTACTTGTATGACAGACAGCTGTAGCCTGCTTCGGGGACTCCTCACTGCGTCCCGGCTCTCTATTCAGTTGCTGTTGTGTCCCAAGTCTATGATGGGAGCAAGGCGTTAGCGGCTCACTACTCCTCCGGTGTCTGTTGCCGGACATAAAGATCCAATCAACCTCGGGGACCGTGCCCCGGCCTTTGCGCTCTCTGGACTGGAAGGGTTCTCTATCTTTCTCAACCTGCTTCCCACCGTCCTTCTATTCTCCTTCGTTCCGATCTGTTCTCTCTCTCTCTTATGGAAGGTTAGGTTATCAATCTTATCAGTCTCTTTCTCTGGTCCTTCTCGTGCCAGCAGCCCAGATCACTGGGACCTGCTGCAGCACGTCCTTCAGACACCCATCTTCTCTCTCCTCTAACCAACTAACCAATAACTTTCACTCTTCCCTCTCTTTTGTATCATCTTACTCCACCCGCCTCCCAGCACATCTCGTGTTACGAAGCAGGGTTCCACGAGGGGTGCTCTGCTAACCCCAAGCCTGAAGCTGTTAGGTGGCCCCACTGAACTAGCCTGTGTGTGGAATGCAGGTGTGGAGTATGGTCAGGAGTTCTCACCTTACCTGGATGGTGGGGCACTACACCTTAGGAGAAGGTGCAGTACCTCTGTGGCGACTGAAGCCTCAGGGGCGCCACATATCTATAGAGTGTAAGCTCCTGTGGTCAGGACTCCTCCTCCTGTATCTATAGAGTGTAAGCTCCTGTGGTCAGGACTCCTCCTCCTCCTGTATCTATAGAGTGTAAGCTCCTGAGGTCAGGACTCCTCCTCCTGTATCTATAGAGTGTAAGCTCCTGTAGTCAGGACTCCTCCTCCTGTATCTATAGAGTGTAAGCTCCTGTGGTCAGGACTCCTCCTCCTGTATCTATAGAGTGTAAGCTCCTGAGGTCAGGACTCCTCCTCCTGTATCTATAGAGTGTAAGCTCCTGTGGTCAGGACTCCTCCTCCTGTATCTACAGAGTGTAAGCTCCTGTGGTCAGGACTCCTCCTCCTGTATCTATAGAGTGTAAGCTCCTGTGGTCAGGACTCCTCCTCCTGTATCTATAGAGTGTAAGCTCCTGTGGTCAGGACTCCTCCTCCTGTATCTATAGAGTGTAAGCTCCTGAGGTCAGGACTCCTCCTCCTGTATCTATAGAGTGTAAGCTCCTGTGGTCAGGACTCCTCCTCCTGTATCTATAGAGTGTAAGCTCCTGTGGTCAGGACTCCTCCTCCTGTATCTATAGAGTGTAAGCTCCTGTGGTCAGGACTCCTCCTCCTGTATCTATAGAGTGTAAGCTCCTGAGGTCAGGACTCCTCCTCCTGTATCTATAGAGTGTAAGCTCCTGTGGTCAGGACTCCTCCTCCTGTATCTATAGAGTGTAAGCTCCTGTGGTCAGGACTCCTCCTCCTCCTGTATCTATAGAGTGTAAGCTCCTGTGGTCAGGACTCCTCCTCCTGTATCTATAGAGTGTAAGCTCCTGTGGTCAGGACTCCTCCTCCTGTATCTATAGAGTGTAAGCTCCTGTGGTCAGGACTCCTCCTCCTGTATCTATAGAGTGTAAGCTCCTGTGGTCAGGACTCCTCCTCCCCCTGTATCTATAGAGTGTAAGCTCCTGTGTCAGGACTCCTCCTCCTCCTGTATCTATAGAGTGTAAGCTCCTGTGGTCAGGACTCCTCCTCCTCCTGTATCTATAGAGTGTAAGCTCCTGTGGTCAGGACTCCTCCTCCTGTATCTATAGAGTGTAAGCTCCTGTGGTCAGGACTCCTCCTCCTGTATCTATAGAGTGTAAGCTCCTGTGGTCAGGACTCCTCCTCCTGTATCTATAGAGTGTAAGCTCCTGTGGTCAGGACTCCTCCCCCTGTATCTATAGAGTGCAAGCTCCTGTGGCCAGGACTCCTCCTCCTGTATCTATAGAGTGTAAGCTCCTGTGGTCAGGACTCCTCCTCCTGTATCTATAGAGTGTAAGCTCCTGTGGTCAGGACTCCTCCTCCTGTATCTATAGAGTGTAAGCTCCTGTGGTCAGGACTCCTCCTCCTCCTGTATCTATAGAGTGTAAGCTCCTGTGGTCAGGACTCCTCCTCCTGTATCTATAGAGTGTAAGCTCCTGAGGTCAGGACATTGTGTGACTCTTCTCCTGGGACTCTTCTCTCATGCTGCACCTTTGGCCTCTCTCGTCCTCTGCCTTTCCCTCGTTCCTTTCCTCTGATTTCCGAGCCTCTGACCCTCTTGCTCGGCTGTAATAGAAATGTAATAAACAGTTGTATTTGACGTCTTAATCCCCGGCAGAGCGATAAGCAGAGCTCGTTTTCAGGCGGCACAATCCATGGCGGCATCATTACGCCGCTGCTCCCTCTTATTATTAAGTCAATGTTGCCTTTTTAAAAACGCATCCGAAGCAAATTGTTGTTTAGAGAGCTGAAACGCGCTTCCATTTCTCACACTCTTCCCATGGAAGGAGGACAAATCTGCATGACTGTAAGCGACCTGCGGGGTAATAATTACCAATTAAAATGTGGAATTGTCTCTTTGTATCGCGCACTGGAAGAAAAAGCTGCTTCAGCAGATAAAAGGCTGAGATACACAGTCCCTGCAAGAAGGATCGCGGGAAACACCGTCACATATTCCCGGCGGAGCCCAACGCCTCGTCGTGGCAGAAGGTGGAGGAGGGGAGTGGTGCAGAGATGATGATCTGGGGCGTCAGGGACTACTCCACCCAATATCAGATCTCTTCTACATCCCATAATTCCACTCACCAGTTCATGAATACAATGCCTATTGTGCAGTAAAGACTGACACCAGACACAAGGGGAATCACCAAAATACATTAGAACGTATTAGAAACACTGCATTTCTTAAAGGGTTTATGTCAAGTGAGGCTCCATTGTTTTACATTGTCAACCTCCTCACTCAGGCAGGGATACACCAGGGTCAGAGAGGGCTTGGATCTGTCAGGTTCAGGTATTTGTCCCCCTGGTTTGTTTTCTGCCTGTGTGAAGGTGCTGCAGCAGTCATAACACCGCAGCGGAGGATGGCAGTCAGAGAGTGTTGGGAATTTTTCTTTCCAGTTTCCAAAAATTTATGTTAGAAGTGTAACTTGGCAGTGAAATATGATCAAAACAAAGGGAATTTATATTTCGTGAATGTAATCTAGAAATTGAAAAACTTTTCCGTCCAACAATCGGACCCTTAATATTTTTACAGACTGTCCAGGAAAAACAGTATAGTCACTGCTGGTATATATTTATATATACGGTATATTCACTGTTGTTATAGATATATATATATACACAGTATAATCACTGTTGGTATATATTTATGTATACGGTATAGTCACTGCTGCTATATATCCATGTTTCCTTCAATTGCAACCAGTCGTCCTGTCCCTGCAGTTGAAAAACACCCCCATAGCATGATGCTGCCACCACCATGTTTCACTGTTGGGATTGTATTGGGCAGGTGATGAGCAGTGCCTGGTTTTCTCCACACATACCGCTTAGAATTATCACCAAAAAGTTCTATCTTCATCTCATCAGACCAGAGAATCTTATTTCTCATAGTCTGGGAGTCCTTCATGTGTTTTTTAGCGAACTCTATGCGGGCTTTCATATGTCCAGCACTGAGGAGAGGCTTCCATCAGGCCACTCTGCCATAAAGGCCAGACTGGTGGAAGGCTGCTGTGATAGTTGCCTTTGTGGAACATTCTCCCATCTTCCTACTGCATCTGTGGAGCTCAGCCACAGTGATCTTGGGGTTCTTCTTTAAGCAAGCAGGAGGGCGCACGGACCACTGTCCCGGGTGACTAAAATAAAACTTATTTTTCTTATCTTTCAGGTCGGACCGGGGACTTATCTCCAGCATTATAGAATGCTGTAGATAAGCCCTGAAAGGCAGCGGCCCCATCTTATAGCAGCCAAAACAGGTGACAGGTGCTCTTTAAACCCAGCTGGACTCCAATGAAGCCGTAGAACCATCTCAATGAGGATCACAAGGAAATGGACAGCATGTGACTCAAATATGAGTGTCTGAGGAAAGGGTCTGAATACTTATGACCATGTGATAGTTCAGTTTTTCTTTTTTAATACATTTGCTAAATTTTCTACATTTCTGTTTTTTTTTCAGTCTAGATGGGGTGCAGAGTGTACATTAATGAGAAAAAAATGAACTTTTTTGAATTTACCAAATGGCTGCAATGAAACAAAGAGTGAAAAATTTAAAGGGGTCTGAATACTTTCTGTACCCACTGTATTTATACGGTATATTCACTGCTGATATATATTTATGCATGTGTATAATCTCTGCTAGTATATATTTATGTATATGGTATATTCACTGCTCATCTAATATATAAAGCTCAATGTATGTATGTGTGTATGTGTGTATGTATGTATGTGTGTGTGTATGTATGTATGTATGTGTGTGTGTATGTATGTATGTATGTATGTATGTATGTGTGTATGTATGTATGTATGTGTGTGTGTATGTATGTATGTATGTATGTATGTATGTGTGTATGTATGTATGTATGTGTGTGTGTATGTATGTATGTATGTATGTGTGTGTGTATGTGTGTATGTATGTATGTGTGTGTGATGCCAGGATTGGCATCCGCACCGTCGCAGCTACAGCCACAAAATTTGGCACAGTCACATGTCTGGACCCCGAGAGTGTCATAAGCTATGTTGTGAGGTGAAATTTTAACCCCAATTCACCAAACAATTTTGCCCCTATCTACATAATGGGGAAAAAGTGTGTGTGTATCAAGTCCCGCCCCTGTTTATGATGTCATAATGGTTTCCATGGCGATGCTGATGTCATCATAGATTGCAAGCCCCGCCGCTCATTATGATGTCATAATGGTTGACCATGGGATGGAGGATGTGTGATGGGTATATGGGCACTCGACTATGGGATGGAGGATGTGTGATGGATATATGGGCACGGGACTATGGGATGGCAGATATGTGTGATGGGTATATGGGCACGGGACTATGGGATGGAGGATATGTATGATGGGTATATGGGCACCGGACTATGGGAAGGAGGATGGGTATATGGGCACTGGACTATGGGATGGAGTATATGTATGATGGGTATATGGGCACGGGACTATGGGATGGAGGATATGTATGATGGGTATATGGGCACGGGACTATGGGATGGAGGATATGTATGATGGGTATATGGGCACTGGACTATGGGATGGAGTATATGTATGATGGGTATATGGGCACGGGACTATGGGATGGAGGATATGTATGATGGGTATATGGGCACGGGACTATGGGATGGAGGATATGTATGATGGGTATATGGGCACTGGACTATGGGATTGAGGATATGTATGATGGGTATAAGGGCACTGGACTATGGGATGGAGGATATGTATGATGGTATATGGGCACGGGACTATGGGATGGCAGATATGTGTGATGGGTATATGGGCACTGGACTATGGGATGGAGGATATGTATGATGGGTATATGGGCACTGGACTATGGGATGGAGGATATGTATGATGGGTATATGGGCACGGGACTATGGGATGGCAGATATGTGTGATGGGTATATGGGCACTGGACTATGGGATGGAGGATATGTATGATGGGTATATGGGCACCGGACTATGGGAAGGAGGATGGGTATATGGGCACTGGACTATGGGATTGAGGATATGTATGACGGGTATATGGGCACTGGACTATGGGATGGAGGATATGTATGATGGGTATATGGGCACAGGACTATGGGATGGAGGATATGTATGACGGGTATATGGGCACTGGACTATGGGATGGAGGATGTGTGATGGGTATATGGGCACTGGACTATGGGATGGAGGATATGTATGATGGGTATATGGGCACGGGACTATGGGATGGTGGATATGTATGATGGGTATATGGGCATGGGCCTGTGGGATGGAGGATATGTATGATGGGTATATGGGCACGGGACTATGGGATGGAGGATATGTATGACGGGTATATGGGCACTGGACTATGGGATGGAGGATGTGTGATGGGTATATGGGCACGGGACTATGGGATGGAGGATATGTATGATGGGTATATGGGCACGGGACTATGGGATGGAGGATATGTATGATGGGTATATGGGCACTGGACTATGGGATGGAGGATATGTATGATGGTATATGGGCACGGGACTATGGGATGGCAGATATGTGTGATGGGTATAAGGGCACTGGACTATGGGATGGAGGATATGTATGATGGGTATATGGGCACTGGACTATGGGATTGAGGATATGTATGACGGGTATATGGGCACTGGACTATGGGATGGAGGATATGTATGATGGGTATATGGGCACAGGACTATGGGATGGAGGATATGTATGACGGGTATATGGGCACTGGACTATGGGATGGAGGATGTGTGATGGGTATATGGGCACTGGACTATGGGATGGAGGATATGTATGATGGGTATATGGGCACGGGACTATGGGATGGTGGATATGTATGATGGGTATATGGGCATGGGCCTATGGGATGGAGGATATGTATGATGGGTATATGGGCACGGGACTATGGGATGGAGGATATGTATGACGGGTATATGGGCACTGGACTATGGGATGGAGGATGTGTGATGGGTATATGGGCACGGGACTATGGGATGGAGGATATGTATGATGGGTATATGGGCACGGGACTATGGGATGGAGGATATGTATGATGGGTATATGGGCACTGGACTATGGGATGGAGGATATGTATGATGGTATATGGGCACGGGACTATGGGATGGCAGATATGTGTGATGGGTATAAGGGCACTGGACTATGGGATGGAGGATATGTATGATGGGTATATGGGCACTGGACTATGGGATGGAGGATATGTATGATGGGTATATGGGCACTGGACTATGGGATGGAGGATATGTATGATGGGTATATGGGCACGGGACTATGGGATGGCAGATATGTGTGATGGGTATATGGGCACTGGACTATGGGATGGAGGATATGTATGATGGGTATATGGGCACCGGACTATGGGATGGAGGATATGTATGATGGGTATATGGGCACGGGACTATGGGATGGCAGATATGTATGATGGGTATATGGGCACTGGACTATGGGATGGAGGATATGTATGATGGGTATATGGGCACTGGACTATGGGATGGAGGATATGTATGATGGGTATATGGGCACGGGACTATGGGATGGCAGATATGTGTGATGGGTATATGGGCACTGGACTATGGGATGGAGGATATGTATGATGGGTATATGGGCACAGGACTATGGGATGGAGGATATGTATGACGGGTATATGGGCACTGGACTATGGGATGGAGGATGTGTGATGGGTATATGGGCACGGGACTATGGGATGGAGGATATGTATGATGGGTATATGGGCACGGGACTATGGGATGGAGGATATGTATGATGGGTATATGGGCATGGGACTATGGGATGGAGGATATGTATGATGGGTATATGGGCACTTGACTATGGGATGGAGGATATGTGTGATGGGTATATGGGCACGGGCCTATGGGATGGAGGATAATTATAATTTGCTATAACTAACCACAGTTAGTTACTATACCTGGGCAGCGCCGGGCTCTTCAGCTAGTCTAATATATAAAGTTCAATGTGTATATGTTTGTGTGTGTGTGTGTATGTATGGTATGTGTGTGTGTGTATGTCCGGGATAGGCATCCGCACCGTCGCAGCTACAGCCACAAAATTTGGCACAGTCACACGTCTGGACCCCGAGAGTGTCCTAAGCTATGTTGTGAGGCGAAATTTTAACCCCGTGCATTCCAATTCACCAAACAATTTTGCCCCTATCTACATAATGGGGAAAAAGTGTGTGCGCATCAAGCCCCACCCTTCATTATGATGTCACAATGGTTGCCATGGCGATGCTGATTTCATCATAGGTTGCAATGGGGTTGTTTATGTCATAACGGTTGCCATGGTGATGATGATGTCATAATGGGTATATGGGCACGGGACTGTGGGATGGAGGATATGTATGACGGGTATATGGGCACGGGACTATGGCATGGAGGATATGTAAGATGGGTATATGGGCACTGGACTATGGCATGGAGGATATGTATGATGGGTATATTGGCATGGGACTATGGGATGGAGGATAATTATAATTTGTTATAACTATCCACAGTTAGTTACTATGCCTGGGCAGCGCCGGTCTCTTCAGCTAGTATACATATATTTATACGGTATATTCACTGCTGGTATATATATGTATACAGTATATTCACTGCTCATATACATATATTTATACGGTATATTCATTGCTGGTATATATTTATGTATACAGTATATTCTCTGCTGGTATATGTCAAGAATTACACTGGACGGGCTCACACAGATCCCTCCACTGCCACCAATTCTCAAGATCCCAGCCGGGCTGAGCTGCGGTGAGATACAGTGAGATCCCCACTAGCACCATGAGCGCTCACTGTGCTAGTGGGGATCTCACTGTATCTTACCGCAGCTCAGCCCGGCTGGGAACAGAGCCCAGTGACCGGACATAACCTCTATGATATCATCCCTGGTTACTGATGCTGCGTTCCCTGCAACTCATTCACCAGTAGTTCTCAGCCTTGACTGTCTCATCTTGGCACCATCCACATTGAAAACTATTTCTCCCCAGACATGGACTACGTCGTGGGACAGAACGACAGACAGGTGAGGGATATTGTTGTTTTTTTATTTTACTTTTATTACAGGAGAAGGAGGGCTTCTGTGGAATAGGCATTTGGTGAGTATAACTGTGTTTGTTATTTTTAAATAAAAAAGTAAAACTGTGTTTTGTTTTATTTCTAATGAAAGATTTTATTCTGACTGTGTCTTTATTTACCATGTAACTATAGGATTAGTAATGGATAGGTGTCTTATAGACGCTTCTCCATTATTAACCGGTGGGATTGATATCACCTAACAATACAAAGGTGACATCAATCCCCAAAATATGAACCCCACTTGCCACCACTACAGGGCAAGTGGGAAGAGCTGGGCAAAGTGCTAGAATTGGTGTATCTATGCGGGATGCTGTTTTTAGTCTGGGGGTCAATATCTATGGCCCCTTACCAGCCTGAATACCAGCTTCCAGCTGTCAGCTTTAGCAAGGCTGGTTGTCAAAAATGAGGGGGATCCCACACCGTTTTCTTTAATTATTTATTTAAATAATTAAAAAAAAAACAGTGTGGGGACCCCTCATTTTTGACAACCAGCCTTGCTGAAGCTGATAGCTGAGGATTGCAGCCCCCAGCTGTGAAATTTGCCTGGCTGGTTATAGAAAATACAAGGGAACCCACACTGTTTTTTAAATTTATTTATTTATAGCGCAGGTGGCGGCTGATGTATACTCCCATCAGCCGCTCCTGCTGTCACTGTTATTAGCAGCAGCAGGAGTAGGCTGATGGGAGTAATAGTCCCATCAGCTGTCATCTTCTGCCTCTTTTATCACTTAAATGTAACTCTCATCATTTTCCGCTGTTCGCGCCGATCACTGGCAGAGCAGGGGAGAACAATGAGAGCAGTGTTCAGCACCCGGCGCCGGGGAACAGCGCTTACTGTAACGATTCTTCCCTGGCGCCGATGCATGTCACATGGATGACATCCATGTGTGTTATGCGCATGCACCTGTGTGGGACGTTTTATGGCCCGTGCTGACATTAAAAAATGGACATGTCAGCATGTTTTGCCCACAGACACACAGTCCGTGGAAACACACTGACATGTGCACAGAGCCATTCAATTGACTAGCCAAATAGCGCTCTATTCCTCCCGAGTCTCTCCGTATGGCTAAATAGCACTGTACTACTAGTAGAACTGACGAAGCCGTGTGCGGGTGAAATGCGCGTCTGGCCTCCTATGTGCCTCACAAGCACAACTGCATGTGAAACCTTTTTACGCTTTTCCTTACTGGGACACTATCTACCTGAGGTTTTTCTGGTGCTTAAATCTTAAACCCATGTCTAGGCAGAACTGATAATTTAATCTTTATTTCCTGTCTAATATGTCTACAGGTTCATCATCCTACAGTTTACATTATTTGTAAAGCTGTGCTCATACCTATTGGTCTTAGAATTGTTTAATCCTTTACGAACAACTTTTCAATTAGTCATTTATTCCCTGCAGACGTTCCTTGTGAGACACGTGTTTCTCTCTCCGGTGCCATGTGGATCTCATCTTTAATCCTTATGCATTTATGCTTTTATTGATTATTTAATGTGTGCAATAAAATAAAAATTTATACTAATCAATGATAAATCCCCTTCTTCCTACTTGGATCCTGAGATCACAAATATTCCTCTTCAGCACAGTCTGAGGATTCTGTTCTGACCCTTTACATCAGAGATCCTTTTCTTTTTCTCATTTTTGGTTGGATTTATTAGGCTAAGGGGTATGTCCTGTTTGGCCACTTTTTATAGGTTTATATGGGGTATTGCCACGTTCAGTAGAAATTGTGGGACGAATTTTGGCACCATTTTTACCCAATTCTTGTGTGAAAATGTATAATCTGGGGCCAAAACAAAATTTTGGTGGTAAAAATGTAGGTGTTTTGTCTTCACTGCCCAATGGTATAAAATTCTGTGACACACCCATGGTGTCAATATGATCACTGCACCCCTAGATGAGTTCATTGAGAGGTGTAGTTTGTAAAATGGGGTCACCTATGGGGGGTTCTGCTGTTCTCACACCTCATGGGCTCTCCCATTGGATCATGGTGTCACGGCACCGCCAGACTCAGGGCCTGCTGTCCCGGCCTCGGCCAGTAGGAGGCGCCGGACTATCACATCACCGTCAGACTCAGGGCCTGCTGTCCCAGCCTCGGCCAGTAGGAGACGCCGGACTATCACATCACCGTCAGACTCAGGGCCTGCTGTCCCAGCCTCGACCACTAGGAGGCCCCGGACTGTCCTATCACCGTCTGACCCGTGGCCTGCAGTCTCGGCCTTGGTCTCTGGGAGGCGTTGTGCTTCAACCCCGAGTGATGGCGGCGATAGTCATGAGGCTCCTGCGCAGGCGTCTGCTGGACGCAGGCTTCGCTCCTCGGTCAGTCATGAAGGGGCTGGTGCATTACCATCCAGCCTGGTCCTGGGGGCGGTCCGGATGACATCATCAGGCCACGGGCCTGTAAGGGATGACCTGATCCCTCAAATACCTTGGGACTGCTCTTGCAGGCCGCCGGATATATTCTTGGTTCCCCTGCGTGTTACTGTGTGAATTGCTGTTTGACTGACTCTGACTTTTGCCTGGATTCTGACTCTGCTTTTGCCTAACGATTCTGTACCTCTGCTGCCCTCCTGGTTTATGACTCTGGCTTCGGCCTGGATTCTGACTCTGCTTCTGCCTAACGACTTTGTACCTCTGCTGCCCTCCTGGTTTATGACTCTTACTTTGGCCTGGATTCTGACTCTGCTTCTGCCTAACGATTCTGTACCTCTGCTGCCCTCCTGGTTTATGACTCTGGCTTCGGCCTGGATTCTGACTCTGCTTCTGCCTAACGATTCTGTACCTCTGCTGCCCTCCTGGTTTATGACTCTTACTTTGGCCTGGATTCTGACTCTGCTTCTGCCTAACGATTCTGTACCTCTGCTGCCCTCCTGGTTTATGACTCTTACTTTGGCCTGGATTCTGACTCTGCTTCTGCCTAACGACTTTGTACCTCTGCTGCCCTCCTGGTTTATGACTCTGGCTTCGGCCTGGAATCTGACTCTGCTACTGTCTACTGTTTTTATACCATTTCTGCCTGACTGGTTTAGTCTCGGATATCATTGCCTCTGCGTCCTGTATTGGAACACCTTTCTGGCGACCGTCCTGCTCTGGTCATTGCTCCTATTCAGACAGTGCCTCCTGGGCTCTGCTATAAATCCAGATCCCTGTATAGGGGTAAAGGGTATCAGTGTTTCTCGGGGTGCTGTCTGGCTGCAGTCCAGACCGCAGGCAGACGTCACACATGGCACCTGCAAACCATGACAGTAAAATCTGGCGCTCCTTCCCTTCTGAGCTTTACATGTAGGGTATTAGTGCACTCAGGAAAAAATTGAGCTCAGTTTGTTGTAAAAAAAATTCCTGTTAGCTCTTAGAAAAATTATAAACTTGGGGCTAAAACAACATTTTAGTGGTAAAATGTAATTTATTCTTTCTTCACCACAAAGTGGTATAAAATTCTTTGCACCACATGTGGTGTCACTGCACGCCTAGATGAAATCACTGGGGAGTGTAGGTTGTAAAATTGGTTCACATATAGGGGGTTTCTGCCGTTCTGCCACCTCAGGGGCTCTGCCAATGTGACATGGCACCCTCAAACCATTGCAGCAAAATCTGAACTCCAATATGGTGCCTCTTCCCTTCTGAGCTTTGCACTGTGCCTCAAAAGTAGTATTCCCCTAAATATGGGGTATCAGCGTACTCAGGACAAATTGCACAACTTTTGGGTTCCAATTTCTCCTGTTACCCTTGGTAAAATAAAAAATTGGGGGCAAAAAATATTATTTTTGCTGAAAAAATAAGATTTTTTTATTTTTACAGCTCTGCGTTATAAACTTCTGTGAAGCACCTGGAGGTTCAAAGTGCTCACCACATATCTAGATAAGTTCCATAGGGGGTTTAGTTTCCAAAATGGGGTCACCTGTGGGGGGTTTCCACTGTTCAGGTACATCAGGGGCTCTCCAAACGCAACATGGCATCCGTTCTCAATTCCAGCCAATTTTGCTTTGAAAAAGTCAAACGGCGCTCCTTCCCTTCCGAGCTCTGCCATGCACCCAAACAGTGGTTTACCCCCACATATGGGGTATCAGCGTACTCAGGAGAAATTTAACAACAACTTTTGGGGTTGAATTTTTCCTGTTACCCTTGGTAAAATAATAAAAATTGGGGGTGAAAAGATTGTTTTTGTGGAAAAAATATGATTTTTTAATTTTACGGCTGTACATTATAAACTTCTGTGAAGCACTGGGGGGTTCAAAGCTCTCACCATACATCTAGATAAGTTCCTTGGGGGGATCTAGTTTCGAAAATGGTGTCATTTGTGGGGGGGTTTCCACTGTTCAGGCACATCAGGGACTTTCTGTTAGGAATCTGGTTTCTACCATGCCTATGTAGCAATCCAGATCCTCACATTTGTCTCCAGAGGCTAAGTCCTTCTTCCCAGCTTCTGAGCATGCCCACGGGATGAGTTCCCATTGGAGTTCAGGAGTCAGGTGCTCAGGTCCTGCTCCTGATTCCATTGGTTCTGCTCAAGGCTCTGGAGATTTCCGGCAGGTCCCGTACGCCAGGGGTCCCCAACCGCCGGTCCGCGGCCCAGCACCGGGCCGCTGCAGTGCCCTTGCCGGTCCGCGGACACAAGGGGAGCCAGGGGCGGTCAGTGGCGTAGCGGGGGCTGGGGCGGCGTGTGTAGCGGCGGCAGGGAGCGATCCAAGCAGCTCCGCTGCCTGCAGGAGGGAATAGCAGGAGCGGAGCTGCAAGGACCCATCCAGCTTCCTGCCCGCCGCCCGCGCTTCCTGTCTCTGACACAGAGAGGAGCGCGGCCGCTGCTGTGTCAGAGTGAGGAAGCGCGGGCGGCGGGCAGGTGAGAGGAGAGAGGTGGTGTCTGTGTGTATGTACGTATAATGTGTATATGTGTGTGTGTGTGTGTGTGTTGGTCTGTGTTTGTGTAGCCTGGCCTTGGAGGAGATGGGGACATGAGGAGAAGGCCATGAGGGGAGTGATGGGGAGAGGGGAGTGATGGGGTGAAGGCAATGATGGGGAGAAGGGAGTGATGGGCTGAAGGCAATGATGGGGAGAAGGGAGTGATGGGGTGAAGGCAATGATGGGGAGAGGGGAGTGATGGGGTGAAGGCAATGATGGGGAGAGGGGGTGATGGGGTGAAGGCAATGATGGGAGACGGCAGTGATGGGGTGAAGGCAATGATGGGGAGATGGCAGTGATGGGGTGAAGGCAATGATGGGGAGAAGGGAGTGATGGGGTGAAGGCAATGATGGGAGACGGCAGTGATGGGGTGAAGGCAATGATGGGGAGACGGCAGTGATGGGGAGATGGCAGTGATGGGGTGAAGGCAATGATGGGGAGAAGGGAGTGATGGGGTGAAGGCAATGATGGGGAGAAGGGAGTGATGGGGTGAAGGCAATGATGGGGAGACGGCAGTGATGGGGTGAAGGCAATGATGGGGAGACGGCAGTGATGGGGTGAAGGCAATGATGGGGAGATGGCAGTGATGGGGTGAAGGCAATGATGGGGAGACGGCAGTGATGGGGTGAAGGCAATGATGGGGAGAGGGGAGTGATGGGGTGAAGGCAATGATGGGGAGACGGCAGTGATGGGGTGAAGGCAATGATGGGGAGAAGGGAGTGATAGGGTGAAGGCAATGATGGGGTGAAGGCAATGATGGGGAGAGGGGAGTGATGGGGTGAAGGCAATGATGGGGAGAGGGGAGTGATGGGGTGAAGGCAATGATGGGGAGAAGGGGGTGATGGAGCACTTATTCAAAACCTATGGCGAGTTGAGTCACATTATAAATGTTATTTAATTATAAGTATGCACTGCTACACTACAACCGTGTCCATAGCCCCGCCCCCTTATGGCCAAAGCCCCGCCCCTGCCACACCTCCATCCCCGCCCTGCCGGGCCATGGAAGAATGGTCTTGCTTGAAACCGGTCCCTGGTGCAAAAAAGGTTGGGGACCACTGCCGTACGCTATAAAAAGTGCGCATGACCCTTCCGCCATGCGCTAGTATTTTCATACTTGCTGCTGTGTGTTTGCTGATGGATGCTTGGACTGGTGAATGACTCATTAAATACCCCCTTCCTTGGTTATTCCGTTTGTGTGAGTGATTGTGTTCAGCCAGTATTTGCGCCAGCGCGCTCAAGCTTCAGCTTTACCAGCAGCTAAGCGTCTTGCATCGCGCTTCCTGTACAGCGGTGCCTCCCCGCGGCACTATCCTCGCCGCACTGCGTGCGCAGTTCAGAATGGTGTTCGCAGTTGCAACGTCTCTGTTACAGACTCCCGGTAGGTCTAGACGGAGTGTGTCCTGCCAGCAGGGGCCACTCCTGTGACCGATTACCGCGTCTGTCTCGCTGAGCCTCTGTGAGTGGTTAACAGACTCAGCGTGTTGTATTTATGTTTATGCAGCAGCTCTGTGTGTGAAACAGAGCCTGCTCCAAGTGTAACCACTACGTGTGCTATAGCTTGCAGCTCTGTGTGTGTACAGAGCCTGCACAGTGCACTTGGGTGACGCCTTTAACCCTGTGCACACCACCGCTACTTTGCTCAGCTATCCTCTAGCAGCGGTTATACCATCTACCGCACGGTGGACCCCGAGCGGTGAACGCACTTTATTATAATGTTATTTAGTTCGTTCCACCGCTCCTAACATAATACTAGCGCCAGGGTCTGGCTGGAGATGGCTGATCAGCAGCAATTGTTGCAATGCGTGCGACAGCTCGAGGCTCGCTTGGCTACTCTTGAGAGGGCTCTCGCAGCTTCGCAGGCCACGGATGCTGCTGTTCAAGCACTTACAGATGCGGTAGGGCGTATGTCCATGTCCACCCTTGCGCCGACAGTTACCCGCCTCCCGTTACCCGAGAAATATTCTGGGGATGGCGCCTCCTGCAGGCGGTTTATCAGCCAGTGCTCGATCCACCTGGAGCTGCTGGCTGTGCAATTCCATACGGAGCGGGCCAAAGTGGCCTTCATTATATCCCTGCTGTCGGGCAAGGTGCTGGAATGGGCTACGCCGCTATGGGAACGTGGTGACCCCGAGATTCGGACCGCTGCCAACTTGCTATATGCCATCAAGCAAGTATTTCTCGGTCCGTGGGTCACGCACGACACGTCTCTGCAACTACTCGCCCTTACTCAGGGGTCACTCTCGGTTAGCCAGTATGCCGTTCGGTTTCGGACACTGGCGTCCAACAAGGCCCTTATCCCAGTTTTTTGGCGAGGGCTAGCGGAGCACGTGAAGGATGCTCTCTCCACTAGAGAGATCCCCACCAGCTAGGAGGAGTTGATATCCGTGTCCTCACGTATCGACCTTCGTTTTTCGGAGCGCGGTATGGAGCGGGCTCACTCCAAGCGAAGAGCTGTTTCAGCTCCTAAATTTGTTGAACCTCTTGAGCTGTTTGAGCCGGAGGTCCTACCCCCTGAGCCCATGGAGGTGTCTCGTACTAATTTTAATACGGACTCAGACCAGGAATACGTTTGCGGCTGTCACCACGTATGTGCGGTTTCTCCGGAAGCCAGCCTACCGCAATGGTCGGAGTCTGAACCAGTTGTCGAGACCTTTGTCCCTCCTCATCTTAGGGCTCAGGTACTCGCCTGGGCGCATGCGTCCAATACGTCTCGCCATAGAGGCTACATGCAAGTCTCGAAGCTCTTGGCCGGAGCGTATGGGTAGCCCCATAGGGCTCGGGACATCAAAAAATGTATCCAGGCATGTACCTCTTGTGCTCAGGACACCCATCCTAGGTGGAGACCGGTGACGGTTGCCGATTCACGGCGGCGCTCTGCTACAGCGCCCGCTCCCGTTATTTCTCAAGTTTCCCTTCTGAAACCTGGTGACCTTGATTCCACTAATGCCATCCAAGTGTCCCGGTTCACGGTAACACCTACCAGGACAATAAGCTCGCCTTTGGACGAGTTTGAGCCCTATGCCACTGTTGGGCGCAGGATGGTGGACCGGAGGTTTCAGGGAGGAAGGGACCCTAGGAGGGGGGTAATGTTAGGAATCTGGTTTCTACCATGCCTATGCAGCAATCCAGATCCTCACATTTGTCTCCAGAGGCTAAGTCCTTCTTCCCAGCTTCTGAGCATGCCCACGGGACGAGCTCCCATTGGAGTTCAGGAGTCAGGTGCTCAGGTCCTGCTCCTGATTCCACTGGTTCTGTTAAAGGCTCTGGAGATTTCCGGCAGGTCCCGTACGCTATAAAAAGTGCGCATGACCCTTCCGCCATGCGCTAGTATTTTCATACTTGCTGCTGTGTGTTTGCTGATGGATGCTTGGACTGGTGAATGACTCATTAAATACCCCCTTCCTTGGTTATTCCGTTTGTGTGAGTGATTGTGTTCAGCCAGTATTTGCGCCAGCGCGCTCAAGCTTCAGCTTTACCAGCAGCTAAGCGTCTTGCATCGCGCTTCCTGTACAGCGGTGCCTCCCCGCGGCACTATCCTCGCCGCACTGCGTGCGCAGTTCAGAGAGTGTTCGCAGTTGCAACGTCTCTGTTACAGACTCCCGGTAGGTCTAGACGGAGTGTGTCCTGCCAGCATGGGCCACTCCTGTGACCGATTACCGCGTCTGTCTCGCTGAGCCTCTGTGAGTGGTTAACAGACTCAGCGTGTTGTATTTATGTTTATGCAGCAGCTCTGTGTGCGAAACAGAGCCTGTTCCAGCGTTACTATTGCATGTTTATGCTGCAGCTCTGTGTGTGAAACAGAGCCTGCTCCAAGTGTAACCACTACGTGTGCTATAGCTTGCAGCTCTGTGTGTGCACTTGGGTGACGCCTTTAACCCTGTGCACACCACCGCTACTTTGCTCAGCTATCCTCTAGCAGCGGTTATACCATCTACCGCACGGTGGACCCCGAGCGGTGAACGCACTTTATTATAATGTTATTTAGTGCGTTCCACCGCTCCTAACACTTTCCAAAAGAGACATGGCGTCCGTTCTCAATTACAGCAAATTTTGCATTGAAAAAGTCAAACGGTGCTCCTTCCCTTCCAAGCTCTGCCATGCGCCGAAACAGTGATTTACCCCCACATATGGGGTGTCAACGTACTCAAGACAAATTGCAAAACAACTCTTGGGGACCAATTTCTCCTGTTACCTTTGGTAAAATAAAAAAAATTTGGATTTGAAATGATATTTTTGTGAGAAATGTTAGATGTTAATTTTTTTTAAACATTCCAAAAATTCCTGTGAAGCACCTGAAGAGTTAATAAACTTCTTGAATGTGGTTTTGAGCACCTTCAGGGGTGCAGTTTTTAGAATGGTGTCACTTTTGGGTATTTCAAATCATATAGATCCCTCAAAGTGACTTCAAATGTGATATGGTCCCTAAAAAAAATGGTGTAAATTTTGTTGTAAAAAATAACAAACCGCTGGTCAGTTTTTAACCCTTATAACTTCCTAACAAAGAAAAATGTGGTTCCAAAATTTTGCTAATGTAAAGTAAACATGTGGGAAATGTTACTTATTAAGTTCTTTGTGTGCCGTATCTCTGTGATTTAAGGGCATGAAAATTCAAAGTTGGAAAATTGCAAAATTTTCAAAATTTTCTCTAAATTTCTGTTTTTCCACAAATAAACGCAAGTCATGTGAAAAGAAATTATACCACTAACATGAAGCACAATATGTCATGAGGAAACAGAATCACTGGGATCCATGAAAGCGTTTCAGAGTTATTACCTCATAAAGGGACAGTGGTAAGAATTGTAAAAATTGGCCTGATCATTAACCACCCTCGGGAGTAAAGGGGTTAAGAAGCCTCCTACTCTGCACTCATTACCTGTATTAATTTCACCAGTTTAATCCTGTTACCTGTATAAAAGACACCTGTGCACACAATCATTCACTCTCCAACTTCTCCACCATGGCTAAGACCAAAGAGCTTTCTAAGGACACCAGGGACAAAATTGTAGACCTACACAATGGTAGGCTGGACTACAGGACAATAGGCAAGCAGCTTGGTGAGAAGTCAACAACTGCCTGGGGCTCCACACAAAATTACACCTCGTGAGGAAGGATGATTTTAAGAAAGGTCAAGAATAAGCCCAGAACTACACCGGAGGACATGGTCAATGACCTGAACAGAACTGGCACCACCGTAGTGTGTTAGTAACACACTACACCATCATGTCCTGGACCATTTGAGGTTCAGCAATAACCATCTGGATCCAGATAAGGCATGGGAGAAGGTCATGTGGTCAGATGAGACCAAAATAGAACTTTTTAGTATTAACTCCACTCGCCATGTTTACAGGAAGAAGGATGAGTACAAACCCATGAACACTGTCCCAAACATGAAGCATGGTGGGGAAACATCATACTTTGTAAAGGGGACAGGATGACTGCACCATATTGAAGGGAGGCTGGATGAGGTCATGAATCGTGAGATTTTGGTCAACAACCTCCAGCATGATGATGACCTGTAACAAACAGCCAGGGCAACTTAGTAGTGGCTCCATAAGAAGCATTTCAGGGTCCTGGATTGGCGTATCCAGTCTCCAGACCTGAACCCAATTGAAAATCTTTGGAGGAAGCTGAAACTCAATGATGCCAAGTGACAGCCCCTAAACCTGAAAGATCTGGAGAAGATCTGTGTGGAGGAGAGGCCCAAAATCCCTGCTGCAGTGTGTGCAAACCTGGCCAGGAACTCCAGGAAACATCTGACCGCTGTAATTGCAAACAAAGGTTTCTGGACCAAATATTAAGTCCTTTTTTCTATTGTATCAAATACTAAAATCATACAATGTAATTTTCTGTTTTATTTTTACATTCTGTCTTTCACAGGTGAAGTGTACCTACAATAAAAATTACAGACCTCTTCATTCTTTGTAGGTGGGAAAACTTGCAAAAACGGCAGTGTATCAAATACTTATTTTCCCCACAACTTTATCTTCCAAAAGGTAGGGGAGAAAACAAGGGGAACTGCTACCTTGGATCTAATCCTTATAAACAGGGAGGAAATGGTTGAGGAGGTAAAAGTGGCTGGTACTCTAGGAGGTAGCGACCATGCTATTTTAGAATTTTGGATAACTAGAGGAGGAAGACCTGTGAAGACTCATGTCAAGGTTAGATTTCAGAAAGGCAGATTTTAAGGGATTCAGAAAGAGAATTGGAGGGATCCAATGGCTGGATATCCTTAAAGACAAAAATGTCCAGGAAGGATGGGAAATCTTGAAAAATGAAATTCTCAAAGCACAATTGTTAACAATTCCGAAAAGAGGGAAGAATAGGAAGCATTTAAGGAAGCCAGGATGGATGAACACAGAACTTAAGCACATGCTAAAAAGGAAGAAAAAAATGTTTATAAAATGGAAAGAGGGAGGCATATCTAAAGAAGTATATAATGCTGTCTGCAGAAACAGCAGGGCACAAATCAGATTATCTAAAGCTGACAATGAATTGAGGCTTGCAAGAGATGTCAAAAGCAATAATAAAGGATTTTGGGGATATGTCAAAAGTAAAAGAAAAGTCAAAGATGCTATAGGATTTTTACAGGATGAAAATGATGAAATGGTAAGACAGGATGTTGAGAAGGCTGAACTTTTAAATTCCTATTTTGCATCTGTTTTCTCTCAGAAAGGAAATGTAACATCAACTGTTCTTCACTGTCCTATTAAGGGAATAGAAGAATCCAGGATATCTATAAACAGAAAGATAGTGAGGAAACACTTAGCTAACCTAAATGAATTCAAGTCTCCAGGTCCAGATGAATTACACCCCAGAGTACTGAAGGAGATAGCAGAAGAAATTTTTGAACCCCTCTCCATAATCTTTGAAAATTCTTGGAGAACAGGAGAAGTCCAAGAAGACTGGAGAAGAGCAAATGTGGTTCCTATCTTCAAAAAGGGGAAGAAGGTGGACCCAGGCAACTATAGGCCGGTGAGTCTGACTTCTATACCAGGAAAGATCTTTGAACAAATTATTACACAACATGTACTGTATGTCAGTACCTGGATAAGAATGAAGTGATTAAACAGAGTCAGCATGGGTTTGTAACTAATAAGTCATGTCAGACTAACTTAATTTCCTTCTATGACAGAATCACTGATTGGGTGGATCAAGGAAATGCTGTAGATATAGTATATCTTGACTTCAGCAAAGCATTTGACAAAGTCTCTCATACAATCCTTATTGAAAAAATGACTATGTATGGAATGGACAAGGCAACTGTTAGGTGGATTCATAACTGGCTTAGTGATCGGACCCAAAGAGTGGTCATAAATGGCTGCACATCCAGTTGGAAGAATGTCTCAAGTGGGGTACCACAGGGCTCTGTCCTGGGCCCTGTATTGTTCAACATCTTTATCAACGATTTAGATGAAGGAATTGAGGGTAAACTGATTAAATTTGCTGATGACACAAAGCTAGGAGGGATAGCTAATACTAGAGAAGAGAGAGAGAGGATTCAAAAAGATATAAGTAAACTGGAGAAGTGGGCAGCAACTAACAGAATGGTTTTTAACAGGGAAAAATGCAAAGTACTACATCTGGGCAATAAAAATGAAAAAAGCATATACAGAATGGGAGGAATAGGGCTAAGCAACAGCACATGTGAAAAAGACTTGGGTATACTAATAGATCACAGACTGAATATGAGTCAACAGTGTGATGCAGCAGCAAAAAAGGCAAATGCAATTCTAGGATGTATTAACAGAAGCATACAGTCTAGATCACATAAAGTCATTATTTCCCTCTACTCCTCTTTGGTCAGACCTCATCTGGAATATTGTGTCCAGGTTTGGGCACCACATTTTAAAAAAGACATCAACAAACTGGAGCAAGTTCAGAAAAGAGCGACCAGAATGGTGACCGGTCTGCAAACCCTGTCTTATGAGGAAAGGTTGCAGGATTTGGGAATGTTTAGTTTGCAAAAGAGAAGACTGAGAGGAGACTTAATAGCTGTCTACAAATATCTTAAGGGCTGTCACATTGTAGAAGGATCATCTTTATTCTTATTTGCACAAGGAAAGACTAGAAGCAATGGGATGAAACTGAATGGGAGGAGACACAGATTAGATATTAGAAAAAACTTTTTGACAGTTAGAGTGATCAATGAGTGGAACAGGCTGCCACGAGAAGTGGTGAGTTCTCCTTCAATGGAAGTCTTCAAACAGAGGTTGGACAGACATCTGACTGGGATGATTTAGCTAATCCTGCTTTGAGCAGGGGGTTGGACCAGATGGCCCAGGAGGTCCCTTCCAACGCTACGATTCTATGATTCTATGATAAATTCACTCTTGGTGTATGTTTATATTTATGGTATATTCACTGCTGGTGTATTTTTATGTATACCATATATTCACTGCTGGTATATATTTATATATACAGTATAATCACTGCTGGTATATATTTATGTATACCGTATATTCACTGCTGGTATATATTTATATATACGGTATATTCACTGCTGGTATATATTTATGTATAATGTATATTCACTGTTGGTATATATTTATATATATATATATGGTATAATCACTGCTGGTATATATTTATGTATACTGTATATTTACTGTTGGTATATATTTATGTATATTGTATATTCACTGTTGGCATATATTTATGTATATTGTATATTCAATACGGTTATATATTTGTGTATACCGTATATTCACTGTTGGTATATATTTATGTATATTGTATATTCACTGCTGCTATATATTTATGTATACCATATATTCACTGTTCGTATATATTTATGTATATGGTATAATGACTACCGGTATATCTTTATGTATACCATATATTCACTGTTGGTATATATTTATGTATGCGGTATAATGACTACCGGTATATATTTATTTATACGGTATAAGCACTGCTGGTATATACCGTATTTATGTATACGGTATATTCACTGCTAGTATATATTTATGTATATGGTATAATCACTACCAGTATATATTTATTTATATGGTATATTCACTGCTGGTATATATTTATGCATACCGTATATTCACTGCTGCTATATATTTATGTATACCGTATATTCACTGTGGGTATATATTTATGTATACCGTATATTCACTGTGGGTATATATTTATGTATATTGTATATTCACTGCTGCTATATATTTATGCATACCATATATTCACAGTTAGTATATATTTATATATGCGGTATAAACACTACCGGTATATATTTATTTATACTGTATAAGCACTGCTGGTATATATTTATGTATACGGTATATTCACTGCTAGTATATATTTATGTATGCTGTATATTCACTGCTGGTATATATTTATGTTTACCATATATTCACTGCTGCTATATATTTATGTATACCATATATTTACTGTTGGTATATATTTATGTATACCGTATATTCACTCTTGGTATATATTTATGTATACCATATAATCACTGCCGGTATATATTTATTTATATGGTATATTCACTGCTGGCATACATTTATGTATACCGTATATTCACTGTTGGTATATATTTATGTATACCGTATATTCACTGTTGGTATATATTTATGTATATTGTATATTCACTGCTGCTATATATTTATGTATACCATATATTCACAGTTAGTATATATTTATGCATGCGGTATAAACACTACCATTATATATTTATTTATACGGTATAATCACTGCTGGTATATATGTAAGTATATGGTATATTCACTGTTGGTATATATTTATGAAATGCTGTATATTCACTGCTGGTATATATTTATGTATACCGTATATTCACTGCTGCTATATATTTATGTATACCGTATATTCACTGTTGGTATATATTTATGTATACCGTATATTCACTGTTGGTATATATTTATGTATACCGTATATTCGCTGTTGGTATATATTTATGTATACGGTATAAACACTGCTGATATATATGTATGTATGATGTATATTCACTGCTGGTATATATGTATGTATACGGTATAATCACTGCTGGTATATATATGTATGTATATGGTATATTCACTGTTGGTATATATTTATGTATGCTGTATATTCACTGCTAGTATATATTTATGTATACTGTACAATCACTGCTGGTATATATGTATGTATACGGTATATTCACTGTTGGTATATATTTATGTATGATGTATATTCACTGCTGGTATATATTTATGTATACCATATATTCACTGCTGCTATATATTTATGTATACCGTATATTCACTGTTGGTATATATTTATGTATACCGTATATTCACTGTTGGTATATATTTATATATACCGTATAATCACTGCCGGTATATATTTATTTATACGGTATATTCACTGCTAGTATATATTTATGTATACGGTATAAACACTGCTGGTATATATGTATGTATGTATACGGTATAATCACTGCTGGTATATATATGTATGTATATGGTATATTCACTGTTGGTATATATTTATGTATGCTGTATATTCACTGCCGGTATATATTTATTTATACGTATATTCACTGCTAGTATATATTTATGTATACGGTATAATCACTGCTGGTATGTATGTATGTATACGGTATAATCACTGCTGGTATATATGTATGTATATGGTATATTCACTGTTGGTATATATTTATGTATGCTGTATATTCTCTGCTGGTATATATTTATGTATACCATATAATCACTGCTGCTATATATTTATGTATACCGTATATTCACTGTTGGTATATATTTATGTATACCGTATAATCACTGCCGGTATATATTTATTTATACGGTATATTCACTGCTAGTATATATTTATGTATACGGTATAATCACTGCTGGTATATATGTATGTATACGGTATACGCACTGCTGGTGAGTATTTATGCATACGGTATATTCACTGTTTCTATATATTTATATATATGGTATAATCACTGTCGGTAAATATTTATGTATATGGTATAATCACTGCTAGTATATATGTATGTATATGGTATATTCACTGTTGGTATATATTTATGTATACTGTATATTCACTGCTAGTATATATTTATGTAAACGGCATATGACTTTTTGGGGCCCAGACATTCCTGATGGCAGAGCTACATCACCATCATCATAGATGAAGATTCTTTACTGTGCAAGCATTGAAACTATGGAAAACTCTGATGTCATTTTCTTGACATAAGCTCTAGAAGGGACTGAATGTTTTTCAATATAATATTACACATTATACTGTATATACACGATTCATGAAGATGGGATGTTACTCCAGAAATATTTGGAGATGGGAAGGATTTTTAACCCTAATGTGGAGCAATTAGTATCTGCTTATGGGGTTTTTACTGTTCTCTCAATCCACAAGACAGGGTTATAAGTTGAACTCTATGGACTTGTCTTCAACAAGTTATCAGTTGTCTGCAGGACAGATGTGACCACTGCAGTGACATGATCCCAAAGTGAGACTCTGAGAAGCTTGTCTATGGAATGGCTGGAGATGGCCACCTACAGTCCCACAGACAGTGAGCAGGGGTGTGGACGCCCTTGTGAGACTGTTGCTCTGCTCAATTGGGGTGCTCCAGAGATCCGTTCTTGGGTTCGGTGCAGGTCTTATCGCTCAGGCTCCCAGCGATCAGCTAGTTATCTCCTGTTCTGTGGATTTAGTAAGATGGGAAAAACTTTTTAAGGACACAAGTCATGAAAAGAGGAAAAGGTTCAAGAATGAGAAGTGTGCTTCCTATATGACAGAGATTTGGGGGAGAGCAGCTTTAAGGCCCTTATAGGTGCATGGTCCATGGAGGTACCTAGTAATATATGGTATATGTGGGGTTTCATAGTTGGGTGCTGACAGCCCAAGTCTGCAAAGAACAGAGGACGCTCTATCCATAGTATCACAGATGAATTCCCCCCGGTCTAAACTCTCATCTCCATCCAGATATGCTGAGCGTCAACTAATAACCTGAACACCAATTGGAGAAGTGATTAAATGAGACGACTTCCTACAAGTTGTTACTAATTCACTTAATAGATCCAAACACATTCTCCGGGATGACAGAAGTCATCGGAGCAGCAACATTTCCACTCTGACGAACCATAGATTTCTGTGCAATTTCAAGAAAAGTGACCAGATCACCATTTTCCTTCTCCTCGGAGATTTTCAGCTTCATTCCCTTAATTGGTTGTTGGTACTTTTGAGTCCATGGCTGAGCGGTAACTGCGGATGAAGGATTCGCTGTAGATTTATAGGTCTCCAGCATGGCAGATCATATGTGCAGCAGAATGGAGGGTTTCTGAACTTCGAGCTCACATGCATTCCAGAAGCTTTTGGCCAACTTTGTGGGTCTCCAAAGATCGAAGGGTACATGTATCCAAAATGTCACAGGAGACTGAGGACATTTTAGAAGTTAATCTGATATGTTGCACCAAATGTATCAAAAGGACCACATGACGTAACGCCTCTAGTGGCGGGCCACCGGATCAACAAGAGATGAGCCGGGCGATTCAACTGAATAGGATCTTTTCCCCAGCCAACAATGTCACTGTCATAACTCATGGAGGTTCCCACCAGACTCCGACAGTGCCTGGACTATCACTCTGTTTGAGTCTTCGGACCCTTCTCTACCTTGCTGAATACCACAGCTGTGGCACCAGCACTTGTCCACAAGGCTGGCCTCTACCATCGATTGATAGACTCGTACTTAGACCCGGTTCTCATTGTTCTCACACCTATTCTGTGCAGACAGTGATCTGCATCTGGTAGCATTCAACCAAGTTCATCTGCTCCACCATTAGTACCAACCTTCTCCTCTAAATTTGTCTGCTTAGGATGCTCCAGTTTCCTCAGATGTTCACAATCCAGGGCTGCGTAATTACCCATTTGTCAACAGTTCCGGCAAATCAGAGGATGTCCCATACCAAGAACGGGCAGTGTTTAGGTTAGACCCATCTACAAATAGGAGTTTCAGTGTGAGATTAGGGGCATTCTTGGGCGGAGGTTGCAGAGAAGAACAACTTGGGTCTACTGGTTCTCAAGTAGCTAAGCAGCACTCAATGCCAAGTAGCAGCTGCTAAAGCCAATGCAATTTTATGGTATAAGAATAGTAACAATATAATAAAGTCGTGAGAAAAATATAATTCTGGCCCATCTATAAATCCTTTGTAAATCCATGGTAAATATGGGGTCGGTTTTCCCAAAACCTCCAAATCTGGGACAAATAGAAGGAGTTCAGTGGTGAGAGCTAAATTAATAATGAATATATTTACCTTGGGTGGTCAAATGGGAGCCCTAAAACTGCCGGGGGACACCCAAATTTCTCCTAAAATGACAACTTTTGGGTAGGGTTTCCATGTATGCCACCATTTTCTGAATGGGATACATGAAAATTTTGCTAGGCATGCATCTAAAGATTCAAGAAAGGATCCAGGGGAAATTCTGTGCAGAAAAGGTGATTTAGGAAAGGATTCTTTACATTCCGAGCAGTCCTAGAGGTGATCATAAAAGTGATCACAATATGTAAAGAGATGGTTGTGCTTCAGTAGGAATAGTGGGGGAATAGGTGTGGATTTTGCTTCCTAGCCCGATAGCTTGGATTGACGTGGAATATCATGGTTTTTGCTGTAATCTACCGCTACCATGCTACATTTCCTTTTTCTTAGAGCTTTTTACAAATATCCACATTATTTTACTCTGAATTTGCATAATAAGTAATTTCTTAATTGTGAGTCGTATTTAATAACGACACTTCGTTTGTGGACTACGGAGAAGTAATTAAGCAGGAAAAACAGGAACAAATTTTTGAATCTGAACGACGGCTCGTAAACCTGATTCACCGACTTAATTTGGCTTCTGGCTGTAAAACAAAAAGTGGTAAAATGGAGAATTAGAAGCCATTTGTATCTTAAAGGGGCAGTCCACTTTGAACAATCCCTTTTTTTTCTAGAAAAGTTCCTTTATGAGAAGCCGATGACATGGTCGCTAACTGTTGGAAGCCCCAGTGATCAGCTGTGATCAATGGAGAATCATGGCTTTAGAAATTCCCTACAGCACCACCGCAGGAACCAAAAGGTATTACACAATGCACAAAGAAAACGATGGACCTGGAGATGGAGCTGCTCTGCATGTCAGCTCTCCACTTTCAGGGGTTGTCTTCCTTGTTTTGTTGTCGTTGCAGGGCAATTAGGGGGCATTCCTGGGCATTTTAGAAGTGGTCCGCGGTGGTCCAGACTTTACTTCTTTCATCTATGACTGGCTCCCTCTGCTCTAGTATGTACCAAGTTACCTTGGTAGCCCAGCTTTTATAAGGCCAGGTCAGGTGGCTGCGCACCACAGGAGTACTCAGGTAGCGGTTCACACTGCTTACAATGTGCTTTTCCGGAGTCAAGCCACACTTCCCACTTGGCGCTGCTACAGCCGGGCGACATCTACTCATCTGCTGAAAATTATTTAGCATTTAGCTGCTACCAGCAAGTAGCTTTGCTGTTCCCAATGTAGTTCACACCCTCAACTCTGCTGTAGCAGGGGGCCTGCCAGCCTATTCATCTCTGCTATTCCAATTTGCTGTCTGCACCCTGAAGTCTTCTGCAAAAGGTGGCTGAATCCCTACACAACTCTGCTGTTCCCATGTGTTATCTGCACTCCTGCAACATGGTATCAGATTGCCTATACAGCTCTGCTGTTCCTGTGCCCTATACACACTACTGCAAGGAGCCTGATTGCCTACACAACTCTGCTGTTCCTATGCCGTATACACTACTGCAAGGAGCCTGATTGCCTACACAACTCTACTGTTCCTGTGCCCTATACACATTATTGTAAGGAGTCTGATTGCTTACACAACACTGCTGTTCCTGTGCCTTATACGCACTATTGCAAGGAGCCTGATTGCTTACACAACTCTGCTGTTCCTGTGCCCTATACACATTATTGTAAGGCGTCTGATTGCTTACACAACACTGCTGTTCCTGTGCCCTATACACACTATTGCAAGGAGCCTGATTGCTTACACAACTCTGCTGTTCCTGTGCCCTATACACACTATTGTAAGGCGTCTGATTGCTTACACAACACTGCTGTTCCTGTGCCTTATACGCACTACTGCAAGAAGCCTGATTGCCTACACAACTCTGCTGTTCCTGTGCCCTATACACACTATTGTAAGGAGTCTGATTGCTTACACAACTCTGCTGTTCCTGTGCCCTATACACACTATTGTAAGGAGTCTGATTGCTTACACAACTCTGCTGTTCCTGTGCCTTATACCCCCCATTTTTAAGGTGCCTGACTGCCTACACAACTCTGCTGTTCCTGTGCCCTATACACACTATTGTAAGGAGCCTGACTGCCTACACAACTCTGCTGTTCCTGTGCCCTATACACACTATTTTAAGGAGTCTGATTGCTTACACAACTCTGCTGTTCCTGTGCCCTATACACAATATTGTAAGGAGTCTGATTGCTTACACAACACTGCTGTTCCTGTGCCTTATACGCACTACTGCAAGAAGCCTGATTGCCTACACAACTCAGCTGTTCCTGTGCCTTATACCCCCCATTTTTAAGGTGCCTGACTGCTTACACAACTCAGCTGTTCCTGTGCCCTATACACACTATTGTAAGGTGCCTGACTGCCTACACAACTCTGCTGTTCCTGTGCCCTATACACACTATTTTAAGGAGTCTGATTGCTTACACAACTCTGCTGTTCCTGTGCCCTATACACACTATTGTAAGGAGCCTGACTGCCTACACAACTTTGCTGTTCCTGTGCCCTATACACACTGTTGCAAGGAGCCTGACTGCCTACACAACACTGCTGTTCCTGTGCCCTATACACACTATTGCAAGGAGCCTGACTGCCTACACAACTCTGCTGTTCCTGTGCCCTATACACACTATTGTAAGGTGCCTGACTGCTTACACAACTCAGCTGTTCCTGTGCCCTATACACACTATTGTAAGGTGCCTGACTGCCTACACAACTTTGCTGTTCCTGTGCCCTATATACACTATTGTAAGGAGCCTGACTGCCTACACAACTCTGCTGTTCCTGTGCCCTATACACACTATTGTAAGGAGCCTGACTGCCTACACAACTCTGCTGTTCCTGTGCCCTATATACACTATTGTAAGGAGCCTGACTGCCTACACAACTCTGCTGTTCCTGTGCCCTATACACACTATTGCAAGGAGCCTGACTGCCTACACAACTTTGCTGTTCCTGTGCCCTATACACACTATTGTAAGGAGCCTGACTGCCTACACAACTCTGCTGTTCCTGTGCCCTATATACACTATTGTAAGGAGCCTGACTGCCTACACAACTCTGCTGTTCCTGTGCCCTATACACACTATTGTAAGGAGCCTGACTGCCTACACAACTCTGCTGTTCCTGTGCCCTATACACACTATTGTAAGGTGCCTGACTGCCTACACAACTTTGCTGTTCCTGTGCCCTTTACACACTATTGCAAGGAGCCTGACTGCCTACACAACTCTGCTGTTCCTGTGCCCTATATACACTATTGTAAGGAGCCTGACTGCCTACACAACTCTGCTGTTCCTGTGCCCTATACACACTATTGCAAGGAGCCTGACTGCCTACACAACTCTGCTGTTCCTGTGCCCTATACACACTATTGCAAGGAGCCTGACTGCCTACACAACTCTGCTGTTCCTGTGCCCTATACACACTATTGTAAGGAGCCTGACTGCCTACACAACTCTGCTGTTCCTGTGCCCTATACACACTATTGCAAGGAGCCTGACTGCCTACACAACTCTGCTGTTCTAGTACATCCAGCTTAGCTGATCCATGTGCCAATCTTCAGATCCAACTCCACTGGCCCTCACAGTTCCATGTGCCATCTGGCTAGTCCAGCTCCGCTGCCTCAACACCCCTTGTTGAGTGCATAACAATACGGCCTAAATATCATGAAAATGTGAGAATTATGAGTGCAGGAGACTGAACAACACATGCTGTAAGTAGACGCATGGGGAAAGGTTTAGTTTGCAGCCCCCATCCATGTGCCTTATTAGTTTGGCCATGGCAGTGTAGTGTGCCGGCGCCTCCCGGCCGGGTTAGTTATGGTGGATGCGTGGATCACCCTGGAGTCATAACGCCCATATGAGAAGACTAGTACTAATAAAGAGCCGTGGTCGTTGGGGTCCTTGTTGGAGACTATTCATGGAGGTCCATGAGCGTAAATCTATAATTCCTGGGTACACAGCACGTGTGGAGCACAGCCTGGCTGCCCCCTAAAGTGGAACCTGACAGCTACTTGTACTGATGTAGTAGAATGCGTGTCAGAGAGACCGACCGGCGGTTGCTGCCATGTGGAAACCATACTGGAACATGTTCATGGTCGGAGGCCGTCGGCGAACCTTGTGACGGGAACCTTTCCCTATTTCCCTTTTAAACCTTCAGACTTTTCTTTTTCCTCAATTTGTTGATGTCACTGATCTTTAATAGTTGTCTGATATGTGACATAGATAAATTACCCGCTGTCTATGCACTGGTGCATCGTGGGTAACGATGGCCGCATCCATCTCGCTAAGAGAACATCGAGCCTTCACTTTCCATCAGGCAGAGAGAGGTCTGCACAGATGGGACAGTGAGTCCATGTCTCTGTCCGGCAGACCGGTGCCCGTGCCGCGCTCCAGTGTCCCCCTCCGTGGACACATTAAACATATGATGGATGGGCCGAGCCAAGGTGAAAGCAATTGTTATTGATCGGGGTGTATAGAAGATGATCATTGTGTATCCAATTGATTGATGACAAAAGGACTCATCGAAGAGACTCCGTCCTAACAGACTCCGAGCAGCTGGTTAAATTTACACAATGTCGCTCAGCAGAACAGGACGGCTGCAGCTTAATAGGAAAATTATTCTTACTCCGTGTGTTATCTGCATCGGAAACCTCTAAGAGGCCCAGAATAAAACCGCTGGCCGCTCGGATACAGTCATGGATTTGAGAAACTGCCAAGAATCACTTTAAATAAATTTCCTCCGAGATGGAGGCATTACCGCGCTCAGCTGGACGGAGGAAATTCAGAGAAATAATTCCCGTACTGGGAGAAGGCGAGATAAATCCCATATATCTGGAGGCAAGGTCCAGGCTGTGAGACCCAGGAGCTGACACTTATATATATGGTATATGGTTGTTTTTTATTTTTGTTTTATTACAGGAGACCATGGCTTCAGTGCACTGGGCAATGACATGAGTATGGTTTATTTTAGATTCATTAAAGGAGTCTGTGTCAATCTTTCAATTAAAGGATTTTATCTGGCTGTGTCTTTATTTACCATTTAACTATAGGATTAGTA
The DNA here is from genome assembly GCF_039654945.1 of Dendrobates tinctorius. Lineage (NCBI taxonomy): Eukaryota > Metazoa > Chordata > Amphibia > Anura > Dendrobatidae > Dendrobates > Dendrobates tinctorius. The sequence goes on from NW_027361723.1 coordinate 5,774,491, forward strand.
ATGGAGAGGTGTCTTATAGACGCATCTCCATTACTAATCCATGGGCTTGATGTCACCTAACAATACAAAGGTGACATCAACCCCACAAATAAGAAGTGAATATGAATATAAAGTGGGAAGAGCCGGGCAAAGAACCAAAATTGGCACATCGAATAGATGCACCTTTTCTGAGAGGCTGTGGGCTGCTATTTTTAGTCTGGGGGAGCAATATCCATGGACCCTTACCAGCCTGAGAATACCAGCTGTCAGCTTTAGCTTGGTTAGTTGTCGAAAATGGGGGGGAACCCATACCATTTTTTTGTAGTCATTTATTTCATTAAAACAGCGTAGGGAACCCTCTATTCTTGATAGCCAGCCTTGCTAAAGCTGAGAGCTAGGGGTTGCAGCCATCAGCTGTCACTTTTACCTGGCTGGTTATTAAAAATGCAGGGGAAGCCACGTAAATTATTTTTCTAAATTATTTGCAGTGCAAGTGTAATTTTAGCTGTTTTGGCAGCTTTTTGGTCTCCATGAAGGTGTTGTCTATGTGTTTGGTTTTGCCTCCCATTGAAGTCAATGGTATGTTCGTCGAACATCGGGACGTTCGCCGAACCAAACCTTGAAAGGTTCGCTCATCTCTAGTAGGGATGAAGCACCAGCATCTGCACCGGGAGCTGCTCCTCTGTGATCAATTACACACTTAGTTAACAACAGGACAAACCTAATTATTAATGGACGCAGGGCTCCTGATCGGTCGTGTGCGCAGGACGGCACAATTTCCACCTCAGTGCACCAATGATTGGGAAAACCAGCAGAAATTAATGCAAATTAATTGCAAATGATGTCAATTAATAAAATACAAGAATTTAAATACAAATAGAAATTTCCAGGACCCTTTTTTACCAAACCTGAGGATGTTCTGCCTCAGTTACATTTCAGTATCTTTTTCATCAAAGTTGAGGGTCCTGAAACCTAAGCGCTACGCTCTGTGGTTCTCATTGCACATGCAGCCTGCAGTGTAGAGTATGGTGGTTCTTACTGTGTAACTACATCCAGGAATACAGTTCTCTGGTACCCTTTACTACATGTAGCAAAATCCAAATCTTAAATTCTATCGGTAAAGTTTTATAATGAAGCAATTTATCAAAGAAACATAAGAAAAAATGAAATCTACATGTTGTTCTTACAACCGGAATGAGAACCTCCATGTTTTACACTGCAGGCCGCATCATTCTCTGGAGGACCCAACCCGTGTGTATATTTGATAGATGGGTAAATGACTGTGCAATGCTTCATTTCTCCTGTGGGAGCGCTGTAGGAAAATGTAACACTTTTTGGGGGTGCAGATTCCAGTTGATCCCTGACGGTCTCCCTGTGATAAGCCACTCAGGATTGCACACAGTCTCAGTCTCTTCTCTACTCATCGCCTGCGGTAACTTTGTCAGGGTCATTGCTTTGCACGGGCGGGATCCGGCGCGGCCGAGCCAAGTCCTCGCTCTCTATAATCATCCGCCCATGATTTTATTACTTGTTTAATACGCTCGCTGTGCAAATTGAGCCACTGAGCTGCCTAATGTCTGGCTCCGCAGACTCGGCCACCGAACAAGAGCTTTTATTGAGTGCAAATTAATTTTACAGATAAGCAATTTACACCTGTAATCATCTGCTGGAGGGAAGGAGCGCGGCGCGCAGATCGTGGCCGCGCAGGACGTGCAGGATGCAGCCGGACTCATCTGCCGCAAGATGGCCAGATCGTACCCAAGTATTGATCACAGTCAGTGACCATTAGATAGGTCCCATAACATCCGTCTCCAGGCTCCACGTCACCAGGCCCATGAGCACAGTATTTAGAGACCCCCGGGAGTCTCTCTCCATGTTTATAGGGTCTGTCCGCTCGCCTCTTAGTCTCCAGTGCTGATTGTATCATCACTAGAGTTCAGCTAAACGAGTCGGTCATATTCAAAAGTCGGCGACTCGCTGAAGTTGGGTTTCAGGAAACAAAACCCGACCATAGCGTGAGGTCGGCCACGAGGTCGGCGACCAGAGCGCCAAAGTCGCGGTTCAAAAGATGCTTCCAGCGCCCTTTTTCAGCCAATGATGGAGGACGCACACTGTGGGCAACGCGATGACATAGGCAGCGGTCACCACCATCTTTCAGAAGGGCATGCAAGTGATTGGCTTGCTTTGGTGGGCATCACAGGGGCTATAAAAGGGCGTGCACGCCGACCGCCATCTTACTTCTGCCGAACTTAGCATTAGGGAGAGGTTGCTGCTGCTGCTGATTCTGTAGGGAGAGCGTTAGGCAGGGAAGAAGAACCCAAAAACTGCTTCAGCTGGTAGTGATTTCCACTGTACAACACTGTGTGCAGTGACAGAGGAGGATATATTTTTGTGCATCAGCTCTGTTGGTTGTTAGGCTGCCTTACAAGGCTCCCTGATAGCTGCATTGCTGTTTGCACACTGCTGAGCAAACTGCTTTTTTAAAAGCAAAAATACTTTTCTTCCTCTTTTCTGCACAGTTACCAAGCGTTCATTTTTCCGCCCTTTTGTGTGTGCAGCAGTCCTGCTTATTAGGCTGCCTGCTGCCATACTTGGACTGAGAGCATCATTGTCAGCATCCTCAAATCTCTAGTGAGATTCAAATTCTCACCAATCCTATAGACACCCTGCACCTTGTCATACACCATACAATTTCAGCCTGTTACAGTGAGGTGTAATCTCTACTGGGCCTGAGACAATAGTTCAGCGTCCTCAAATCTATAGTGAGATTCAAATTCTCACCAATCCTATAGACACCCTGCACCTTGTCATACACCATACAATTTCAGCCTGTTACATTGAGGTGTAATCTCTCCTGGGCCAGAGACAATAGTTCAGCGTCCTCAAATCGTATAACGCTTATAGGTGAATGATACGTGACGCCACCTCTGGTTTCTGATCAGATTGACCAGCGCTGCAGTGTCGCTTCTCTGGGACAGATGTTGTGGTGCAGGTAAGATGTAGAAGCCCTGCACAGGTAGGGCCGTAGTCGCAGGGCAGATGAAAGAGTTGGTAGATGGTGTGCAGTGCAGGATGTAGCTGAGCCGTGCACCAGGTGCAGGAGAAAGATGACAGACACAGTCGTGCAGTTCCTTTACCTGTACTTGGTAGGTGCTGTCCAGGACCCAGAGCACAGATGGAGAAGGAGTTGGTCAGCCTGGAGGCCAATTTGGAATTCTCTCTCTGCAGATAGGTAGTGTGGCCTCCGTTCTAGCGCATATCTGAGGTACTCGCAGTGCTGAGTTCACTGACGTTCCCCCTGTTGACTCTCTTTTGGAACTTTCTCATATGGCAGGAAGCCATAGCCTTTTCCTTCTGGCTCACACACGTCGCTGCTGGGGCCTCTGAGCCTTAGTTGGGAACAGAGCATTTATAGCTGCTACTTCCCCCCGGTTTCTGCTGCAGGACCGTCAGTGTCCCTACAAACTGGGAGACCGGAATACAGACCATGCGCTCCAGCTAGGAGTGAGCCTTAACTCTGCTCATCCTCCAGCTCCCCTTCTCACGTCCACACACTTCCCCTTCCCTTCACAGACTGCCCTAACTTACCTCCTCCCGACCACAGAGAGCAGCTCCTCAGCAGTCATGTTCAGAGGTCTCCCTGCTGGCCTGGAGTGGGAACTGTGTTGTGTGTTGGTTTCACTGCTAGAGAGATCCTTCGTTGCTCCCAAGCATGACATCACACTCCCTAGGAGGAAGGTAATGTCACTGCGGCGACCGTACTCTTGGGGGCGACACAAGTGCACTGATGCCCAGCCACTGCTCGATGAATCTGCTGGTACATTGACCCAGACCACTACATTCCCCTCGCACGCTACACGGCCTGAATCTGACCCTGATGAAACTCAGGTTACCCTTCCCATATACAGTTCCATCTTTCACGGTGACAAAGAGGAAGCTGCAGATGAAAGTGCAGGTTCGGCCCACCCGCCGTCAGACACACCACTGTACTATGAGGGGCCCTGTGCCAGTGCCGTCACCAACAAGTGGGCCCCCCCTGCTTGCTCAGGATCACATCACTTGCAACGTTGAAATACTTACCTCTCCCTGCTCCACCGCCGTGACGTCTTCCGCGTTTCCTGACAGTGACATTCTGGTCAGAGAGAACGATGACATCACGTCTGTACACCCTCTGTCTAAACAGTCCAAGTGCAGTGAGATGGAAGATGTGGACGACGAGGAGTCCTGACTAGTACAGGGATTCCCTAGCGAGGAGACTTATTTGATTGTTTTCAATGTTGGGACAGCAATTTTTGGGGACCACGATACTCTGGAGAATGATAGATGGGGCCCACCATACACTGGAGCATTCCAAAGGTGGACATCAGACACTGGAGCAGCATTTACAGGGCCCATTATACACTAGAGCATTAGAAATGGGGCCCATTATATATGGAGCATTATTTGGGCCCGTAAGACAATGGAGCTTCATCCATGGGGACCAACATATACTGTAGAATTATGTGGAGCTCATCATATACTGTATGGAACATTATATGGGACCAATGATTCTGTATGGAGAAATATATGGGCCTCATTACTCTGTATGGCGCACTATGCGCTGGCCATAATACTGTATGGAGTAATATACTGTCCTTTTTTGGAGCTATTGGAGAATTTAAAATGGATATCAGTCATGAGATGTAAGAATTGAAGTATTTTTCATTGTACTATACCGCTATTTCTCCGCCGTATCAGAGGATCATGAATTGTGGTATGTGTTAAAGGAGCTCAGTGACACTCTTTAGCCCAGGGTTGACGAAAATCTGGAGCCAGCCCAACCCCCCCACAACTTTAGCCAAATAACCCCCAGTTTTCAATGCCTAACTATTATTATAAAGTAAATTAAGGTTGACAAGCTTAAGGAATAAGAATTTATGTTTTTGGCATTAAAATGGGCACTGTAGGTTTGTTTCCTGTCCTCCACTCCCTGAAGACTTTGCTTCCACATTGACTTGCATTGGGTTTCGTGTTTCAGTCGGCCTTCGACTTTTCACGATAATCGACCGATTTCGTTCGACCCGACTTATGAGAAAGTCGGGTTTCATGAAACCCAACTCGACGAGACGGACACCGCGCATTTTACCTACCCATATGGCGCTACCAACTGGGGAGGCGGAAAAAAGTCATTAAGGATTCGGGTTCATCAAGAATGCGGAAAACTACCAGAACCTGGAGGTGATCTGCCGAGAGCGAACCTCTATATTAAAGAGAATCTCGCAGAATTGTGTCTGTGCCCCATAATATTGCAACAAGTTCTGTGTCTCTGTCCTCATAACCGGGGTTCTGCATGGCGGGAACAGCTTCCCTCCATGTGTATTATTTCATCCAACGTCAGAGCATCCTTCATGGCTGTGCAGCTGCAGGCAGCCATACATCACCAAGCACAATGCTGAGCATGGATAGAGAGATGTAAAGCCGCCACCACCGTCGGTCACACTGCAGGGAAACCGTCACTGGGTTACTGTGACGGAGCAAAGCCAGAAGACCGCAGCGTCTGGTTGCTCCTACTCCAACGCTGAGAAGAAGAACTTCTCTGTCTTATTAAATGTGTTTATTTCTTCTAGCAGAACAGGGGTTAATTGGCCATGTTGGAAATCCCTGTGCTCAGCTGTGCTCAGTTAGCCACTCCTTTTCCCTAGATAATCTGGGCTCTATTACTAATCCTCGTCATCAGAGTTAGGTTTTGCTGCACGGCTAAAGTAGGAAGAGAAGTTATGAGAAGGAGAGCTGGAGGAGTTACAAGCGACTGTTGTTTGGTTTGTATGTGTTGTAATTCCTTATCCTTCCCTATTTTGGTTTCTTCCACTTCCTACACACCCTGGTGGATTCCTCTGTTATACAGTGGGTACGGAAAGTATTCAGACCCCTTTACATGTTTCACCCTTTGTTTCATTGCAGTTCATTTTCTCATTAATGTACACTCTGCACCCCATCTTGACTGAAAAAAATAACCTTGGCCAGATCTGTGCCTGGCCACCATTCTGTCTCTGAGCTCCTTGGCCAGTTCATTTGGCCTCATGATTCTCATTTGGTCTGACATGCACTGTGAGCTCTTATATAGACAGGTGTGCGCCTTTACAGATCAAGTCCTATCAGTGTAATTACACACAGCTGGACTCCAATGGAGGAGTAGAACATCTCAAGGAGGATCACAAGGAAATGGACAGCATGTGACTTACATATGAGTGTCTGAGCAAAGGGTCTGAATACTTATGACCATGTGAGATTTCAGTTTTTATTTTTTAATAAATTAGCAAAAGTTTCTACATTTCTGTTTTTTTCAGTCTTGACGGGGTGCAGAGTGAACATTAATGAGAAAAAAAGGAACTTTTTTGAATTTACCAAATGGCTGCAATGAAACAAAGAGTGAAAAATGTAAAGGGGTCTGAATACTTTCCGTATCCACTGTATGTGAGTGAATATTTTGTATGTCTGTTAACCCTTGTCTGTGTCGCCTTGTTTGTTGGGTTGGTGTACTGCGGTGCACAGTAGCGCCCCCTCTTCTCTGGGTGGAGCAAGAGAACAGAGAGAGGGTTAACTGAGGAGATAAGGTAAGGGTGGAGGCCTCAGCGTCTTGGCCATCTGAAGTATCCCGAGGAACAGGGAGAGCTAGGGCACCCCCTAGTTCTAGGGCCAGGAAAGGAGCCCCTGGTCCCACGTCACCCGACAGCTGTGTCGTGACATTAACTCTTATCATTTTCTCTGATCCATGATGGATCCAGTCTCTGCTCCGACAGGGCAATTGCAGCAGCTCAGTCTAGAGGTGGTGGGTTTACACATGGTGGTTTTGCAGCACCGATACATCTGCTGTGGAGATCTCATCTCTCAGGCAAACCATTGCGGAGCCCAAGATCACTTTGCCTGACAGGGTCTCTGGGGGGGGGGTTAACAAGTTTCTGGTTTTCAGAGAGGCCTGTAAACTGTACTATAATAATAATAATAATAATAATAATAATTTCTATAGCGCCAATGTATTCCGCAGCGCTTTACATTTCGGAGGGGATTTGTACAGACAATAGACATTACAGCATAACAATAATCACATACAGTAGATTATAACAAATACCAAGAGGAATGAGGGCCCTGCTCGCAAGCTTACAGTCTATGAGGAAAGAGGGAGACACGAAAGGTGGGTGGTAACAATTGCCATGATTGTTTGGACCAGTCATAATGTTAAGTGTGTAACAGTACAGACACAGAGGGCTAATGGATGCATAAAGCATGTGGGAACATGATGCTGGGAACCTGGTTATGGTAAAACTTTTGGCTGTGCCACACAGGGATAGATTAGGTTAATGTGTTGGGGTGGTAGGCCAGTCTGAATAAATGCGTTTTCAGGGCACGCTTAAAATTGTGGGGATTGGGGACTAATCGTATTGACCTGGGAAGTGCATTCCAAAGAATTGGCGCAGCACGTGTAAAGTCTTGGAGACGGGAGTGGGAGGTTCTGACTATTGAGGATGCTAACCTCAGGTCATCAGCAGTACGGAGGGCGCGGGTAGGGTGGTATACTGAAACAAGGGAGGAGATGTAGGGTGGTGCTGAGCCATGGAGGGCTTTGTGGGTGAGGGTAATAAGTTTATACTGAATTCTGGAGTGGATGGGTAGCCAGTGTAATGACTGGCACAAGGTAGAGGCATCGGTGTAACGATTGGTGAGGAATATGATCCTGGCTGCAGCATTCAAGACAGATTGGAGGGGGGAGAGTTTAGTAAGAGGGAGACCGATTAGAAGAGAGTTACATTCTCTCGAGACGAGAATGAATAAGATAAACAGAGTTTTTGCTGACTCAAAAGTAAGAAAAGGTCGAATTCTAGAAATGTTTTTGAGGTGCAGATAACAAGAGCGAGCCAGTGATCGGATGTGGGGGGCAAAGGAAAGCTCGGAATCAAGTATGACCCCAAGACAGCGGGCATGTTGCTGGGGAGTAATAGTGGAACCACACACAGAAATGGCAATGTCGGGTGTACGTACATTAGTAGAGGGAGGAAACACCAGGAGTTCAGTCTTTGACAGGTTCAGTTTCAGATATAGTGAGGACATGATGTTAGACACAGCGTTTAGACAATCGCCGGTGTTTTCTAGAAAGGCTGGCGTGATGTCAGGAGAAGAAGCGTATAATTGGGTGTCATCAGCATAGAGATGGTCCTGGAAACAAAATCTACTGATTGTTTGACCAATAGGGGCAGTGTACAAGGAGAAGAGGAGGGGGCCTAGGACTGATCCTTGAGGAACCCCAACAGTAAGGGGAAGGTGAGAGGAGGAGGAACCGGCAAAAGATACACTAAAGAGCGGTCAAAGAGATAGGAGGAGAACCAGGAGAGAACGGTGTCCTTGAGGCCAATGGAACGGAGCATAGTGAGGAGGAGCTGATGATCCACAATGTCGAATGCTGCAGAGAGATCCAAGAGAATTAGCATGGAGTAATGACCATTAGATTTAGCTGTTAGTAGATCATTAGAGACTTTAGTGAGGGCAGTTTCAGTAGAGTGTAAGGAGCGTAAGCCGGATTTTAGAGGGTCGAGAAGAGAGTTATCAGAGAGATAGCAGATAAGACGGGAGTGGACCAGACGTTCCAGGAGTTTAGAGATGAAGGGAAGATTAGAGACAGGTCTATAGTTAGCGGCACAGTTTTGGTCGAGGGATGTTTTTTTAAGTAGTGGATGTATGATGGCATGCTTAAATGAGGAGGGAAAAATACCAGAAGAGAGAGAGAGGTTAAATATTTTAGTTAGGTGAGGGGTAACAGCAGGGGAAAGGGACTGGAGGAGATGTGACGGAAATTGGTCACTGATGCAAGTGGTTGGGCGAGAAGATGCAAGGAGCCTGCTTACTACTTCTTCTGTGACTGGTTCAAAATCAGAGAGTGAGCTAGATGCAGTGGGGGAGGGAGGACAGTGCATGGTATGAGGTGATTGGGATCTGGTCAATTTTTTCTTTGAAGTAATTGGCCAGATCATCAGCTCGGAGCTCCGTGGTTGGGGCCTGTACTCTTGGGTTGAGTAGAAAATGAAAAGAGACGTTTAGAGTTATTGGACAGTGAGGTGATGAGGGTGTTGAAATAGGTTTGTTTTGAGAGGTGAAGGGCAGTGTTGTATGTTCAAAGCATAAACTTATAGTGGATGAAATCTTCGTATAGATTGAATTTTCTCCACAGACGTTCTGCGCACCTGGAGCACCGCTGCAGGAAACGTGTTTGCAGGGTGTGCCAGGGTTGTCGCCGTCTGCGTTGTGGTGTTCTATTTATAGTACTTTAGGTACTATCCTCTTTCCGCAGGTACAGAGGAGCAATGTGTGGGGATAATAATCTTGCTCCTTCAGGGGCACTCCCAAGCCTATACATTTTCTCTCCCATCTAACTCCCAGTCGCTTCAGATGGTAGAGGGATTTTTTCAGGCACTGGGCCTTATATATGATGACTCCAATCGCTTCTCCTTAGCTGAGACCACACTGCGCCAACTTCAGCAAGGATACCAGCCGGTGGAGGAATATTGCTCCGAGTTCCAGAGGTGGGCCACGGACACCAGGTGGAATGACCCCGCACTCCGTAGTCAGTTCCGTGAGGGGATTACAGTAAAGGTGAAGGACGATTTAGCTCTGTATGGGACTCCTGACTTCCGTGAGGCAGCTATGTCAATGGCGATCCGAGGTGATCGCCATCTTCACCAGAGACATAGGGAGTCACCTGTGGTTGCGGGAGGTCTGAGGTCAAGGGTGGTCAGTACTGAGCCTGCTGAGGAACCCATGCAGGTGAATGTGGTGTCACCTTCTAGTATTTTGTCTGTAGTCCGGCGTAAGGGGTGTGTGTTTCCTTTGTGGTAAAAAGGGTCATTTTGTGGTCACGTGTCCTTCCCGACCTCTATATAAACAACCACTGGAAAAACTAGAGGGCGCGGGTTGTGGGGAGGTTAGCAACCCGGGTGTAATTATCACCTCGGTGGGTAGGACACAATTTTTCCTACCAGCTGTAATCCACACCAGGTACATGTCAGGCAGGTCTTACGTATACTCCGAGACTATAAATTATATGTCAAACCCGAGAAGTGTATGTTCTCGTTTGAGGAGATCCCTTTCCTAGCATATGTATTGTCTTCCACTAATTTTTGCATGGATCTGGCAAAAGACCGGGCAGTATTGAAACTGAATGGGAGGAGACACAGATTAGATATTAGAAAAAACTTTTTGACAGTTAGAGTGATCAATGAGTGGAACAGGCTGCCACGAGAAGTGGTGAGTTCTCCTTCAATGGAAGTCTTCAAACAGAGGCTGGACAGACATCTGTCTGGGATGATTTAGTGAATCCAGCTTTGAGCAGGCAGTAGGACCAGATGGCCCAGGAGGTCCTTTCCAACTCTATGATTCTATGATTCTATTGGAATGGGATAGTCTAGAGGATTTGAGTGTGTTACAGAAATTTTTGCGTTTCGACAACTACTACTGTAAATTCATAAAGAACTTTTCTGTAGCCAAACCTCTTACAGATAAGACCAAGAAGGGGACAGACTTCTCCTGGTGGACCAGTCCTGCCAGAGAGGCGTTTGACACAGTGAAAAGTTGTTTTGCTTCTGTTCTGATTCTTATACAGCCCAGCGTCGGACTGGAACACCTTGGGCCCACCAGAGAAAATCATTCTTGGGGCCCACTATGTAGCTACATAGAGATAACTACAAGACCACCAATTGTGCGGTAAAACACGCTTCTATCTGGGTATAATATAAGGTAGTACAAAATTAATCTTAATTATGTAGCAGGAGTTGGGGTAGCCTCCCTCATAGAATATAAAGCAGCCCCCTCAAATAGTATAATGCAGCCTCCTCATAGAATATAATGCACCCCCTCATAGGGTATAATGCACCCCCTCATAGGGTAAAATGCACCCCCTCATAGGGTAAAATGCACCCCCTCATAGGGTATAACGCTGCCCCCTCATAGGGTATAACGCTGCCCCACCTCCGGTTCTCCAGTGGGCCAGTCCGACGCTGATACAGCCTGACAGCGCCCTCCGTTATGCTGATGACCTGAGGTTAGCATCCTCAATAATCAGAACTTCCCACTCCCGTCTTCAAGACTTTACACGTGCTGCGCCAATTCTTTGGAATGCACTTCCCAGGTCAATAGGATTAGTCCCCAATCCCCACAATTTTAAGCGTGCCCTGAAAACGCATTTATTCAGACTGGCCTATCGCCTCAACACATTAACCTAATCTATCCCTGTGTGGCACAGCCAAAAGTTTTACCATAACCAGGTTCCCCGCATCATGTTCCCACATGCTTTATGCCTCCATTAGCCCTCTGTGTCTGTACTGTTACACACTTAACATTATGGCTGGTCCATACAATCAGGGCAACTGTTACCACCCAACATTCGTGTCTCCCTCTTTCCTCATAGACTGTAAGCTTGCGAGCAGGGCCCTCACTCCTCTTGGTATTTGTTATAATCTACTGTATGTGATTATTGTTATGCTGTAATGTCTATTGTCTGTACAAATCCCCCTCTGAAATGTAAAGTGCTGCGGAATATGTCGGCGCTATAGAAATAAAATTTATTATTATTATTATTATTATTATTACACCACGTTACCACCATACAGTGCCATCCAGAGCTCTACAACAAACTACCACGATTCTGTGGCAGATTTTTCCATCTATGTAGATATTTATCTTCATGCAAAAAAATTCAGCCGCACACTGTGAATTATAACCTGCATTACTGCCATATAGAATATACTTATAAAATGAAGGTGCTTAGTGCATAAATTGGCCAATTCATGAGAGCCCACCAGCAGGAACAAGGCGACCTTTAGTGATGGGACGCGCTCTCTATTAGACATTACCTTCCTATACTAATTCCTACAGGATCCAGCCTTAGACCTAATGTATGCCACAAAGACACAAAACTGATACCAGAACGTAGTGTGAACAGGGGCGAGCTGCTGTCATGGAAGCGGCCACTCTAGATTCATCCCTCACATTTATCTGTGATAGATATCCTGTGACCATCTGCGGATCCATCCAGATAAATTTATGCATATTTTAATCTGTATAAAGTAGAGGTGACATTTGCTCGGTTATATTTCTTTGACAATTACACATTTTTAATGGCGTATATACTTAGAAAAGTGCTCGGCTAGTACATTTTTACGCTCTGTATGTTTCTTTAATACGAGGGTAGTATATTATATCTCTTCTTTCTCGCTAACCTCCTCTGCCTCTACTTGAGACATTTAACACCCTGCTTTTAATAGATACAGGTGGCTTCAGAGCTGACCTCATTAAAGCGGATTGTGGAGGGACTGAGATGTAGGAGGTAATAAAAGGTGACGACAATTCCAACAGCCCTATGTCGCTGAACTTTTATTCTAGGGCTTTGTGTCTTCAGCTAAGTATTTCTATTGGGGAAACAGCTAAAATAACCTTTCTAGATAAATAATAGGACAATGGCTATTGTTTAGATGTAGTGGTGACATTTTGGCTCTTGTGGTTGTCACATCCCTGTGATGTCAGAGATGGACTGTGTGCTCGGACCAATCAGATGTCTCCTCTGCAGCTCCTTCTCCCCTCTCACAGCAGCACAATCACAAAGAAGGACACTGTATTTTCCAATAGCATTGCTTTCAATTTGGTAACGTTTGACAATTGGTCGCAATGAATATCAATTGCTATTAAGGAAGAGGGCAAAATCCACTAGAACTCACAGATTTTTGCCCTGTTCTTTCCACTATCCGATAAATCTGGAAACCGTGAAGCAACAGAACAAGACTCTCAACCTCTGACTACAAAAGTGGTGCATGCCGCCACAAATTACTGGCTTTGCAAGTGGCCTGTCTCATCCACAAGGGTCAGTCCAACAGATGGCACAACAAATACCAACAGCAGGGATGGAAAAAGGGGTTAGAAGGCCTTAACAATAGGGAACAAGGGATGGGGCACCTCTTAACACAGCCAGTGCCTATCCCTAAGCTCCCCTAAAGCCCTATTCGGGTCCTTCC
>NW_027361723.1:7155000-7407500 GCF_039654945.1 Dendrobates tinctorius
CGTCACAATTACCTGTTATTTTGTGCTGATATCAAATAAAATACATTTGAGTATGTGTGTACCGTAAAAGTTGAAGTTCAAAAGGTATGAACACTTTTTCAAGGCACTGTATATATAAATTTAGTTTTAAGGTAGTAAAACAAAGTTGTATATATTTTTGGCATCAGAATAAATATAACAAAGTTACCTACTATTAAATTAAATTTTTATCTAGCACATTGTGACATCTCCAGGTTAGGATTTTGTATTTTTCATATTTTTATTCTGCTAATTTCAAGTATTCTGCAGAAATATTACTAGTAATGAGCCAAATATCAGTTCTACATGTGGAGAGACGAGCCGCCCATACTGATCCTCTGCGCCTCTTGTTATATTTGGAGACATACAGAATCTCTTCACGAGAATTTGTCTGGAGATATTGACCCAAAATTAGAGAGACTAGAATCTTAGTTGGCCGAGGGGAATGTTAATATTTAAGGGGAAGCTTTAGGGTCACATTTTACATATAAAGAACCAAGATAATAGTTTATAGTGAAAAGCAGTTTATTAGGAATAAAACAACAAACACCTAAGAATGATTTACAAAAGCCGGGAAGCTTGAAGTGTCCTTGGTGGTCTCTGTATTGATCTTGGTGGGGCAGGTTCCCAGAGTGTGTGGCGCCCCCTGTGATGTCAAACACAGGGAAAAATTGACTGGAGGGTGATTCATTTCCATGGTCTGTGGGGGGTGGGTAATTGTGGTCCTAGGGTATAGGAGTTCTGGTAAGGAGGGTTAGAATAAGATGTGAAGGGGGAGATAAAATTAGATGATGATGGGTAGTTATCCAGGGGTATAGATGGGAAATTCGGGTAAAACACAAGAGGGTGAACACTGGGAGGGGCAACCACATTAGGAGGAACATAGCTGGAATAAGACATAGGAAGGTTCCACAGGATCATTGGGAAAGGCGAAACTGGGTCTAGAGAGAAAGAGGTGGCTGATATAGAAGCAGCTTCTGGTCTGATGGGGACTTTGTCTTTTGGAAGAGAAAGGTGATGGTCATCTAAAGACCTGTAGGGATGTCCATAGAGAATGAAGGGGGCCAGGTCCAGGTGGTAGATATCCTGTCTGCTGACCGCTGTCTCCTGGAGCTTCATGGCCTCTGGACGAATCAGACTCACATCCACTGTCCAGTAGTTCCCTTTGCCCTGAGGCTTGTGTGGATCTATCAGCACCTGAAATAAAGATGAAATAAATTCAAATAAAACTGTAATTTCTGCAATATAAAGTCACTACTGTATATTGGGGTCATAGAGAAGAATTGATTATATGAGTAACTTCGGTAGAAAACTGATCTATAAGATTGTTGATTGGAGTAATTAGGAGGAAACATCTACCAGTAATATTACAAGTGGGAAACGCCTTTTTTTTTTTTTTTTTTTTTTCCCGAAAATGTCACTAAGTGATAGCTTCTGAAAAAGATTCAGATCTCCTATTTGGGTGGTCTGTATTCTCACCTCCTGTACCAGAAGCTGTTTCCCTGGACTCCTTTTTAAACAGAGTATCCGGCACCCAGACAGAGACATCACTTCTGTCTATCACTGCGTCTATCACAGTGGTGGTTGTGGGCTACTAGTGCTGTCATGCATCTCTCAATCAATTAACTCTTATATCATAATTTTGAATGTCCCTTCACTCACTGAGCGGGAGTTGGCTCTGTTACCCCTGTGAAAACTGCCCAAATGATATTGCTTATCTTTACCAGCTTGCTTAAGAATGGGTACCAGGATATTGTATAGAATCACCCCAGTAATGACTCCACTGAGTCCTCACCTTTCTGAAGCAGTCGTTACAGGACAGGTTGTGTCTGACGGAGTCTTTCCACCCTTGATATCGTCCCTTAAAGATGGGGAAGAAGTTGCTAATCTTGTCTAAAATCTGAAGACCAAGAAAAACAAATCCATTTAGTCCTGCTAATTAGTTAATAGCTGTGAATCCCATTTATCCTAAACTGTGAATTTTCCTTTCCTAAAAAATACACAATAAATTACAATTTATATGGAGGGTTAAGAACTAGCAGGAAGCTTAATTTTTTTTTTTATCCTGGAAGTTTCTGGCTGTTATCATGTAACAGTATATTCCCACATTGAACTGCAGAAAGGAAGGATCCAGCGGAGTAGAAGGCAGCTAAAATTTTAACTTTATTTGCAAAAAATTTTTTATTAAATTGGAATGTTAAATTTTTAGCTGCCTTCTACTCCGCTGGATCCTTCCTTTCCGTCCTGGGCGTTAGCTGGTGGTGAGGATTCCTCGCAGTGGTGAGCTGATCTTTCCTTTTCTTTTTTTTTAGTATATTCCCACAATGCGAGAAAGTCTTGTTATGAAATATTTGCTGTTTTTTCTGTGTATATGACTGAAGAAAAAATGTAGTAAAAATATCTCCACTTAGTAGAATTAAAGGCTTAAAAGATTTGTTGTCCCTTCTAAGAATCCTAAGTAAATTACCTCTAATAAAGTTGTTTTACCTGCGACAGCTTCAGCTTCTTCTCTGGGACACTTTGTATCACCAGCGCAATCATGGCCAGGTATGTGTATGGAGGTTTGGGGTATCGCTTGTAATTCTTTTTTCCCCCGGCTTTCTCCTCCTGACCTGGTGTCGTGTCTGGGTCACACTGTGCACCTTCTCCTGGACCACCATCCATGTTGGAGTCCATTTCTAGTATCTGCTCAATAGTGAGCACGTTGGGTGTTGGCATATTGGTTGTCCCAGCTTGGAGGTTTGAGCTCATGTCTCACAAATGTCTTTACAGACTCCAATATTAGATGTGATGTGACCATTGGCCAGGGAAGGAGCCTTGATAAATGCTGATGTTCCCACATCCGGCTTTGTTATGTTAATACCCCCAAAACAAGATGGAGCCCTATAGTGATGAAACCTTGATAGACCTAGATCCATAAGGACAATGGCACTTCAGTATGAATACACAAAGTTTCTGTTCTTGGGCGTGACCCATCCTTAAAATGTGTTTTGTGATGTATATTTTGTGAATACCCTGCATGTATACCATGTGGCCCCTTGTGTATAACCAATTGTCAGTCACATTAGTAATTCTGAGGACAAGAAGAAAATAAACCACCCTTGTGGACAACAGTTTGTCCCTTCGCCTGAAGATTTTACATTTTCTAAATGTGTATAAATGGTCACTTTCAGACAAAATTACCAATCATTTGTTTTAATATATTACTAATCCAGTAAAATGTTATAGTCCTCATTGTTGGTTGACTTTTTCACTCCAACCCATTATTCAATATTTTGGATTACATACACACACACATATATATATATATAAATTTGTTGCACTTGTTTTTCCCTTGATCCTATAGTTTAATTTTCCTCCTGGGCTTTTTTGTATTTATACTTTTCATATATCAATATTTTTTCCGTATCAAACTTACAAAAATAATGTAAGGCGGAGGAAGACCTCATAACCCACTTGCCATATTTCTATCTAATCTCTACTAATTTTTCTACAGCGATGGAATAGACTCATTGGCCATGTGACTGGCTACCCCGAACTCTACAGAGGACTAATTTGCTATGGGAAGTATCTGGGGTGGGGGGTTTATTAATGACTGAATCCCTACACCAGTCTATAGAAACTGGAATCCATGAGGTTTGGGTTATAATAAGCAAATATTCATGAGTCCACGTAAAGCATCCCATCAAGGGTTATATCTCATAGTTGAGGAAATTATGGCATCAGGAGCTAGTTGTGTCAAGGGCAAGTCACACCACCTTTCCTAAATGTTATGACATTTCTGAGGACATGCCCTGTTCCTGTATAGAATGTTCTCATATGGAATTTATTATTCACCAATTTTTTTCTACTGATTGAAGGAGACCTCACCCCCCCCACCTCAATGCTATCGCTTTCCTAGCCATAAACAACCTCCCTGAGAAATATTCTGTCATAATGAGTCCACATTTCTTCGTCCACCACACCCAATACGCACATCACTGGACTACATTCTATTGGTATCCCAATTATCCTTTCTAGTGTAAAAATTGTCCTTCCAATATCTTATAATTCTACAATCCAAAATGAGATGTCAAAAATCTGCCCCCGCCTCCTCGCATCTGACATTCATCATTTACTCTTCTGACAAATTTATATAGCTTGCTCTGGGTTAAATGATTTGTGTAAGCATATATAATTGGATTAATTTGTTATTTGCCGTTGGAGACACCGTCGTATGTGCCTCCAGTGTGTCACACCACTGGTCATAGGTGCTAGAGGGGATTGGATGCCTCCATTTTCCTTCCACAGCCAATTGGGTGGAAGCAATTTTGGAATTTAACAGAAAGGTGTATAAAGATGAGATCATACCCGTAGGCCCTTGACTGGACAATATTCCTATTAGTGGGTATCTAGATATACGCATCCTGGGAAGTGGAAACTGATATGCTATGGCATGCCTCAGCTGCAGATATCTATAAAACTCTCTATGAGGAATTCTAAATTTAATATGAAGTTGATCAAATGATTTTATAGAGTGTTATACCATTTTGCTTCCAGAAACCAGGATCCTGCAAATTCTGGAGATGGGAAAATTCAGGATTATCCCATATCTGAATCTCCCCAATTTGATAAGAAAATTTTATTAAAGTATGTTTACTTTCCCACCAAACCTGTGATGCCAGACTATGCGCAAGCAGCAGACCCCCAGGTGGTCTGTATGAACCCTCCAATACCACCCATGGTGTGCACCTGCCCAGAAAACTAATGAGATGAGCCTCTGAATTATTGAGCCTGTCGTGGAGCAATCAATGTTTTAAATACTGTAACTGGCCAGCCAGATAATGCAAAAAAAGTCAGGAACCACATATCCACCCTGCCTCTTGGGCCTTTGCAGGGTACCAATATTTACTTTAGGTCTAGATTAGCCCCATATAAACGCTGCCATCAATCTATGCATTCTCTTGAAGTAACTCTTGGGGAACTTAATTGACGTATGTTCCAGCATATATAAACACTTTGGGAGGATAACCATTGTAATTAAGCCAATTCTGCCCGCCACAAACAGGGGGAGTCGAGACCATAGTTCTAATTTTTCATCATATCCTCGAGTGGGTATATATTGTCCTCAAGGTCTTTAGTCGGATTTCGGTTATTTACTATGCCCAAATACTTAAATTTTGATACTATTTGCAAACCAAACAACATGGGTACTACTATATCATTCATTATCGGCATAACCACCGACTTAGGGTACCGTTACACTTAACGATGCACCAGCGATCCCGACAACGATATGGATCGCTGGTACATCGCTAAGTGGTCGCTAGTGAGCTGCCACACAGGCAGATCTCACCAGTGACATCGCGGGGGGTCGCTACTTGCCTGTCAAACGTGGCGATCCTGACTCCCACCCACATCCACGCGTCGCTCATCGGTGCCACAGGAAACCTAGCAGGAAGCTGACTAGAAATGATCCAGGACCTTCTCGCGCGATCAGCGATGAGCAGCGGGGGAGCCGGTCGGAGGTAAGTATCAGACATGGCGATATCGCTAGCAATATCGCTGCTACGTCACAAAATCGGTGACGTTACAGCGATATTGCTAGTGATATCGCTATGTATAGCGGGGGCTTTACTCCAATTGATTTTAAGACCCAAAAATTTCCCAAAGCAATTAATAAGATCAATCGCTCTAGGAAGGGATCATTCAACCCCATCCAGGAAGAGCACCAAGTCATCCGCATATAATCCAACCTTATCTACTCTAATTTATATTCCTTTCACCAACTGGTCCTGTCTAATCTTAAGTGCAATTGGTTCAATCGCCAGCGCAAAGAGCATCAGACAGTGGACAGCCCTGTCTGGTCCCCCTACTCAAATTGAAATATTCCGATATTACACGATTCACCAATATGTTAGCTCTCGGCATGCGATACAGCAATTCAATCCACTTACAGAATTTAACTGAGAAGCCGAACCTCAGAAGTACCCGCTGCAAGAATTTCCATTCTAATGAATCAAAAGCCTTTGCAGTATCCAAAGAGGCTATTGCCCAAGGTCTTCAATATTTATGGCCTATCTGCGTCAGAACCTGCACTCTTCTAATATTCGAGGAGGTGGATCTTCCTGGCATAAAACCAGTTTGATCCTCATGCATAATGCCCAATATTACAGCTTTCAATCTATTAGCAATGAGTTTCGTAAGAATTTTATAATCCGCGTTGAGCAAGGATATGGGACGATAAGAACCACATACCTCAGCAGGCTTGTCAGGCTATGGAATCACCACAATAGTGGCATCATAAAAGGATTGGGAGAGAGTGTCCTGCAAGTGCCTCAAAAGGCCTGCAACAGGACTGGTCCCAACTGATCTAAATATCTTTCATATACTGTAGCCCTGCGGGCATACCGTCAGGACCGGGAGTTTGCCCATTTGACAGGGACATGGTGGCCTCCCGTATTTCCTCCAGAGTGATGTCTCTGTCCAAGAATGCCTGATCCTCACAAAGTTTAGGATATTCAATCTGGACTAAACTCATCAATTTCTTCCATAGTATGATTCAATTGAGAACTATACAATTCTTTAAAATGCTCCTCAAATCTGTTTGCAATTTGGTCATATTTGAGTAATGGGAGCTCTACACTTTTGTATTAGTGATTGGGAAATTTTGCTTGATCTAATATATATATTTTTTTTTTTTAATGGTTATCGCCCAGAGTAGAAAATGGCCTTGAATGATTTCTCTGTAGTTTCACCAGAATGTCCAATTTGTTGGATTTCCTACAACTAATGTGGAATATTGAAGTCTATATGACAATAGTAAAGGTACTGTCACACTTAGCGATGTACCAGCGATCCCGACCAGCGATATGACACGGTCAGGATCGCTGGTACATCGCTAAGTGGTCGCTAGTGAGCTGCCACACAGGCAGATCTCACTAGCGACATCGCTGGGGACGGGGATCGCTACTGACCTGTCACACCAGGCGATCCTGCGTCCTCCCGCCCGGCTCCATGCGTCGCTCGTCCTCACAGCAGGAAGCGCCACAGGAAGCTGACGACGAGAAACAGTCCTGAACGTTCTCGCGCGATCAGCGATAACCAGTGGGGGAGCCGGTCGTAGGTAAGTATCACACACAGCGATATCGCTAGCAATATCACTATAACGTCACTAGTTATAGCGATATTGCTAGCGATATCTCTTAGTGTGACATGCCCTTAACACTAAAGCTGTGATTATGTTCTGTGTAAGATCTCCCTGTCCGGCTCCGGTTATCTGCTGTATATTTACATAAGTTACAATGTAACTCCCCCCAAATCTCCCCCTATGAAGACCCCCTTTGTCCCACTAGTTTCTCACCTCAGGAGGCTCCATATTCCTGACCCCTCCTGTTTCTGCTGAGAACAGAAGACTTGAGGCCCTTTTACATTTAGCGATGCACCAGCGATCCAACCAGCGATCCGACCCGGTCAGGATCGCTGGTGCATCGCTAAATGATCGCTAGTGAGCTTTCATACAGAAAGATCTCACAGCGATGCAGCAGCGACGCAGCGCACGATACTTACCATTCACACACAGCGATCCTGCGTCCTCCCACCCGCCTCCACGCGTCGCTGGACGTCACAGCAGGAAGTCTCAGCAGGAAGCGCCCGACGAGAAATGGAGCCGGACATTCTCGCGCGATCAGCGATGGACAGCAGGGGAGCCGGTCGCTGGTAAGTATCACACATAGCGATATCGCTAGCAATATCGCTATAACGTCACAAAACCAGTGACGTTTTAGCGATATTGCTAGCGATATTGCTTAGTGTAAAACCCCCTTTGCTGTCATACCACCTTCCTCACCCGATTGTTTCTGCTCCTGAAGTAAAGAAGATTTACATTGTATTAAGGCTCATTCACACGTCAGTATTTTGCATCAGTGTTTGTATGCCAAAGCCAGGAATGGAACTTACCGAGAAAAAAATATAAATTGAAAGACTGACTCCTGTTCTTTATTTTGGAGACATTCCTGGTTTTGGCATGCAAATACTGATGTGTGAAAGAGGCCATACACAGTGCAGGAATAAGGGCCCCATCACACATGGCGACTCACCAGCAATCCAGACAGCGATATGAACTTGTCAGGATCGCTGGTGTCGCTGTGTACCTTAGATACCAGCGTGCTGGTGCAGGGAGCTGGTAACCAAGGTAAACAGCGGGATTCTAAGCGCCGCGCGGCACTTAGAAACCCGCTATTTTCCTTGGATAAGAGCTGGGAGCACGATTGATCGTTGCTCTCCTGCCTGCCACAACGCAGCGATGCGTGCTGGCCAGCGGGAGACCAACGATAAAAAAAAAAAAAAAGTCCAGGGCATTTGAGCATGATCAGCGATACCCGGCGGGGGGGGGGGGGGGGGGTCGCTGATACCGGTCACACAGCGATTTCGCTGGTGAGATCACTGTGTCACAAAACTTGGAGATTGGAGATGTAAATTGCTTTCTCATCAATTGTTACGGAGAATCTTAAGGCCCCCGTTACACGCATCAATGTCCCAGCGATCCCACCAACGATCCGACATGGATGGGATCGCTGGGACATAGCTGATCACTGGTGAGCTGTCACACAGACAGACCCACCAGCGATCAGGACCAGCGAGCAAGCTGGTTTCCAGTGTAAACAGCAGGTATCTAAGAGCCGCGCGGCTCTTGGTTACCCGCTGTTTACCTTGGAAACCAGCGTGTATCATTGCTCTCCCGCTGCCACACACAGCGATTGATGGGCTCCCGCTGGCCAGCGTGCAATCAAAAAAACGGCCCAGGACGTTCAAGCGCAATCAGCAGTACCCGGCAGGGGGGCCGTTTGGTGATGCATGTCACACACAGCGATATCGCTGGCAAGATCGCTGTGTGACGGGGCCTTTAGACTGGAGACGGGAAGCTGCAGGACATTTAGAGAATGAGCTAAAGCATTACAGAAAATGGCAAAAAAAAAACAATAAAAAGATCATATATTTAAGCTAGATTGTAGCATTAATAGGTCAAAACGAGAGTTTGTAGTGGTTAATACATTTGCTTGGCATCTAAAATGCACAAACCTCTGGACTTTTTTCTCATTTAAATAATTTAATTTGACATTGCACCCAAGTAAAAATATTACTGCACATACAGCACCTAAAAAGTCTAAATACCAGCAGGAGGGAATTGTCGTCTTTCCCTTAAAGTATCTAATCATTGGCACTAAAATTCTACATTTGTGTTTTGTCTTTGATTTCATGCAGATTGGTGGGGTTCAGGTCTTTAGATCGCTCTACGCACCCCTGAGAAATGTGGAGACCAGAGGACAGGCAGCGTGCGCTTTCTATTTCTATTGAATACATATTGCTCTTTGCACCCAGACAAGAGCTTTCCAATGACTGTCTCCTGAGTTGTTCATTTCTTGGATGTTTCAAGACCTGGACCTCCCTGATCTGCTTAAAATTGAAGA
The DNA here is from genome assembly GCF_039654945.1 of Dendrobates tinctorius. Lineage (NCBI taxonomy): Eukaryota > Metazoa > Chordata > Amphibia > Anura > Dendrobatidae > Dendrobates > Dendrobates tinctorius. The sequence goes on from NW_027361723.1 coordinate 7,164,468, forward strand.
CACAAATATAGAAGTTTCAGTACAAATGTCTTGTTAAAGCATTTAGGCGCGCGTGTGTGTATATATAGGTTCCCTTACAAACCTTAATAGCCGCTTATTTAGTAGTCGCCATGTTTTTTTTCGTTCATGTTTGAATGTTTAGAAAAGTAATTACATACCAGTAACAGGATTTTACAGAGCTCATGACAGCAGCGCCTGAGTGAGGGTAACCACCCATCAAGGACAGGAAACCTACTGAATAAAAGATGTGTACCTCTCCTCCGGATCAGTTGGGTTTTAGCACATGAGAGGACCTTCATACAGTTATTACTATACACCTAAAGTTAAGCAGAGCAAACCGATCAGTGATAAAGGGAGGGAATATAAGGGTGCTGTAATGGGCTCTGTATAATCGAGTTACTGGTAAGTAAATAAGGTTTTCCCTTTCTCCCATGACAGCACCACCTGAGAGATTTAAATAGCACAAACACCTTAGGGCGGGACCACGGCTTGTAACGCCTTTCTCCCAAAGGATAGATCAAGTTGATAATGTTTATAGAAGGTGGGAAGGCGAGGCCCATGTGGCCACCTTACATATCCGGTCAATAGACACTTCTGCATTCTATGCCCAGCCCTGGTAGGATGAACCTTTAAGTTCTCTGGAACTGACACATAACTAGAAAAGTAGGCTAACCTTGTTGTATTTTTAATCCACCTAGCTAAGGTATCACTTAAGGCCCTTCCTAACCCTCCTGGAAGGAAGCACACAAAGCTTCACTCTCCACTGTTTTGTCACAGCCAAGTACTCTACCAGAAGTGTGAAGTGTCTGCTCCTCTACATTTTTACAACTTAAAAAAAGAGGGGATAACAATTTCCTGACCACTTTTGGGAGATAAGAACAGATCCAACCTAAGACAATCCTATTTTCAGCAATCTGCATAAACGGGTTGGTTAATCAAAGCCTGTATGTCGCTGACCTTACGGGTCGGAGTTAGGGCCACCAATAACTTAGGTGGAAACATTACCTGGCAATACTGCTAGTGGTTTATAAAGGGGTTGTTTAGTTAATGCTTCCAGGACCATATTTAAACCCCAGGGAGATATTCACGGGCCAGGAAGTGGCATGGATCTGTCATATGCTTTGATGAATTTAACCTACCTATCAACCACCAAATTATTGATGTATAAGGCCCCCAGGACTGACACCTGCTAGTACATTAGCCCATTTTCATACCTTTCTGGAGTAAATTTAATATTTCATTTATTGGTATTTTACCTTACAAGGTTTGTCCAGAACTATCCAAGGACTTTGTCCAGGTTCTACCATATATTTTAGTTGTTACTGGTTTTCTGCTTTTAAGCAGAGTAGAGTCTAGGTTAGGGGAGAACCCTTTCCGAATCAATCATGCCCCCTCAATGTCCAGGATGTAAAATAAAGGCCCGACCTCTGTGGATGGAAAATTGGACTCTAAGGAGATCTGAAATATCTGGGAGGACCCATAGGTCCAATATGATCATACTTATCCATAAGAACCATGGTCTCTTGGGCCAGAAAAGAGTAAATCAGAATGATCCTTGCTTGCTCCTTCCTGACTTTTGTTAAGACTGCAGGTATCAACATCAGGGGAAAGGCATAAGCCAGGTTGAAGTCCCAAGGAATCTGCAGAGCATCAACTGTGTAGGGTTTTTCTCTTGGATGGAGAGAACAGAATTTCTCAATTCTCTTGTTTTGTTAGCAAACAGGTCTATATTTGGCTGGCCCCAATGATCCATAATCTGTTGGAATATTACCTGATTTAGTTACCATTCTCCTTGCCCTAGTTGCTCACAACTCAGGAAATCCTCTTTTTGCTTCATTTGCTAAATAACCTCTTTCTTTTTTCAAACAAATTTCCTAGACCACGTAATCCCTCAGATGCACTCCCCATCCATCCATTCTTGTGCCTGATATTATATTTTCGATTCAACTAGGGTCGTATTTAGAGTTTATGCTGCCCTTGGCACTTTTACCATTGGTGAATAATACTAATGCAGACCCTGTTGGCAGTGACTTTGGCAAAAATCCAGCAGCCAACACAAGGGGTGAGCATAGGCATTTTTTCCTTTTAATGGGAGCAAACCTGGGGTATGAGAACGGGTTGTCCAAATGGCAATTAACAATAATATACAACAAGAACTAGTGCAATTGTAAACTTTCTTTTTAACCTTGCTTATCTTCAAAAACAAGGTGAAAATAGTCAAAATTAACAATATAGATCAAGAACCAGTGCAAGTGGTAATAAGGAAAGTAACTGTGCATTTTGCACACATCTTTGCGTTCTGTGAAGCAGATGTTAAAAACTTCTTAAGGCGTGCTCTTTGGGCTGCAAATCAGTTAATGATTTTAGCATAATTCAGCGACCTTACAAGATCACTTTCAATGGCCAACATTGCAAGAGCATTTAGGCGATCGTCACTCATGCTAGACGTCAAATAATTTTTTATTCGCTTTAATGCCGAAAATGGGCGTTCTGCTTAACAGTAAAGGTACTGTCACACTTGGCGATGTACCAGCGATCCCGACCAGCGATATGACGCAGTCGCTAAGTGGTCGCTAGTGAGCTGCCACACAGGCAGATCTCACCAGCGACATCGCTGGGGTCGGGGGTCGCTACTTACCTGTCACACTAGGCGATCCTGCGTCCTCCCGCCAGGCGCCACACTTGTCTCTCCACAGGAAGCTGATGACGAGAAGCGGTCCTGAATATTCTCGCGCGATCAGCAGCGGGTCGTAGGTAAGTGTCACACAGCGATGTCGCTAGCAATATCGCTATAACGTCACAAGTTATAGCGATATTGCTAGCAATATCGCTTAGTGTGACAGTACCTTTAGATGCTGGTGTGCACAGAAACATTCTCAAAGCAATATCCACCTTTGGATAAATGTTATGAAAGTCATCTCTATGAATTTTCCTAAGGATATTCAGAGAAGAGTTTTCTTCCTCCAGAGTTGAAAGGTGTCCACACAAGTGTAGGCATTCTTCAACAAAGTCAGTTGCCTCAATGTCTGTTTTGTAAACCTCTCAAAGTTTTTCAGCTTGTTCCATTTTATAGCAGAAGCTTCTAGTTTGGTCAAATTTGACAAATTTAAATTTCACAAAAAATTCCTCAGGCTGCCTTTCTTCGTTCCAGTTCCAATATTAGATTGTCACAGATGACAAAGTTGGTGTTTATACGGAAATCTCTCTGTATGTCTTGTCTTTCAGTAGTGTTGCGCTTCCTTTTCCTGAATCGAAGGGGCGCTTGACTGAAATGTGTCAAACATCTCCCTCATCTGCTTCAAAAACTGCACAATGGAATCATAAAGTTCTATTACTAAACTAATATCTAGATCTATGTGTTGTAATTTGCGAAAAACAGCTTGAAATCTTTCCAAAATGGACCCCAAAAGTGTGCCATGAATACAGTTTCAAGTCGTTGTAGTTGACCAAGTAGCCCATCAGCAGAACATCATGCAGCAGCCTTTTCACTGTCTTCCGAGATTGCAGATAATGCATTTGATATTTGTTCAAAGTCCTTGTTCAAACTATGACAGGCCTCCTCACGAGCAGACCAGCGTGTCTGACAATCTTTTTACAGTTAAAGTTCCTGGATCTGCAGATAATTCTTTTGGTAAAACTTCCCAACAGTTTGTGGAGGCTGTAAAAAAACAAAAAAGCACCTACAAATGCTGTAAAATTTCAAAGAAAACACGTTTCCTTACAGCTCTCAGCTGCGCATGTATCCATTAAATTCAGGGAACGTGCAGAGCAGGGAATATAGACAGCAAGTGGGTTAATTTGCTTAATTCTTGCTTGCAGACCACTGTAGTGACCAGAGACATTGTTGGTACGGTCATATGACTGCCCTCGACAATTTCTGATGTCCAAGTCAAAATGCTTCAGTGTGTTAATCCCCACTTCTGTCAGCCTTTCTGATCGATGTCCTGGATTAGGTATGAAGAGTAGAAAACGTTCCATAGGTGTCCCATCATCCTTTACATAGCGCATTATAAAAACAAGCTGGTCAACATACGAAATATCAGGAGTTGAGTCCACACTGAGTAATATTTCTCAGTTTTGATCTTTGATCTTTTTTGACACTTCATCAGCCATCACATTGATAAATTCCTCGCATGTGGCAAACGATGGGTATGATGTCTTTCCTTTACCCAGGTTCCCAAAATGAGTGATATGATCAGGCAGGAAAGGGTCATGCGCTATGACTTCCAGAAGCATTTTAAAGTTGACAATTTGATTGGAACCAAAGCAGTCATTACTCCCTCTGAAGGAAAGCCCATGTCTACCAAGTGCTTTTACCACAGACTCAACTCTCTTCAAAACATTTCTCCAATATATTTATTTCACAAGCCAATTCCTCAGTAAGTAGTTTTTTTTTTCTCTTTGCTACAACAGCACACACTGAGAGGGGATCTGCCCCTAGGAACAGGAAACCTACAGAGATAAAAGGGGCGGTCCCCCTCACTCCCTCAGTTGGTTTCCTGTTCCTGGAAGGAACCCATAGCTAAGCCCTGGAGGCAGAGCAGGGCTCTTTTTGTCTCTTTCCAGGGTAACAAGAAGTGTGGATCAGAAATGCAATTGCATTGGCATATTCTGCAAAAAGGATAAGACCTGTTTCACACATCCGTTTTGTGTCTGCCAAATGGATCCATTTTTTTTGCCGCTAACGGATCCGTTTGGATCCGTTTTTTGATGGATCCGCGGTAGCCGCTAATGCAAGTCTATGGGAAAAAATGGATCCGCCAAAAACATGGTGGATCAGTTTTTTAACGGAAAACGACGGATTTGGACAGACTTAAAAAAAGGAAGTGTAATCCAGGCCTAAGGCCCGCAACAGGGCATGAGAGCACACTCTGTATGAGCCATATCATCTTCCTGGGCCGAAAGGACGGATGTCCCAATTGAGCTAGCATGTAAGGCCGCAACCTGGTCTTCTCCTTCTGCCTTTTATAGTCACTACAGGCTAGATTTATCTTCTTCCAATAACTTGGCGCTTACTGAACAAATTGACTAAAGCATGTGTGGCGGTTCCTTTTGTTCTCTGTAATCCAACTGAGGGAGCGAGGGGGACTGCCCCTTTTATCTCTGTAGGTTTCCTGTTCCTAGGGGCGGATCCCCTATCTCAGTGGGTGCTGTCGTGGCTCTACAAAAGAGTATTACCGGTAAGTAATCCGGTTTACATATTTTTCCCAATGTGCTTCCCCTTGTATGAAAAGCCAGTTCACATTTTATGCTCCATTGACCGCTCATGTTCATTTTATCATGAGGCTCTAGTTTTCCAGTTATTAAAACCAACTAATGCAATAGCTGCTCTGCCACCAAATAGTCGACATGGGGCGCCAAAAAGCCTGCCTTTACTTTCAGAATATACCAGGTAGGGACCTGTTTTCTTTTCATCATTCAGTAGCTGTTTTTCACACACACTTTTGTTGAGCATCCTGTAGTTGGTGCCAAACTGCTTTCTTGATTTGCAGAAGTCAGCGTCCATGTTGATAGCCACATAATCTCTTGTAGCATTATTTAGCAGCCATTCTGCGGGATCATGACTAATCCCTGGAAGGACAGCTGATTCATTTGCACTTGAAGCATCTGCAGGAGGATCAGTCTCCTGATGAGCGCTGGTTCTCCCATGCTCCTGTCTGGTACCTTCACTGACATCAATAACTTCTTCTGTTATTTCAGGCACAGTGCTACTTGTGCTCTATGTTCCAGGTTTTGAAAAAAAAGCATCAATTCCCACTGCCTTTTCTATCTCTTTTGCAGTTCTCAGTCTTTTCCTTAGCATGTTTACGATACTCGGCCCCACTCTTATTTTTTTCAATTTTGGAAGCATAAAATTTCACTAAAGAAAAAAAGTATTTGTTGGGTGCTATGATAGTGAGATATACAGCACTACAGTAAAGACTAGCTCACAGAGGAAACCACTGAGTAAAAAAAAAAACATGAGAATTAGTTTTCCACGTGAGCCCAATTGAAGAAAAAAATACTTAACGATGTTCCCCATTATTAAGCAGCCATGGGTTTTAAGCAATATGGGAAAGAAAAGGGATCGCTCTGCTGCCAAAAAATGTTAAATAGTGCAATGCCTTAGACAAGGTATAAAAATATCAGATATTTCACGAAAAACGTAAGCGTGATCATTATACCGGGAAGAGATTTGTGGCTAATACACAGCACCGATGGGTTCATAATGAAGGTTTCTGCCATACAAATTCATCAGATTAAGAGAGCAGCTGTAAAACTAACATTAGAAAGAGCAAACCTTTTTAAAGCTGCTGATGTCTCTGGAGTTTGTGAACCCCAAACTGCAGGATTCTCCCGACGCTGCAGCTGTGCATAAACCTAGTGTTCAGCTGCCCCTAACATAACACTGTGGATGTATGTGCTGTACGGTCTGGGCGCATGAGCAGTGCGCATATTGAAGCCGGCCCATACATCCAATAAGCCCCTACAATGCACCGGACCATAACTGACGTCCGGCTGCGTGTCATACTATAAGGAGGAGGGAATTTCAACATGGGGAACGAGAAGAGAAGGAATGATGGCTCCCAGCAGAGCATAAATATGTAAGTTAATTGTTTTTCTAAAGCTTTATAGTGTAGTTTTGGTCAGAGGGATGGTTAGGGATGAGCTAGCAAGGTGCAGGGACAGGTAGTGATAGGATAGGGTGCTAAAACGAGCTGACAGGCTTCCTTTAAAAAATGAGGATGAATGAACTCATGGAGATCAACATCCAACACTGCCGAGACACCATCACATGTTTCTCAACGCAGTGATTCTCGAGCAATGCTCCCATCCCTTATGGGAAATATCTAAAAACATGCAAAACACAAGCCGCGGAGACACCATCACATGTTCTCAACGCAAGCAATGACTAGCCAGGTCTTTCCCCTGGGAAGGAACAACCACGGGAAGGGCAGTCTCCAATGAAGGAAACCACCTATGCCAAAACATGGTATCCATCCACAGACAGCTGTTTCGGGGTATTGCCCCTCATCAGTGTGGAGTAGGAAACTGGCCAGTAGGAGCAATGTCTAGTAGAAGACTGTGAAAAATGAAAATGCATGAACTCATGGAGATCAACATCCAACACTGCGGAGGTTTCCTTTAAGGTTGGAGTAGTGGATGGATGACCACCATGTCCCAACAAAGCTGTGACATCAGCAAGGAGGTGGCAGTCATGTTTTGGGTCATATTCATGTGGAGAGAGCTGGTTCGTCCCTTTAGGGTCCATGAAGTTGTGAAAAGGACGTCGGCAAAGTGTGTATATATAGTTCGACTGACCACTTTTTTCCTTTGTACAAAATCGTCCACATGCATGACAATGCACCTGCTCATGGTACAAAGCATACCCCTGAGGAATTGGCTCCTATGGACATTAAAGTAGAGAAATCCATGGTGTGGCCTCCAGTCTCCCCTGATCTCAACCCTATTCAGAAACTTTGAAGTACCTTTAAGCCAAAAATCTAAGATGGTGAGAGGCAGTTTTGTAGATTGTAAGCTTGCTAGCAGGGACCTCACTCCTAATGTCACTGTTTGAATTGTCTTAACTTGTATTGAATTTATTGTCTGTACATGTCCCCGCTTAATTGTAAAGTGCTGCGGAATATGTTGGCGCTATATAAATAAAAATTATTATTATTATTAAAATTATTATTATTATCAAAACAGCAGCTCTGGCAGTCAGTTCTGACATCCTGCAAAGAAATGCAAGAATAAACTATCCAAAAACTCACAAGTTCAATAAATGCAAGAAATGTGAAGGTGATATCAAAGAAAAATGATAATTACTTACCGGTAATTTGATTTTCCAGAGCCATGACAGCACCGCAGACATGAGAAGGTATCTGCCCCCAGGAAACAGGAAACCTGTAGCAGAGACATAAGAAGGGGGTGGCACCTCTCTCCCCAGTTTGTTTCAGAGTATGCAAAGGTAACCGCCTTATTAGTTTACACACAAGTTATATAACAGTGTCACTAATATTCACCTTTTCGCTTTCTATACATATATATTTATTATGATGATCATTATGATTATATTTTCATATATATTTACATATCCAGATACAACTTTAAATTTTTTGGTGCACCACACAACCATCGCCAAGATAGGGCGGGAACAATGTGGTGCTGTCATGGCTCTGGAAAATCAAATTACTGGTAAGTAATTATCACTTTTGGTAATAGGCATCGGTAAGATCTATTACTGCCATGAAGCAACCTGGGTCGAGTAGCTTCACTGCTGACCCCGTGGTCTCCATTTTTAATTTCTCTGTTCTGATGTATTGGTTCAGGGCTTTGAGACTGAGTATTGTTCTTAGTGACCCATCTGGTTTTGGCGTGAGGAACAGAGTGCTGTAATACCCTTTCCCTTCTTGATGAGACGGGACTTTTATTAGTACCCCTTTTTGAATGAGCTGGATCTTCTTTTCTAGCGTAGCCCGATTCTTTTTGGCTACCTGGGTCACTTTTAGTCTTTGGGGTGGAAGGCTTAGAAAACTTAGTCGTAGGCCCCCGGCTAACAGGTCGGTTACCCACTTTGAGGTGGGCAATGCTACCCACTGATGAACAAAGAACCAAAGCCTTCCCCCGACCGCCCTGGCGTCATTGCTTAGTATCGGGTCTCTGGGTGGTTTTACTAAAGAGGAATCCTTTTCTCTTTTCCCAGGGTCTTCCCTGCATGGTTCTATCGTCTGGCCGCCCTCGGCTCCCTCTGTTCCCTGCTCCACGAAAGGACGAGTGAGCTTCAGTCCACCGGCGCCTAGGGAAGGGGGGTGGAAACCGTTTTTTCTTATCTGACGCCTTTTCTAAAATTTCATCCAATGCTTTCCCAAACAAGTATTGACCCTCACAAGGGACGGCACAGAGTTTAACTTTTGACTGGAAGTCTGCCGACCAGTTTTTTAACCAAAGTGCTCTGCGGCCTGAATTTGAAAGGGCGCATGCACAGGCGGCACCACGGACGGAATCTACTGCGGCGTCCGCCATGAATTCCACTGCCTTCTGTAGGGAAGGTATTGCCTCCAGCAGTGTCTCCCTTGGGCATTTATTCTTAATTTGGTCACTTAATTCATCTAACCACTTGACCATAGCACGTGCTGTACATGTGGCGGCCACCCGCGGTTTAAACGACCAAGCCGATGCTTCCCAAGCAGACTTTAGAAAAGCATCTGCTTTCTTGTCAAGGGGATCTTTTAAGGCGCCCATGTCCTCAAATGGCAATGCTATTCCTCTGGATGTACTAGCAATGGTGGCATCTAGTCTGAGAGCTTTTTCCCATTTATCGCATACCTCCTCATCAAACGGGTATCTACGTTTGAGCGCCTGCGGTATGGAAATTTTTTTTGTTGGGTTTCTTCCATTCTCTCGATTTAAATTTAACAGGCTATCATGGTAAGGAAAAATCCTTCGTTTTTTTTTTTCCCCCTCAAGGTTGCTAAACATAGCATCTTGAATTGATTTTGGCTCTTCTGGTGTCTCAAGTCCCATTGTGGACCTTACAAGCTTTAGTAACTTCCCAATGTCCTCAGATAGGAAATATGGACGACCCTTTTACTCGTCCGAGGCCCCTATATCCCCTTGCTCTTTCTCAGACTCTATCAGTAGTTATCTCTGTGGGAGGGAGAGGAGAAGATGGGGGCGGAGTTGGGGCAGGTGTTTTATCGGAGCAAGGTGTCTGCTCTCTTAATTCATCTTTTACTTGATCCCGGATCATAGCTTTAATGCTTTGGAGCAGGGATGGTGACTCTTCGGCCACTGTCTTTTTAATGCATGAGCGACAGTCGCTTCTCATACGTTTTAGCTAGGGCCTTTTTGCATAATGCACATTCCTTGTTCTTTTGTTTGGATGTGGCCTTTCCCTACAGAAGACATATATAGGACAATTGTTAATATATTGTGCTGCCTTACAAAGGCACTCACCCAGCCCCTTTCCTGGGTACCCCAGTAGTCGGTGGCTCTTCCTCCTGCGCGTTCCTCTCGACTTCAGGATCCACTTGCCTTTTGCTGCTGGTCTGGCTCTATAACACTGGAACCTGTGTACAGCTTCTCAGGGACCAGTGGCACCTGCCTCGTCTCCCTTTTTATGGAGTAGCGGTGCACGCTTCTGGGACTGCTTCCACCTGGAAGTGCCCAGTACACCGCTCCCCCGACGTGACGGCACTTCCGGTGTGACCCTGGAAGCCGTCAGCGCCAGCGTCATGGTGGCAACTCCTCCCCCAGCCCTGCCTCCCACTGGAGCGGCCACCGGGGAGTCACACGAGGACACCGCTCGCAGCGCCCACTGAGCTGGGCTGACAGGTGCGCGCCACCGTGCCCCGCTGCCATCCTCTCCCCCGTGGACCTCGGCCTCCTGACCGGACGTCATCAGAGGGGGATCCCTCTGGAGGTACAGGCTCTGCCCCAAGCATCCTCCTGCAGGAAACCAAACTGGGGAGAGAGGTGCCGCCCCCTTCTTATGTCTCTGCTACAGGTTTCCTGGGGGTGGATACCTTCTCTCATGTCTGCGGTGCTGTCATGGGGAAGGAAAAAAGGTGGTAAGTTAACTTGTAACTTGGCCTGCTAAGGCTGCTTTCACACTGTCATATTTTCCAATATGTTTGAATCCTTGAATTTCCAGGACTCCCTGGACAGGCACTGATCTGTGCCAACGTATGTCCACAGACCATTATTTAATGGATCTGTCATCAGTCACCAGAGATGGGGCTGGGAGGAGCTGTACCTTGCTTCTGAGCATGCTCAGAACAGCAAAATGGATGTTTCACAGATCCGTTTTTTTTTTCATGAATCTGTGCAGATCCATCTCCATAGACATCCATGTTATTTGACTTGGACAGCTACGGATCCGTGTCTGTCCGTTTTATCGGCGTTTTCCAAGACAGCCCAAAATCCTCCCACATGTCCATCCCTTAGGCAATGTTGCAGCCAGGTCTGGGATCTGGGTAGTAGAACTGAAATCGCACAGAAAGGACTTAAAAATCCTCCAATAGTAGAAAACAGCAAAAAAGCAAAAGGTTTCCCCGTACAAGCCTCCAGACAAATGCACTATCAGGATGCAATGGACCCATATAGTTAAGATGGCAACACAGGTGCAAGAATACCGATGAAACATCCGCTCACAGCCTACCATTACATGGAGGGGGCGGTTGCCTGGTATGTTAATGCACAATAAAGAACTTGTATGCGGCGCTTTTCACACTATGGCCATGCACAGCATCCAGGCCAGCCTAGTAGTGACACCCTTCTATTAGCGCTGGGCAGACCGCCTGAGCTATCAAAATGCATGCCATGTGAACAGACACCGCAGTTTACAAGACCAAATGGGCCCAACTGCACCCTGAATAAAATGTGCATTTATCTGGAGGGCTGTATGGGTAAACCTTTTTGCTTTTTTCGATCTGGGTAGTAGACCCTCATGTGTCCCTCCCTCTGCTGCCATGTCCTCAGCTTTCATCTGGGAAGCTCCTGGGCTCCATCGCAGTGCACTGCAGGAGATCGCCTCCCTGTACTGTGCACACCCTCAGTCCATGCCTCACTGCCTCTGCTGCACCGTGCAGACATCTCCCCCCCCCCCCTCCCCCCGCCCGCCGTACCCAGTAATCACCGCTCACAGTAGCACACTGGCGGCGCTATAGCTGCCCGGGTCTCCGTGGGATCTTGATGCGACGTCCTCACTCAGCAGTGCCTCGCCCTCCACAGTGGTAACAGCATGGGATCTGAGACCCTCGCAGCAGCCAGAAGACTGAGGTGGGTGGGCTGGCCGACCCTGGACTTGGTAAAAAAAAAAATCCTTGCTCAGGTGTCGCCCCCTGCATCCTGGCACCCTAGGGACATGACCTCAAGTGCCTGGTGGCAAATACTGCCCTGATTCAACATGACCAAGGATCTTCTCTTGACAGATTTCCTATTTTCAGCCACCATGATATGCAATTGATAGTCACCAGGGAAAATATTATCTTTCCCTCCAAACAGCCTTTGAGTCTTTTCATGCCACTTGGCATGTCCTGTTGCAAATTCCTGGAGTGTATTTGGGCCAGTTGAATTGCTGGAAAACAAGAAGTCATTGTCTTAAGAAAAAAGTCCACTGAAACGTACCAATATAAGTCAATTAGCAAAAAGTGCCTATCATAAGGGACAAAATGCAATAATCACTTGGACACTCCAAGAACACACAAATCCTACAAAGAACAATGGAGTACTGGAGTCCACAATTTAAAAAAATGATTTATTAATCCAAATAACATGTAGTAGACAGGCTCATTAGAACAAAGCGTATTACTACAAAAGCTCCTGTGCTAGGACCAAAACAGCACTGTTATAACCGCATGGGAGCAACAGGCAAACCTCAACCAATTTTTACTATCATAGATAATGCATACAAGGTGCAAAAGGGAAAGGGGGCTAATAACAATCCTCCACTATGCTTAATTTAGTTAGCGTCACTGACCCAATCCCAATGAAAACCAGGTTCAGAGGTATACCTGTCTTACCCATAATAAAGCTGCCAGTGTGTCCTATAGCAGCCCTGACGCGCGTTTTGCATGGGCTTCCTCGGGGGGCTGTGCCTGTGTGTGGACAACTGGTGTCTCTTATGACTGAGGAGCAGCTGTCTGTAATCAGCGCCATGATCGGCGCATAACGTCACCGGCCCGTCTAGTGTGTTAAACTCCTGCCGCTCAGGTGACTAAGGGAAATCCCTCCTGACGAGATCAACAACTATAGTCGGCGCCATGACATCATTATCCCCCACATCACTAACAGCAGCCAGGAGGAAACGCACCACGATAACCACCACACTAGGCATGCGCACATGCTGCAATCAGCCACCTTAGATGTGGGCAAAACTAAGGGAAAAGATAATACAGCAAGAAAAATGTGATAAATTATTATGATACCAATAAAGGTAATAAGTGAGAATAATGTGCAAAAAAGACATTAAAAGTATATATCAATGAAATACAATATTCAAATTACATAATGTGCAAAAATGCTAGACTAAAAACAAAGTGAAAAGGCTGTATCAAGAATATATTAGCAATAATACGGAGACAATTTATCAGAAATCTAAACAAATATTTTTCTGAACAGCACTCCATGTCAAATGTCATCTTCCTTGCTTTTTTTCCTTTTCTCTTTTTCTTCAATAATTCCCTTTTATTTCGCCCTCATTTTCAGAATTAAATAGAAGACTCTTCAAAACATCAGACAATGATGGAATAACAAAAACACAGGATTAAAATCTAAGAACAAGGGATATAATAAATGAGCTACAGAAAAGGCGCAAAGCTTAAATGTTCGTTTAAGCCAGATGGACTCATGGTCCCCAATGTTATTATCCAGCGACATTCTAGTTGTGCTAGGGTGCGTTTTGTATCACCCCTGCTAATGCCACATCTCGCATGATCTCTTCCACAAATTTGAAGATCTTTAGGATTACATTTATGATGGAGTCTGAAATGACGTGGAAAAGTTTTTAGATTGGAAATGTCCTCACCTTCATTAGCTGCCTGAATGTCACGAATGTGTTCTCGGGTGCGTACCCTCAGTTCACGTGAGCTCAATCCAACATAATACAGATTACACGTACACTTAGCCAAGTATACCATCATTGTGGAGCTACAAGAGAGGTAATCAGTAATGTTGAAGTTTCTACGACCATCGGCAGAAGTGTAGGACAAAGTCCGTACATGATTGCAACACGCTTAACAGTCACCACATGGATAAAAACCCCATTTGTTTACCTGCCCCAAAGGGATCAGGTGTCTTGGTCACGTAGTGACTGTGAACTAGAATGTCCCTCAGGTTCTTGCGCCTTCTAGCTGTCATGAGGGGGGCGTCAGACATTTTGACAAAACTGGTTCAGAATCTGTCTCATTGTCCCCGATTGGTGGTTATAAGTGGAGATGAACCTGATTTTAGGATTGTCCACCTTGGCACGCCTCTGGCAAGTAAATCACATCTTCTAGAATTTCTTGCGCGTGTATAGCCACGTTTTATACTTTTACTATATGCATGCGGAAGGAATCTCTCCCCAAGCTTGGGGTTGGGATTAGGATTACGGTTGGAGTTAGAATTGGGGGTTTCCATTGATTAGGTACAGCGGGGTCTCCAAATGCCACATGACACCCATCATTGATTCCAGCCAATTTTGTATTTATAAAGTCAAATGGTGCTTCTTCCCATCTGAGCCCTGCCATGTGCCCAAACAGTGGCTTCCCCAATATACCGGGTTATCAGCGTACTCAGGAGAAATTGCACAACAAATTTTGTAGTTCACTTTTCCTTCCACATTGCTTTAGTTCCCGTGAAGCACCTGAAGGGTTAATATAGACGCCTGGGTCTAAAGTTACATTTTTATTTTTTTTTTTCTCCTTCCACATTCCATTAATTCCTGGGAATCACCTAAAGTGTTAATGATCAACTTGAGGGGTGCAATTTTTAGAATGTCAGTTTTGGGTATTTTTTTGAGCTCCCCCCAAAAGTCACTTCAAATGTGAGGTAGTCCCAGAAAAAAAGATTTTGTTGGAAAAAGGAGAAATTGCTGGTTAACTTTTAACCCTTACAATGTCCTAACAAATACTTCCAAAATTGTCCTAGTCCAAAGTCGACATGTGGGAAATGTTATAAACTATCTTGTGTGATGCCACTCTCTAATTTTAAAAGTACAAGAATTAAACATTTTAAGATTGCAAAAATTTCAAAGTTTTTGCTAAATTTCCATTTATTTTGTTTCATAAACGCAAGTTATATCGGTAAAATTTTACCACTAACATGAAGTAGAGTGTCAAGAAAAACCAATCTCAGAATCAAAGGGACACATTGAAGCGTTCCAGAGCTATATCTTCATAAAGTGACAGTCAATTGTAAAAATTGGCCGGGTCATTAAGTACCAAACTGGCTGTCGCTAAGGCTGGTTTCACATTAGCGCATTTTCAGCGCGCGCACGGCCGGGGGTAGCTCCGCCCCCGAGCCGGCTCTCTGCCCGGCGTGCCCGCCCCTTCCTTGTAGCGCCGCCTCCTAGCGGACAGCGGCGCCTGCGATCGGCGCACCCTATCTTTAGCATAGGGTGCGCCGATCGTGCGCAGGCCGTGCGCTAGTTGCGCTTTGACCTGCGCTGCGCACTTTTGACGGTGCGCCGTGCGCGCCAAAATCCGAAAAGTTTGATTTTGGCGCGCACGGCGCAC
The DNA here is from genome assembly GCF_039654945.1 of Dendrobates tinctorius. Classification (NCBI taxonomy): domain Eukaryota; kingdom Metazoa; phylum Chordata; class Amphibia; order Anura; family Dendrobatidae; genus Dendrobates; species Dendrobates tinctorius. Next base: position 7,179,668 of record NW_027361723.1, read on the forward strand.
CGTCAAAAGTGCGCAGCGCAGGTCAAAGCGCAACTAGCACACGGCCTGCGCACGATCGGCGCACCCTATGCTAAAGATAGGGTGCGCCGATCGCAGGCGCCGCTGTCCGCTAGGAGGCGGCGCTACAAGGAAGGGGCGGGCACGCCGGGCAGAGAGCCGGCTCAGGGGCGGAGCTACCCCCGGCCGTGCGCGCGCTGAAAATGCGCTAATGTGAAACCGGCCTTAAAGGTTAAACTGAAATTGACCCAGTTGTAGAGAGGTTAAGCATGAATGTTATTTTCTGCAATGTGTTATCTTGGGGTTTATTTTTTCATAACACTCAAGGATATTTTCTAATTGCTGGTTTTGGGCACCTTGTCTCCCAATAAAAATGGAATAAAATTTGCTCACAAGGTGTGTGTCCATCTAAATATGAGACGGATATCTCGTTTGAAATGGTAACACAAAACAATATATTTGCTATCAGAATAAATATATCAACAGCTAAAACAGTCTTGATCTAGTGTCAAGGGGTTACCGCTGCAGTGTGCAGCCAAAAGACCGCAGCGTCTGATTGCTCCTACTTCGGCGCTGAGAAGCATTTCTCCATTTGTTTAACCGCTGTTCTGCCAGAAGGAATAATCGGCCATGTTTGAAATCTGTGTTTGCAACTGAGCTCAGTTAGCCACTTCTTTCCCCTTTATAATCTGGGCTCTACAATTCCTTGTCAGAGCTAGCATTTGTTGCATGGCTTCCAGAGGGAGCGGTGTTCATATGAAAAGGAATGTTGGAGTTCTGTGACTTGCTTGGTTTGTATGTATGGTAATTCGCTATCCTCCTCTATTTTGGTATATTCCCCTACCTCCACTCTTCAGTGCATTCCTGTTATGTGAGTGAATATTTTGTATGCCTGGAGTTTTCTTAACCCTTTGTGTTGCTTTGTTGGGGTGGTGTACAATATTGCCCCTCTTCCCTGGGTGGGGGAAGAGAACAGATGGAGGGCTCAGTCATGAGGCATCTTTACCTTCAGAAGTATCCCAGGGAATAGGTCGAGCTAGTTTGCCCCCTAGTGTTAAAGAAAGGGAAGGAGCCCCGGGTCACTTATACTAGATGTCACAACACAGCTGTCATAAAATTTCAGGTCAGTATTTTCTTACTTTTTTAATCTGCCAGTTGCACAATCCACCAAAATGTTATTGATCCAAATATCAGTTCTACATGCGGAGACACGAGCCGCCTATACTGATATATATGGAGACATACAGAATCTCTCCATAGTAATTTTGGGTCAATATCTCCAAATTCTTGTAGAGACTGAAATCTTGCAGAGCTAGTTGACCGATTGAAATTTTGATTTTCATGGGTAAAACTTTGGGCTCAAATTTATATATAAAGAACCAGGATAGGGGGCGTGGCCTGGCTTCTGCCACATGAGGAAGCAAGAGTCTTAAGCTCTCACAGAGATCCCAACAAAAAGCGTCAAAAGCGATTTTGAGACCCAACACCTGCCAAGATTCTGTCTCTTACCAAAAGCCTAACACTCAGGGCTTAAATTGAGACCAAAACCAGATCTCTAGGTAAAGGAGAACTTGAGATAAGAAGATTTGAACTTTGAGCTGGTGGCCTCTCATGGTCACGCTGCCATTTTGGATCCCAGCTACTACATCTCAAGAGATTAAGATTACCCTGTGAACATGGAAGACAAACTGTAGAGCCTCACCGGACTTTTATGAGAGATACTCTCCGACACAAGCATCTTCAACTAACCCCAGGAAGAGACTTCTGCCTTCCCCCTGAGGGATTATAACAATCACCGGCATTCATTCGCCAGAGCAACGCTGTGACTCGCAGCAGAAGACAGTGGCGGCTGCTAGGATATTGACTGTCCTCCCCCGGTTATCAAGAGGACCACCGCCCGCCAGCTGAGGAAGTGTGGGGATCTAAAATTTTGAGACTGCAGCTGCGGAGAAGCTTTCTGGAGAGGTGGCAGTAGCTTAAGTGCCGCCTGATTCATAGCCGGGGCTCCTGCTCTTACACGCCGCTACATTGCCAAACGCAGACGCAGCGAGGACCCGAGACTGACGGCAACCGCTCCTGAGCCTTACCCGGATCATCGCTGAGGACACCGCTGTGCAGGCGTTTACACACATCTACCGGAGGACAGTGCAGCTGGACACATAGAGGTGCCAGTAAACGAGAGCTGCGGACTGTGGCAAAAGACAAGAGGGAGCCGCGCTGTTTTCAGTGAACAGCACTCCAGACCCCTCAGCAGCGTCAGTGCCCTCCCTGCAAGTAGGGGCACAAGGTAAGCCCGGTAACGGGAATCCTCCATAGACTCTAGCGCTCAGCAAGTGTAAAGAAGGGGTTGTACCCTAGACTGACCAGCGGGAGCCAATATTGTGGAACTTGATATGATCTATGCTTAGTAAATTACCATCCCAGCACTAATATTTGAGAGGGAGACGGGGTTACTGTTTAAGCGGGAAGCCTGCTGTGGAACATCACAAAGGGTAATATATGCACTCCAGTGTTAAAGGAACCGGGGAGTCAGGCTGTAGAAGTATAGCCTGCAGAGCGCGCGTTTTACATAAAGTGGACAGGAAGTGCTGTAGGGGAAATCGCCATTTATTGAGGGACAGAGCAACGCTGTGGAATGTAAAGCAGACTCTGTGGATTGATAGAGAATAAATCTTTAAGGTACATAGTGCCCATAGCAAAGTCTGACCTAGTGACTGCTATCAGTGCCACAGCTCCACCTGGTGGATAAATAAATATTTCTCCCTGACAACAGAGAAGATACACGGAAGGTGTCCCTCTTGTTGCCGCCTTACTTATTTAAAGCCGGGAATTGGTCCACTCAAATTAGGGGACTCTTTCTAAATTACACGCTTATATATCATAATTCCCAAATGGAACAAAAGTCTGAAAATAAAAAACCACTACAAAGCCAAAGGAAAGCCTCTGCATCTTACTCCAGATCAAATACAGATATTCCCACCCTGTTGAGTCCAATTAAGTTCAGATCTCCCCAAAAAGCTGATGACTACAAAACTCATAAAATAACGCAATCAAACAGTGCTAAATCCACTTCTCAAAATACCACCCCAATTACTAGGAGCAAAAACTCACCCTCTGCGACAGCTGCCTCCTCAACATCGAGTCAGCTGATGGATACTTCTGTCTCGACCAAGAGAAGTGCTCCAGAAGAGGAGAGAAATTCGGACTCAGAAAATAAAAATAAAAAAGACCGACCAGAATCTGAACAAAAGACTCCAAAAATGAGCCACGAAGAAATATTCTTTCAAAAAATAACCTCACTGATTGACGAAAAACTAAACTCGGGCTTTGCTAAACATAACGCCTCTTTCGAGGAGGTCTGCAGAGGTTTTACCCAAAAACTGGAAATCTATGAATCGAAAATAAGACAGAATCCCTAACCAGCCAAAATATAGTTTTTAAAAAAAGAAATTAACGATCTCGAACCAAAATGGCAGATTTAGAGGACAGGAGTCGGAGAAATAATTTGAAAATCAGGGGTATTCCAGAAGAAGTAAGCCAATCAGAACTACCAGAATTTGTCAAAACTATTTTCAAAAAAACAATACCAAACCTCAATGCTCTAGATCTGTCATGTCGGACACTGTTCACACCAGGGTGTCCGGCAGACAGCGGTAATACCCTGTTGGGTATTCTGTTCCAGTCGGGATAGGGTTAACCAGGTTGTCATGCTGGCTGAGGGCTGGGCCACGCCCTTGGTCTTTAAATAGTTCGTCCTGACTATGGGCGTCGCCGACTATAGCTTTAGCCTAGTGCTAGCAATACCGGTCAGCAGTGGTGGTGTTGGAGCGTCTGATATCTGGTGCAGTATATCCCTCAGTGGTTCTTTCTCCAATCTGTTATATATATATTTGGTTGCCCTTGCACATTATTGTATTCCCTTGTGTATTTACTGTGTGGTGTTTTCTTTTACCCCTGTCCATACGTATTTGTGGGGTCTGGTGTCTGGTCCCCTCACTGGGTGGAGGGTGGTGGGTTCAGCTTAGGGCTGGACAGGAGACAGGGACAGGGTGGAGGCTCAGGCAGGCACACCTTCAGTGTAAACCCTGGGTAGAGGGACAGACAGGGTTCCCCCTAGTCTGAGGGACATCGCAGGGGTCCCGGGGTTTTTGCCTAAAGTAACCTAGGCATACCATGACATTATAGTCGGCCCAAATAATAAAGTGAGAAGGAAGAAAAAAAAAAAAGTAGGGAATATAGGGGTTACTTACTATGGATCATATACTTTCCCTAACCAAGCAGCTGGAGGCTCTATCCATACAGGTCACTGAACTCAGGGGGGCGGTCCAGCAACAAGGTCTGTCAGCTCCTGCAGTACCTGCTGAGGCTGCAGCCAGGGCAGCTGAGCCCAAGTTTCCCCTTCCTGAACGATTTGCTGGTGATCGTGGTAAGTTCACGGTGTTTCGTGAATCATGCAAATTGTATTTCCGTATGCGTCCACATTCCTCAGGTAATGAGGCTCAACGCGTGGGCTTGGTGATTTCTTTGCTGAGTGGTGACCCACAGGCCTGGGCCTTTTCACTCCCTTCAGACTCGCAGGCATTTGAATCTGTAGATTTTTTTTTTCTCTGCTCTGGGTTTGATCTATGACGATCCGGATAGATTAAACTTAGCAGAGTCTAAGATACGCTCACTGCTACAGGGTGATCGACCAGCTGAGGATTACTGCACGGAATTCCGGCGCTGGGCGGTGGACACGCAGTGGAATGACCCTGCGCTTAGAAGTCAATTTTTGCATGGGGTTTCTGGAAGGGTTAAACAGACTCTCCTAATGTACGAGACTCCCGCCTCTCTGGAGGCTGCGATGGCACTTGTAGTACGCATAGACCGACGTCTCCGTCAGGGGGCGCTGGTTTCGTTGCCTCCGGGAGGTGGGGGAGTGGTCGGTGAGGTTGCCGCGGGTGAATCCGTGGAACCCATGCAGATCGCTGGTATAGCACAGTCACCGAGTAACAAGCCTAAACGTCCTTGGCACAGAAGGCAGGGGCTCTGTTTTTTTTGTGGCAAAGGAGGACATTTTATTAACGCTTGCCCCCTGGTACCTAAGAAGGGCGCGCCGGCGGAAAACTGATAGGCTCAGAGGGTTTGGAGGAGTCTAGTCTGAGCCTTTGTGTATCCTCCGTCATGGTTTCCCAGTGTATGCTCCCTGCTAGGGTGGTACTTGGGGGGCAAATGCTCTCTATTACAGTATTTATTGATAGTGGCTCAGCTGCCAATCTCATTGATGAGAGGTTCGCGCATACAGCGGGATTTCCGGTGGAGAAATTGCCGAACCCCATCCGGGTGGTTACCATCAATGCTTCCCCGTTGTCTCAAGGGGAGATCACAGATTGTGTGTTGGATATACAACTCCACATCGGAGTATTACACTCAGAGCGGGTAACTTGTAAGGTGCTTAGTAACTTACCGGCTCAGATGGTTCTGGGCTTTCCATGGTTGTCAATGCATAATCCTGTTATTGATTGGAAGACCCAGGACATAATTCAGTGGAGCAGGGAGTGTCGGGAGAGGTGCCTGGCTACATGTATTTCCGCTTTGACCCCCAGTATCCCGGAGCCGTTGCTGGATTATGCGGATGTATTTTCTGAGAAGGGTTGTTCGGAACTACCACCGCATCGTCCCTATGACTGTGCTATTAGGTTGAAACCAGGGGCCAAGTTACCTAAAGCTAGAATGTTTAATATCTCAGGTCCCGAGAGGCTAGCTCTCAAGGAATACATTGCGGATAGCCTGAGCAAGGGTCATATTAGACCTTCCTCTTCTCCTCTGGCTGCTGGCTTCTTCTTTGTTAAAAAGAAGGATGGCGGTTTACGCCCGTGTCTGGATTTCAGAGAACTCAACCAGATTACGGTCCGTGATCCTTACCCTATGCCACTTATACCCGATTTATTCAACCAAGTGGTTGGTGCCAGGTGGTTCTCCAAACTGGATCTCAGGGGGGCGTACAATCTTATGAGTCCGTCAGGGGGATGAGTGGAAGACAGCGTTCAATACCCCTGAGGGTCACTTTGAGAGTTTGGTAATGCCGTTTGGGTTGACTATGGCACCGGCGGTCTTTCAACACTTCATTAATGTCTTCTCTCAGTTGTTGGGGAGGTTTGTTATAATTTATCTTGACGACATCCTCATTTTCTCTCACGACCATGATACACATATAGAGCATGTTAGACAGGTTCTGCAGTTGCTCAGAGAGAACAGGCTCTATGTCAAGCTTGAAAAATGTGTGTTTTTCGTACAGGAGCTACCGTTCTTGGGTTATATAATCTCCGCCTCAGGTTTTAAGATGGACACCGCAAAGGTGCAGGCGGTACTACATTGGGATCGGCCTGATCTTAAGGCGCTTCAGCGATTTCTTGGCTTCTCCAATTACTATAGGAAATTTATTAAGAACTTCTCTATGATTGCCAAACCACTGACTGACATGACTAAGAAGGGTACCGACTTTTCTGACTGGTCTGAGCCTGCGGTACAGGCGTTTGAATTCCTCAAGAATAGTTTTGCCTCAGCGCCCATTCTGGTGCAGCCCGATGTCTCCTTACCGTTTGTCGTGGAGGTGGATGCGTCGGAGGTTGGAGTGGGGGCTGTACTGTCTCAGGGCCCTTCTTGGGCCAAGTTGCATCCGTGTGCCTTCTTCTCCAAGAAGCTGTCGCCTGCGGAGCGTAATTATGATATTGGCAACAGGGAACTATTGGCCATCAAATTGGCATTTGAGGAGTGGCGACACTTCTTGGAGGGGGCTGTTCATCAGATTACTGTGATAACCGACCATAAGAGTCTGCTAAGCGCCTGTCCTCCAGACAGGCTCGCTGGGCATTATTCTTCACCCGGTTCAACTTCATTGTTACCTATCGACCTGGGTCGAAGAATGTTAAGGCAGACTCTTTATCCAGGTGTTTTCCTGGTGGAGAGTTATGTGAAGAGCCGGTGCCTATTCTCCAAAAGGGTGTGGTGGTATCTGCCATCACGACAGATTGAGGCAGAGATTGCCGAGGCTCAGGAGGTGGTACCGCCGGGGTTACCTGCTAATAAATCTTTTGTGCCGCTACATCTACGCTCTAGAGTGTTGGGCGAACATCACGACACGGTACTGGCAGGTCATCCAGGGGTTAAGAGCACTCTGGAACTGGTATCGCGTCGTTTTTGGTGGCCTAAAATCCGGCAGGATGTGGCCTCATATGTGGCTGCCTGTACCACGTGCGCACGGGCCAAGACTCCTCGTTCCCGTCCCGCTGGTAGCTTGCAGCCTCTCGGGGTGCCCAGTAAGCCATGGACTGAGATTTCCATGGATTTTATTACTGACTTGCCCGCCTCGGCAGGGAACTCGGTCATTTTGGTAATTGTTGATAGGTTCTCCAAAATGTCACATTTCGTTGCTTTACCGTCTTTGCCCAATGCTAAGACTCTTGCTCAGATATTTATTCACGAGGTGGTCAGACTTCATGGTGTCCCGTCTGACATTGTGTCTGATCGAGGTACGCAGTTTGTGGCAAAGTTTTGGAGAGCTTTTTGTTCTCGCCTTGGAATCAAATTATCTCATTCATCGGCTTTCCACCCTCAGTCGAATGGACAGACTGAGCGGATGAACCAAAACCTAGAGCAATACTTGCGCTGCTTTATTTCCGACAATCAGGAAGAGTGGTCAGCGTTTCTTCCTCTGGCAGAATTCGCAATAAACAACCATTGCCAGGAATCGTCTGGGGAATCTCCTTTTTTTTTTTGTGTGTATGGTCAACATCCTCAATTTTGCACCTTGCGTCAGGGGTGCTCAGTTGGCGTCCCTGAAGAGGACCAGTTGGGAGCTCAATTGTCGTCTGTTTGGAGGAGAGTCAAGCAGCGCTTGTTGAAGGTGGGTTCCAGGTACAAACGGGTGGCTGACTGCAGACGTGTGCCAGGTCCGGACCTGTGTGTGGGTGATTGGGTGTGGTTATCTACTAGGAACATTAAGCTCAAGATACCGTCACTTAAGTTGGGTCCCAGGTTCATTGGCCCATTTAGAATCTCCGCAGTGATCAACCCAGTGGCATTTTGTTTGGAGTTGCCGGCTGTGTATAAGATTCATAATGTATTTCACAAAGCATTGCTAAAGAAGGTCGTGGGTTTGGTGGATGGTTCCCCCGGGCCACCACCTCCCGTTTTGGTGGATGGCGCGTTGGAATTTGAGGTGTCCAAAGTGGTGGACTCTAGGGTTGTGCGTCGCACTCTACAGTACCTGGTCCACTGGCGTGGCTATGGTCCTGAGGAGAGGACATGGGTGCCGGCCTCTGACATTCATGCTGATCGACTGGTTACTATGTTCCATCGTCGCCATCCGGACAAGCCAGGTCCTCGACATGCTGAGGTTCCGGAGGTCCCTCGTAGAAGGCGGGGTACTGTCATGTCGGACACTGTTCACACCAGGGTGTCCGGCAGACAGCGGTAATACCCTGTTGGGTATTCTGTTCCAGTCGGGATAGGGTTAACCGGGTTGTCATGCTGGCTGAGGGCTGGGCCACGCCCTTGGTCTTTAAATAGTTCGTCCTGACTATGGGCGTCGCCGACTATAGCTTTAGCCTAGTGCTAGCAATACCGGTCAGCAGTGGTGGTGTTGGAGCGTCTGATATCTGGTGCAGTATATCCCTCAGTGGTTCTTTCTCCAATCTGATATATATATATTTGGTTGCCCTTGCACATTATTGTATTTACTGTGTGGTGTTTTCTTTTACCCCTGTCCATACGTATTTGTGGGGTCTGGTGTCTGGTCCCCTCACAGGGTGGTGGGTTCAGCTTAGGGCTGGACAGGAGACAGGGACAGGGTGGAGGCTCAGGCAGGCACACCTTCAGTGTAAACCCTGGGTTGAGGGACAGACAGGGTTCCCCTAGTCTGAGGGACATCGCAGGGGTCCCGGGGTTTTTGCCTAAAGTAACCTAGGCATACCATGACAAGATCTATGCATTGACAGAATCCATAGACTCCCTAAACCCCAAGGCATCAAAGCAGACAAACCAAGAGATACGATCCTTCGACTACATTTTTTTGGCACCAAAGAAAAGATACAGAATTACGTCAAAACCAAGGGTTCGCTCCCGGAACCTTATCACCAACTAAAAATATTTACAGATCTCTCAAAACATACTCTGGACACTCGTAGATCTTTCAAGCCTTTAACAGACATTTTAAGAGGAAAAAATATCCAGTACAGATGGGGATTCCCCACTAAACTGATGTTCCACCATAGAGATAAATTCGTAGTGATTAACACCTTGGAGGAAGGTATGGCATTACTCAAATCTCATTCCTGATCTTACTTTAAAGAACTAAAGAGACTTCGGAAAATTCAGGGCTATCGTCTCAATAACCATGGGGTAAAAATGGAGAGCTTTCTTCTTTTTCACGAACTTTTCCCCCAACAGGTCGAGACTTCCTCAGGGAAAAGACCCAGTCTTGAATTTCTTGCTCATACCAGTTATATTGTATTGTATTTGACACATCCATTTGTTTCTGATTGTTTAAACTTTTTTTTTTTTTTTTCTCTTGGTGTTCCTACAGCTCCTTTGATACTTCGAACTATGCAACTAAAGTGTATGTCCTACAATGTCAGAGGGCTTATCAGCCCATGGAAGAGGTACACATTGTGGAAAGAAATTAAGCATTCACATGCAGACATCGTCTGCATTCAGGAATCGAAATTTAAAAAAGGTAATCATCCAAACTTCACCCACAGGGACTTTCTGCAATTTCTCATCCTCCTCTCCCAAAAAAAAGGCAGGAGTAATCACGTTAATAAAAAACAGTGCCATTTCATTTTATAGAGGAGGTGGTGGACCCCGCCGGCAGGTACCATATTCTGATCTGTGAAATTAACTCGTCTCAATGTACAATTGTTAATGTGTACTGCCCTAACACAAAACTGAGTTTTCTCAAAGTGATGAGGAAAGTACAGTTAAAAAAGAAGGGCAATTTGTTCATTCTGGGAGACTTTAATATGGTGCCTGATGGAGATTTGGACTCCACTTCTTCAACTCGCCAATTATCGGGTAGTCTTAATAAATGGATTCAAAATAACGAACTATACGACACATTCAGGTGCCTAAACTCTTCATCCAGAGAGTATTCACATTTCTCATCAGCACATAAAACTTCTGCGAGAATAGACTTGCTTCTCAGACGTATTCACTCTCACTAAAATAAAAAACTCATCCATACTAGACAGATCAATCTCGGACCACTCTCCCATCGTATCAGAAATGTGGATTGGCCCTTTTTTTAAAAATTACACATTATGGAGGTGCAATTTCCTACTGAACATTCCAGAATATAGAAATGAAATTGCCACGACATTAAAACAATATTTTAAAGAAAACGACAGAGGAGGTGAACCCACTCAGTGTGGTGTGCACATAAGGTAATAAGAGGGGAAATTGATCCAAATTGCAGCAAGACACAGTTCGGAAAAAAAGAGAAAAAATTAATACTATACAAAAACAAATAAATTCAAAGGAAAATTATCTCTCTAAAACTAACATAAAATCACAGCAAATTTACAGGGAAATCCTCAATTTGAGACAAGAATTAAATAGGGCTATCCTTGATGACTTTGATAAAATCGTTAAAGTATCGAAGTTTAAAGTATACTCTGAAACGAACAAGCCAACGAGATTAATGATGTCCAAACTGAAGAATGAGAGTCCGTAGTAGAATATACAAAATTAAAAACGCAGCCGGAGATACAAAACGCCCGACTGATATTGTAGAGGAATTCGCATCTTACTATAGAAAACTATATAACTTAAACGGAGAGAACGCAATTCCTCAACCAGATCCCAAAAAAATAAATGAGTTCATTAAGAAACTACAACTTCCTAAAATCAGCCCACCAGACCTTTCACAACTTAACTCACCTATACCAATCTCAGAAATTATAGAAACGGTAAACTCACTAAAGTTACAAAAATCGCCTGGCCCAGACGGTCTAACAAATGAATACTTCAAAAATTTTGCAGATATTCTTATCCCTTATATGGCAAAAATTTTTAACCAAGTTTCGGGGGGTGGGACTTTCCCTGGGGAGATGTTGGAAGCAACTCTCATTGTGATTCCCAAGACACCAAATAATCTAGAAGAAGTGAAAAACTTTCGCCCAATTTCCCTGATAAATTCAGATATAAAAATCTTTTCCAAAATACTACCCACAAGATTAAAAGGAATCCTACCAAAACTAATCAACGATGACCAATCAGGCTTCATTGAAGGCAGACAAACATCTGACAGCACTAGGAGGCTTATCAACATTATTAATAGAATTAACTCTACCCAAACCCCTTCAATACTCCTAACATTAGACGCCGAAAAGGCTTTTGACAGGGTCAACTGGTCTTACCTAAAAACTGTTCTTCTAGATTTTGGTTTCAACAACAAATGGATAGAAACGGTTTTCACTTTATACTCCCAGCCAAGTGCCAGAATCTACACAAATAACACCTTATCCAAATCATTCTATATAAATAATGGGACAAGACAGGGGTGCCCCCTCTCGCCACTGCTGTTCGCCTTGGCGATAGAACCATTAGCCGAAGCAATTCGCATAAATGAAAAAATCACGGGGATCAACACCCCGTCTAAACATTTCAAAATAAGTCTATTTGCAGACGATATGTTGCTATCACTCACAAATCCGATACAATCCATTGCAACATTGCTCGAGATAATAGAGGAATTTTCACAAATATCAAACTTTAAAATTAATAATAGTACATCAAAAATCATGCAATTCTACCTTTCAAACACCACAATAAACTCTATTAAAAATAAATCCGAGTTTGGTTGGGAAGAGGAACAAATATCACACCTGGGGATTGTGTTTAAAAAAAAAACAGTACGCAACACAGTTAATGCAAATTGCGTGACATTTCTGGCCACTATCACAAAAGACCTTCTACCCTGGAAAAACATAGGCTTGTCGTGGATGGGCAGAGTGCTAGCAATAAAAAGTGATTCTCCCGAAACTATTATACATTTTTAGGGCTCTCCCTCTTACCTTTCCAATAACATTCTTTAATAGCTGCAACAAAAAAATTTTCTCCTTTGTTTGGGGAGAGAAAAGAGCTAGAGTAGACAGAACAATTCTCTATAAACATAAATACAATGGAGGAATGGGGATCCCAAACATCCTAGCTTATTACCACGCCATCCTAATCAAACAAAGCCAATACTGGATAAATGAGGATGTCAAACCATCTTGGATGGTACTAGAAAGAGACCATAGCACTTCATGCCCCCTTAAAAATCTTCTTCTTAACCATATATTCAATCTAAAAAAAACACAGACTAAATCACCCTATTTTTCTGGCAATTACCCAAGCTTGGGATCATCTTGCCTCACTGAATAAAATTTATTAGCATGGTCCCTCCGAAAACAAAAGTAATTCACTTCCTTTTAAACAATTCAAACCATAAAATTTTCTGGAGCACTAAATTCCTCTTCAATAAGGATAGCGATTTCACAAAAAACAAACATATGTTCAAGTGGGAGAAGGATCTCCAGTTCTGTGCAACAAAAGATCAATGGGAGAGGGCAATAAAAGATTCATATTCTTCAAATATATTAATACCGCTTCACGAATCATTTTACAAATTAACAATTACTCCCTCTAGGATAGCACATTTCAAACCAGATTTATCCCCATTATGTTGGAGAGGGTGTGGGTTCAAGGGAGATTTGAAACACATATTCTGGGCATGCCCAGCTCTCAGAGTTATGGAATAAGATTTCCATATATATTGGTGGACTTCTTGATAAGATCTTTACTCTTTCCCCTCAAATAGCTCTCTTTTTCTTAGACATGGAGGACGTACACCACTCAACTAAAAGTCATAATTAGTGTTGAGCATTCCGATACCGCAAGTATCGGGTATCGGCCGATACTTGCTGTATCGGAATTCCGATACCGACTTCCGATATTTTTTCAATATCGGAATTCGGCATCGGAATCGGAAGTTCAAAGTTGATTGACAGACTGACGTCATCATGATGCGCGGTGTGTGCGCATCATGATGCGCCGTCATTTCGGGCCTGCCGGGGGTCTCTGCCGGCCTGCCGGGGGGCTGTGCCGGCCTGCCGGGGGGCTGTGTGGACTGCCCGGGGTCTGTACCGGCCTGCCGGGGGGCTGTGCCGGCCTGCCGGTGGTCTGTGCACCCTGTGGGGGTCTGTACCGGCCTGCCGGGGGGCTGTGCCGGCCTGCCGGTGGTCTGTGCACCCTGTGGGGGTCTGTAGCGGCCTGCCGGGGGGCTGTGCCGGCCTGCCGGGGGGCTGTGCTGATGTCCGGGGGTCTGTGCAAGCATCGTCCGATGGGACTACAAGTCCCATCGGGCGATGCCTGCTACCATGACAGTGATTGACACATTAGCCAATGATGGGACAGTAGTAGTCCCATCATCCGGCTAATGTGTTAAATGTTAAAAAAAAAAAAAATACTACATACATGCATGCTACATACATACTACATGCATGCTACATACATACTACATGCTACATACATACTACATACATACTACATACATACTACATACATACTACATATATACTACATGCATGCTACATACATACTACATGCTACATACTACATGCATACTACATACATACTACATATATACTACATGCATGCTACATACATACTACATATATACTACATACATGCTACATACTACATACATACTACATACATACTGCATGCTACATACATACTACATACATACTACATGCTACATACATACCACATATATACTACATACATACAATACATTCATACAATACATACATAGACATACAGTACATATAACATAGAGTAACATACTTACCAATACTTGTCACATTGTTCCCCGAAGCCATTGTCTTTTCCGGAATAAATATTAACATAACAAACCACAAAAATACTCACCCACGATCCGAAGCAGTCCACGAGTGTGTCCCACGACGATCTTGGGTAGAGAACGGCAGCATCAGATGATGCTGCCGTTCTCTACGGGCTGCAGGAATCCAATGACGGAAGGTAGGTATCCTTCCGCACTGTATTCCTCCGCCACTTAAAAAAAAAAAAAAAAAGTCCCTAGTCTCACTTTATGCCATTGCTGCGTGGGAAATTCCCACACAGCAATGGCATAAAGTGAGTCTAGGGACTTTTTTTTTTTTTTTTTAAGTGGCGGAGGAATACAGTGCGGAAGGATACCTACCTTCCGTCATTGGATTCCTGCAGCCCGTAGAGAACGGCAGCAACAGCTGATGCTGCAGTTCTCTACCCAAGATCGTCGTGGGACACACTCGTGGACTGCTTCGGATCGTGGGTGAGTATTTTTGTGGTTTGTTATGTTAATATTTATTCCGGAAAAGACAATGGCTTCGGGGAACAATGTGACAAGTATTGGTAAGTATGTTACTCTATGTTATATGTACTGTATGTATTGTATGAATGTATTGTATGTATGTAGTATATATGTGGTATGTATGTAGCATGTAGTATGTATGTAGCATGCATGTAGCATGCAGTATGTAGTATGTAGCATGCATGTAGTATATATGTAGAATGTATGTAGCATGTAGTATGTATGTAGTATGTATGTAGCATGCATGTAGTATGTATGTAGCATGCATGTAGTATATATGTAGTATGTAGCATGTAGTATGTATGTAGCATGTAGTATGTATGTAGCATGCATGTAGTATGTAGCATGTAGTATGTATGTAGCATGCATGTAGTATATATGTTATGTATGTAGCATGCATGTAGTATGTATGTAGCATGCAGTATGTAGCATGCATGTAGTATATATGTAGTATGTATGTTGCATGTAGTATGAATGTAGTATGAATGTAGCATGTATGTAGTATGCATGTTGTATGTATGTAGCATGTAATTTTTTTATTTTTTTTATTTTTTTTTACATTTAACACATTAGCCGGATGATGGGACTACTACTGTCCCATCATTGGCTAATGTGTCAATCACTGTCATGGTAGCAGGCATCGCCCGATGGGACTTGTAGTCCCATCGGACGATGCCTGCACAGACCACCGGCAGGCCGGCACAGACCACCGGCAGGCCGGCACAGACCACCGGAGCCTGCACAGACCCCCTGGCAGGCCGGCACAGCCCCCCGAAAGGCCCGTACAGACCCCAGAGAGGCTGTACAAGGGCAGGAAAGGGTTTTTCTTATTCCGATACCGGAAGTCCCATAGACTTGAATGGGACTTCCGGTATCGGAATCGGCGATACCGATACTTTTTTTAAAGATCGGCCGATACCATCCGATACGATACTTTGAAGTATCGGACGGTATCGCTCAACTCTAGTCATAATACATCTTTTACTGATAACTAAAAATATGATAGCCACCTTCTGGAGGAGAACTGACATACCAAGGTTCTCTGACATTGTGGATAGACTAAAGACGCATAATACCTTGGACTTAAAATTCTCAATCGCAAATGGATGCTTGCATAAATACGACAAAAAATGGAGCTTATGGAACACTAAATACCAAGTCTTAGATTAGTTAAGGTTTCTTTGTTGATGACTTTTTTCATTTTTTGTGTTAAAGGTAGCTTTCTTGCTATTTTCAATGTACATAGTTTGAACATAGAAATTCATGGAAGACCAAGACAGTTCAATATTGAAGTAGATATTCAAGTCTTTACAGATCTGTCTTTGTTACTATTAAAAATTCTTTCTCTCCCTTCCCTATCCCAAACCCTTTCCTTCCCCTTTTCCCTTACTTATCAATGTGAATTATTACACAAAGAGCATGTTTTGTAAAATCTGTTAAAATGCCTAATAAAAATATTTTGAAAACAAAATAAAGAACCAGGATAATGGTTTATAATAAAATATTGGTTTATTAGTAGCACAACAAACACAAGCAAATAACGGAAAGGTAGTTCCAAAAACTGGGGAAGCTCTGTCAATTATGGTACGTGTATGGACCTTGATGAGGCAGATTTCCAGCATCGGTGAAGCATCCTGGGATGTAAAACACTTAAGTTGGGGGGTGAGGGAATTGACAGAAGGATGACTCATTTCCAGGAACTGTGCGGTAATTAAGGTATAAGGGTAGAGGGGTTTTGGTAAGCTGAAATGAGATGTTGATGGGTAGTTTTGTGTGGTTGGGATAACACTTAAGCCGGTACATACACTGCTCAAAATAAAGGGAACACTTATATTCTGTTTAACTCCAAGTAAATCAGACTTCTGTGAAATCAAACTGTCCACTGAGGAAGCAACGATTGACAATCAATTTCACATGCTGTTGTGCTAATGGAATAGACAGCAGATGGAAATTATTGGCAATTATCAAGACACTCAAAGGAGTGGTTCTGCAGGTGGGGACCACAGACCATATTTCAGAACCATTACTTTGTGGCTGATGTTTTGGTCACTTTTGAATGTGGGTTGTGCTTTCACACACGTGGTAGCAAGTAGCTCAGGTAATGCAGCTCATCCAGGATGGCACATCAATGCAAGCTGTGGCAAGAAGGTTTGCTGTGTCAGCGAAGTGTCCAGAGGCTGGAGGTGCTACCAGGAGACAGACCAGGAGATGTGGAGGGGGCCGTAGGAGAGCAACAACCCAGCAGCAGGACCACTACCTCTGCCTTTGTGCAAGGAGGATCAGGAGGAGCACTGCCAGAGCCCTGCAAAATGACCTCCAGCAGGCCACAAATGTGCATGTGTCTGCACAAAGGGTTAGAAACTGACTACATGAGGGTGGTCTGAGGGCCCAACATCCACAGAAGGGGGTTTCTTGGCAGCATTCGGAGGCATCGCAACCAAGATCTGAGATTGCTAGGCGTCAGGTTTCTGCATCTGCTCTGCAGGAATCCAGAGCCTCACATTCTGCGGTCTCCTGCTGTATCTACCGCAGAGGAGATTACTGTGCAGCAGATCGTTCTAGAGACTAATTCCCTCTGTTCTCCTACTGGGCATGCTCACGAGACTATCTCCCATTGGAGATCGGGAGTCATGTGCCCAGGTCCTGCTCCAGATCTCATTGGTCCATCTGAGACCTGGAAGCTTCCGGAAGGTCCCAGCTATAAAAAGCGCGCATTACCATTCGGCCATGCGCTAGTATAGTCTCTAGTTGCTACTGTGTGAAAGATGGATGTATGAACCTGCGAATGACCCATTAAGATCTCCTCCCTCAGATATTACGAATGTGTACAGGGACTTAGATTAGAGCCAGCGCGTGGCAAGCCTCAAGCCACTACAGCATCATCCACAGTGCTAGTGTCCGACATTGCGTCTGCTTCCTTGCTTTGTCGACTAGCGGCAGTTCCCTACGCCACGTTGCACTTGCAGCTCTCTTTGGCGTCCGCAGTAGCGACGCCGTACACACGGTAGGTCTAGATGGACGCAGCTCCTCCGCCTTGGGTCCTGCTCTTGTGACCAGATACCTTGTGTGCATTTACCTGAGACCTGTGACACGAACAGGCTCAACCTTTTATGTTTTACCTCTGCTGACATCTCTGTGAGCAAATAGATTGCTTACCGCACTTGGGTGACGTTCAACCCGCATGCGCATTTCTGCCATTTTGCTCGTCTGTCACTACTTAGCAGCAGTGTTCACACGTACTGCCCGGTGGACCCCGAGCGGCGAACGCACCTTATTTTTATTTAGTGCGTTCTGCCGTTCCTAACAGAGATTCCCTGACAGCCTCACATCTGCATACATGAGGGTTGTCAGAAGATCGTTTTGGGAAGTACATCCTCTAAACATGGTGAGTTTCCTCTATGGTAGCTTTCTGGAGGGAGGCGAGGCGGTCACATTTCGGTGCTGTTTGGAGGCCATTCTTGTATATTTGCGAACTGGAATAATTGTCCAGAGGATGACTATGGGAGATTTTTTTTTTTTTTTCTACTGGGAAGGTACCTTAGAAATTTCTTTGTTTGGATGGGGTAGATTCTTTGTGCCTAGGTAGCAGACTGATTGATTGGAGAGGAGGAGACCCAAAGAAGAGTGAACTCCCCAAAAAGTATATTGGGAAACTTTTACGTTGATCTAATTCAGATATTTCTACCTACAGCTCCAGGAATTTGCAACTGGAGCAGCCTTTGCAACTTCCACACCGACTGTGTTGTGTGTTTTTTTTTTTTTTTTTTTTTTTTTTTTTTTTTTCTTTGCTCCACCCCCCCCCACACCCCCCCCTGTGGATGTGGGAGATGGACATATTAATCGGAAGAGGAATATTGAAAAGATTTTACTGTAGTTACGATTTATTGATGACCTCTGTCTGATTTGGCATGGCCCTGAGGATGATCTTCTGTCATTTATTCAATATCTAAATAATACCATGAACATCAAATTGTCAAGCAGCTATAATCAGGTGAGTATGGAATTTCTTAATTTATTGATATATAAATGAGGGAAATACATTACAAATGTATTCTGAAAATCGACTCATACCTGAAACACCTAAACAACATTCCTACTGGTCCTTTTCTCAGACTCGGGAGAAATTGTTAAGAGGATAAGACCTTTCATGAGTAATCCAAACAACTCTCAGATTCAGGGACAGAGGGAGGGTACAGCTGGCGAGTTGTTCGCAGGGCGCAAAAAAGCATGTAATAACCATAAGGTTGTTCGAGGAATCCAGAAATGCAGCAAGTCAGTTTAATTTCCTAGTTTAATTGGGCCATGATGAGAGAATTTGATAAGTTCTGGCGTCTTGTCTTCAGAGCCAGTTTTGAAGGAATTTATAAGACTGAAATCTTCTAACCTATAGAAAAGCAAGAAACTTGAGGGGAAACCTGGCTAAGTGTCATTACCAGGGGAGGGGGAATACGGAATGCATTTGGTCACTGTAGCATGCATCCTAGAAGTGTGGAGCTATGAATCAATCTAGAATTTAATGATGGATACAGACTGTACCCTGCCATCTGCCACCATCGCACTCTAATAAACATGTCCATTTATCTATTCTTCCTACAGGTACGTGATCCAGCTTTCCACACTGACTTTCCACTACCTCAGCTTCTTGGTATGCTATTCAACTAACCCTTGCTGTCCCCCCAATTTTATTTAGGGCCTTGCTCACTCTGCCTTGATCATCATAACTCTGGCTCACTCTTAATTATCTGACCAAGATATGAGCACAGACCTCTCCCCTCTGCTTCACACCTGAATGCACTTTCTGGCAAATATATTGCAAACCATATGTCTGCAAGACGTCAGTCTGCAGCGTGCATCATAGACGTGTCGAGCTATGACTGAATTCAGAATTGAACCAGAGGGGAACTGAAGGTAACTGGATAGTCACAGTAAACAATGCTTATGTTTTCACTCTCACCCCTATAATCCTTCACTTTCTGTTAACTCCCCTGATCCCTATACCTAGTAAGGAAGTGGTTATCTATCTCCCCCTCCATCCTCCCCATCCATCTCTCTGCCTCCTCAGAACTGTTTCTCAATATAAAATCCTCTGTCTCCAAACAGACAGCCTTTCTCATGCCCTCTCCTGCTATCACTCTCTGCTCCTCCTGACTATTGGTGATCTCTCCAAATCCTGTTCCTCCTCACCACATTCCCACAGTCATTTCTTTTTGTAAATTCTTTATTTTAGAATTTTTTAAGTTTTTGAACATCACCATTAAACACAACACCAATTCTCAGGTACAGTTGGCGACATATTAAATAGTGTCTGGTTTAGGGCGGGAAGGGAGGAGAAAATAAGGAAAAAATAGGTAGGGGAGGAAAGGAAAAAAGAAAGGGAAGGGGAAAAGGGAACATATTCATATACAATATCAACTAACAATAACAACATGTGGTTGACAACATGAGCACAATCATTGCATGGGTGCACTTCAAAAAATAACGCTTCTCCATGTATTACAATTGAGCTATCTAATATGGGGTAGTAAGGCCAGGAGCCCCAAAGCAGAAGCCACCCAATTCAGTAGAGCCTAACAAAACAAAAAACTCCAGAATGTTCCTAAAGAGGATTGTCTTCTAAGTACCTATTCCAAGGGGCCCAAGTCGACACGAAAGCTTTATGATTATAAATTTCCCAGCTAGACAGCTCCTCTAAACGATAAATCTGATTTATTTTCGTATACCATTCTCCCAACGTGGGAGGAGCTACATCCTTCCAATGGGTAGCTATCAACTGTCTCGCCGCACTCAACATCAGTGGAAGAAGCCCATGTTTTTTTGGTAAAAAATCTTTTGACGGGCATGAAAGGAGAGCTTCCGTGGCTCCAAGATCCACCTTTATTAATCCTAATTTTTTGAGAACTAACTCAACTCCCTCCCAAAAAATTCGCAATCTAGGACATTCCCAGAATATATGCGTATGATGTCCTCTAGGATTGAGGCATCGCCAGCAATCATCATTATCCACGAGGCCTAACTGGAACAACTTAGCTGGAGTTAAATGCCACCTAGTTAATATTTTATAAGAATTCTCCTGCAAAAGTACACATCTAGAAAAACCCCTAGCATTTGACAGCATTTTAGATATTTGATCTTCTGTAAACGTGATATTAAGTTCAATTTCCCACGAGTGTATAAATGAGGGTTTAGAATGTACATTCGGAGAGATGAGATGTGAGTAAATGCGGGATATAATTTTCTGCCGTGGGGATGGAAGTTTAATCATAATATCTAGCCAGGACCAATTAGATTTAGACGGGAATCTCCTTCTAAACTGTAAAAGTATGCGTTTGATGTGTTTCTGGAGAAAATTTGTTGGTTGGACCGATGCCCCCTGTGGCCAAGATCCCTCCCGCAAAGTGTTATTACTATAAAAACTATTTAACGTTTCTCTAGGGAGGTTGGACCATAAATTGTATGGATCCTGAAAGTCTTGCTCTAACAAATAGGGAATTGAGCCAATCGGTGTCAATGTGGAGGGGAAAGTATCTTCCGGGAACTCTCCCATTACCAATCTCTTAATACGCAACGTAGTTGTAGTTACATCATCCAACCTAAGAGAGGCCGGCGGCTTAGCCCTAGTCCAGAGATACGGCAAACCTCTCGGGCCCAGTAAAGCCCAGTCAACACTATCCCCCTCCTCCCTTTCAGCACAGGACACCACCTTTAACCATCTACTGAGATGGATAGCCTTATAATATAAAAGAAGGTCTGGAACCCCTAACCCTCCAAAAGAGAGAGGACGAGAAAGAAACTTATAAGGTAACCTAGCCCTTTTATTTTTCCATATAAATTTTCCAATAAGGGATTTTAATGTTCCAAAAAATGTCAGGGGAATCGGAACCATGTTCATGGTATATAGTATAATGGGCATTATATATGCCTTAAACACATTAATACGACCCATCCAGGATAAAGTGGGTAAGCTATACTTCTGCATCAGGTTTTTGACCTTTTGAATTAAAGGAGTGTAATTGTCATGGAATAGGTTAGTGGGGTCTCTAGTTATCATTATTCCCAAATATCTAATAGAATTAGTGGCCCAAGAGAATGGAATCTGCGTACGAATGGTGGAGGTCTGAGAGTGAGGGAGACCAATGTTTAACACTTCAGATTTTGACAAATTGATTTTGAAATTAGAAAGGAGACCAAAATGATGAAAGGCTTGAAGAATAATTGGAAAGGCCTGGGATGGATTGGAGATAAGGAAAAGCAAATCGTCTGCGAAAGCTAGAGTCTTAAGTGACCTCTGACCCACCGTCAACCCCTCTATACGTTGATCTTGTCTGATGCTTTGTATCAAAGTTTCTATAACTAAAATGAACAAAGAAGGCGACAAGGGGCAACCCTGTCTAGTCCCGTTGCTAATCCCAAAACTATCTGACAGGGTGCCGTTGACTCTGACCTTGGCCGTCGGTTGTGAATAAAGCGAGAGGACTGCTGTTATATATTGAGGAGGGAAGCCAAACTTAATCATTACTTGTTCCATAAACCTCCAGCTCACTCTATCGAAAGCCTTCTCAGCATCCGTCGACAAGAGCATCAAGGGCATACCCCGAGTCTTAGCAAACATTATAGACTGAATGACTTTAGTAGAATTATCCTCCCCCTCCCTGCCTCTTACAAAGCCTACTTGGTCTGCATAAATTAGCTTAGGTAAGAAATTGCTTAATCTGCCCGCTAATATTTTAGCCCACATCTTGATATCTGCATTAAGCAGTGATATTGGTCTGTAGCTAGTGCACAGATTGGGATCTTTACCCTCCTTAGGGAGGACTGTGATGTATGCCTCCAAGGATTGTCTAGGGGGGAGCTGGCCTGCTAAATAGGAATTAAACAAAGACACTAGGTGAGGTAACGGTGGTTTTATAAACTTTTTATAATAGATAATGGGAAGACCATCTGGGCCCGGTGCCTTTCCGTTCGGAATAGTAGAAAGAATGTCTAAAATCTCTGTAGGGGTAACTGGGGCAGTCAATAAGGACTGACCTTCAAGAGTTATTTTAGGGAGATGTAACGAGGTCAAAAATTCTTTCATTTTTGCTAAGGCTGTGACTGGCTCCTGCATGCTATCAGGTGTATTTAAATTGTATAAATTTTCATAAAAGTCTTTAAACTCCCTGGCAATATCTGCAGTCCCGAGAATTGAAGAGCCATCTAAAGCTCTAAGTTGTCTAATAAACGTCTTTTCCTTTTGTTTCTTAAGTAGGGATGTCATAAGCTTACTACTCTTATTGCCATGGAGATAAAACTTCTGTCTACTTCTCATATAAATTTTTGCTGATTTAATGTTTAAAAGGTTTTTTAATGAGGTTCTCAGATCTGTCAGTTCTGACAATATTTTATTTACCTGAGATCTCTTATGTAACCTCTCGAAGGAACTGATTTGATGTAGAATAGACACAACCTTTTTTGATCGCTCCTTTTTCAAATCTGAGCCTAGGGCTATAAATTCCCCTCTCATTACTGCTTTATGAGATTCCCACACCATAGGCAAGGGCGGGCCTGAGTGCAAATTATTCTGAAAAAAGAAGTCAAGAGTACTTACCAGTTTTTCAATGTGAGAATCCGAGTCCAAAAGAGTTTCATTCAGTGACCACGACCCAGCCGGCCGTGGTAGAGTTTTTATCTCTATGTCAAGAAAAATGGGAGCGTGATCTGAGAGAGAAATTATATCTATATTAGCTTTTCTAACTAATTGGAGATTAGCTGTTTGTACCAGTAGGTAATCAATTCTGTGATAGCTATTATTCGGATGGGAATAAAAAGTGTAATCTCTGCCCGAAGGAAAAAGCGTTCTCCAAGGGTCTATCAGATGCAATTTTTGTAATGAAAGGTGTAATCGTCTCAGCGCCCTCTGAGAAAGAGCCGATCTGCCCGTTGAAGTATCTAAGGCTGGGTTCAAAGATACATTAAAATCCCCTCCCACCAACAACAGACCCTCAGTAAAAAGTTCCAGAACATTCAATGTTTTACACAGCCAACCTATCTGGTTCCTATTTGGGGCATATAAGTTACACAAGGTAATCTTAGTGTTAGCCAAAAAGCCCTTAATTATAATGTACCTGCCTTCTGAATCAGATAAACAATCGCTCAAAATAAAAGGAACATTTTTCTTTATAGCAATACTCACTCCACCCGACGCTGAACCGCCCGTACTGTGATACCAGGTCGGGTAGCGAGATCTAGACATATCTGGGACTCTCCCTTTTTTAAAATGTGTCTCCTGCAGGAAAACTATACTAGATTTCTTTGAGTGCAAAAGATTCATCACTTGGCTTCTCTTATTTGGAGAGCGTAAGCCCTTTACATTATACGAGGCCACAGTTATAGTGGCTAAGTTCACCTTATCACCCATAATTTGTTAAAGAAGGTAATAAAAAGGATTCCTCCGTCATCAAACCACAGAAATTAAAAGAAAAAAACAAAGAGATAAGAAAAATAACAAAAAACCTAAAAATTAAGATAAAACATGAGAAATACAACAAGAACCAACTACCTGTCTGTGGCAGAGGCAGGGGGTCAAAAATACCTCCCATAACAGAACAGGAAAAAACATTTCTGACACACGAGTGGCATATGTTAACTTATACGGCAATTGAATGATATCAACACCTGAATAAATGTCAAACTTAGCAAGCTAAAATAGGATAAAGCATGTCCGAACGGGCCGAGGGGTCCGGCTCCAGTGTGGAAAAAACAAATACAACCGGGAGAAGCACAAGAAAGCTCAGGGGGGTATCTCCTTTTCCGTTCCAGATTTCCCTCTTTTGGGAGTCGAGCGTCTCTTTCCCAAGACCCAGTCCCCCTGTCCTCCAGTAAAAGCATGAACAGGGGGAGGCGTACGATGATCCATGTCTAGAGGAAGCCAGGAAGGAATGTCCATAGGGGCAATGCCAAAAGCGTCCCATATTTTGGGTAAATCTTCAGGGGTCCGAACCATTATTTGCCTACCATCTCCTTGTATAGATATACCAAACGGAAACAGCCATTTATATAAGATTTTACGCGAGCGTAACACCTCCAGGAGGGGCCTTAGGACTCTTCTTTTTGCAAGGGTCGACGGCGCAACATCCTGATAAAGATGAATAGCAGATCCCTCATAAGAAAGATTTTTAATGTCTCTTGAAGCGGACAAAATAGCATTGGTATCCAAATAGCTCAGTAGGCCGCAAATCACATCCCTCGGAGGTTCCGTTGGTTTCGGCTTTGGTCTAAGAGATCTATGCACCCTTTCTATTACAATTCGGTCACATGTTTCTTGTGGAATTAAGAGGGCAAAGATCTCCTTAGTAGCTTTTTCCAATATCTCTGTGGAAACACTTTCAGGCAAGCCTTTTATCCGTATGTTCTTTCTGCGACTCCGATTTTCCTGATCCTCAAGGGCCAGAAAAGAGTTGTTAAGCTGTATTCTGTGATAATCTAGATGTTCTCTCATAGCATTGGAGTGGCTAATGATAGAGGACTGAGAGGACTCCAAAGACTCCACTCTATTACCAATGTGTAACAAGTCCGCTCTCATACCAGATATTTCATTAACCAATGGTTTCATAGCCTGTGCTAATAATTTTTTAAAAAACGATCTAGAAAGTTTCCCAGAGTCTGATTGAGTGACATCGCTGCCAGAAGCATCGTCACTGGAATCTGAGTCCTCGGCATGCTCCTCCTCCACAACTTCTACAGGGAGCCTTTTAGCATTAGGCTTAGACGTAGCAGATTTGTTTTTCAAAAATTTATCCATTTCACCTTGTTTGCTTCGATGCGCCTCCGCAGTCAGCGGTTTTGCACGCTCTTTATTAGTTTTGACCATTTTGCTCAATTGAAGCGTGCCTAAAATTTACCACCCGTGCGTCAAGAAAAGTCTAGTACAGCATTTTGCTATATAAAAATAACCCCATGTAACTTGGAGGGTGAGGGGTTAAAAATTGGAAACATCCGCGGGGATCCGCTGGAGCCGGCAGAGACAGGGTAGCGCCAACTCTCCACTGCTGCGTTTATATCAGCAGACAGCAGCACTTCTATGTGGGGGGAGCGATATCCCCCGCTCAGGCCTTGCAGAAAGTCTCAGCAACGCCGGGGGCCGTCAACAACCTGTCTGGCCCAGAGCCAGCACCCTCCTCCCCCTCATGCAGCTCATGCAGCGACAGCAATCCCCGCAGGCCACACAGACAGCACACCGGGGGTTTCCTCTCACCGCCTTGTGCTCCAACAGGCGAGACCGCTCCCTGCTCTGCGGTCTCACACCTCCACCAAGGGCCTCCTGCGGTCCGGATCTCCGGGTCTTGTACTCAGGGGGATATATAAAGATGGTGCCCGTCTTCCTCCAGCGCCGCAGCACTCTCCACGAGGCCGCTCAGCGCTCCGGTGCCGCGTCTACACACCACCCCTCATCTTCTTCCCCAAGCCCGGGGCACTCTAAAAATCTTTTTTGTCGCTTTTATGCCGCTTTTATCTGGGCCAAATAAGGCAATTTTGTGGCTAGGAGCGGGAGCTGCCATAAAACACGTCCTCCCTGTGTGAGATCCAGGCCACGCCCCCTCCCACAGTCATTTCTATCTCACATCATTTCTACCTCACATCCACTCACAAATTTCCATAACCTCTCTAACCTTATACCCATTCGCCAAACCCCAGCTTCCCCAGTCCCACTAACAGGAGCTC
This sequence comes from Dendrobates tinctorius, assembly GCF_039654945.1. Taxonomy (NCBI): domain Eukaryota; kingdom Metazoa; phylum Chordata; class Amphibia; order Anura; family Dendrobatidae; genus Dendrobates; species Dendrobates tinctorius. Next base: position 7,205,757 of record NW_027361723.1, read on the forward strand.
TGGAACGCTTGCTCTGTCTGCAGCAAAATTTCCTACATCTCTTTAATACTAACTTACTTTCCTTGCAGTCACCGAAACCGGGCCCACCCTCTTAAAGCCTCTCCAGCTGCACTTTCGTATGGTGGATTCCACCTTTCCCACACCCCCTGCCCCAGCAGCAAGCTTGGCGAAGGAGAAACTGCTCCTTTACTCCAATCCCACTGCCACCTGTTGTGAATTCGCTTTCTGGCCTCCCTCTGGTTATTACTGAAGGTAGTGGAGCTGGTCTGATTGACAGAGGCTTGCCACCTGATAATGCAGATGATTGGAGATCTGGGGTTTCAGATTGGGATTTAAGACAGCCGACTCCCTCTATCCCTGCTGGTGATTTTCTTCCTGTGCCTCCTGAGGTCTGATGTCTCCAGCTCTGTCCCTGCATGTTCAGCTAAGTGGTTCATTTGCTATTCTGTTTGCATTTGATCTGGTTTTGTCTATCTGTCTTGTGCAGGTCAGCCAGCTCCAGCTGGGGCTGTGCTGAATCACCATCCATGTTACGGCTTGTGCCAGTTTGTTTTGTCCTCTGTTAGATAGGTCACTTTTTGCATTGCTTTCAGAATATACCAAAGTGCTGATATAGTAGGGGGCGAAGTCGTGTCACTTCAGTGTTTTTGTGCATCAGACGTGTTGGACTTTTTGCAGGGTTTTTTGTGTGATTGCAGACAGTGTATTTCCTTTCCTGTCCTGTCTAGTCAGTGTGGGCCACATCATTTGCTCAGTCTATTTTCCTGCCTGCGTTTGTGTTTTCATCTTGTCTCACTGACAATATATGTTTGGGGGCTATCTATTCCTTTGGGGTCTGCTCTGGGGCAGTTTAGATTTCCCCTTTCTTGCTTTAGGTTTAGTTAGCTCTCCGGCTGTGCCGAGGTGTCTAGGATCATCATAGGTACACTCCACGGCTACTGCTAGTTGTGTGGATAGGATCAGGGGTCTGCAATCTGCTTAGTTACTAACCTCTCTGGTTTTCTGTGTCTTAGCCTGGGCCTGCTCTCCTCCTCGGTGACCCATTCATAACAGCCATCCTCTGTTACCCTCCCTTCCTTTGAGATGCACTCTGTGCTCATCTACTCCCCCATCAACATCCAACTGACTGTCATTTACTGCCCCCCAGGGCCAGTCACCACTTTCTTCGACCACTTCACCACCTGGCTACTTCGTTTCATCTCTGCCAACATCTCCATAATTATCATGGGTGACTTCAACATCCCCATTGACACTTCCATCTCAGCTGCCACTAAACATCTATCTCACTTCCTCCTTTGGCCTCACTCAATGTTCTTCTGCAGCCACTCTCACAGATGGCCACACACTGGACCTCATCTTCACCTGCCTCTGCTCCTTAGCTAATCTCAGTAACGCTCCTCTAACTCTTTCTGACCACAACCTACTTACATTCACTTCCCTCTCCTCTCTAGGTCCACAATTCCCACCCCACAAACTTGCACACCCTCGCAGAAATCTTATGCGCCTCGTTCTACCTTCACTGTCTGAATCTGTTCTCCTTTTACAAACACAAAAAGCGGCAGCAGCATCCACATTGTATAGGGAACTTATAACACCACCTGTTATGGATGAGTCACCGAAGGAGGAAAAAACAAAAATACTAGCTAAGTCCAGAAAACCAGAGAAGTTGGCAGCTATCGGATTGCAGACCCCTGAACCTATCCACAACAACTAGCAGTAGCCGTGGGGGGTTCCTACGGTGGCCTAGACCCCTCGATCACAGCCGGAGAACTAAATTAGCCTAAAGACAGAAAGGGAAAATCGAAACTGCCCCAGAACAGACCCCAAAGCAATAGGCAGCCCCCAACATATAATGATTGTGAAGCAAGATGAAAAACACTAACACAGATAGAAAGATGGCTTGAGCCCCATCATTTGCTCAACCTAACTAAATAGGACAGGATAGAAAAGCTGCTGTCTGCAAAAACCCTATCCAAAAATGTACCAACAGCCTGATAGGAGAAACAGGCCCTGAAGTCGCTAGGCTTCAAAAGACTATATCAGCACTCAGGTATATTCTGAAGACAGAGCCAGAGATCAACAGATCAGAGACAAACATGGAATTCAGCTCACCCCTGGCCGGGGATGGCTGAACTCCAAAAAAACAAGGCAAACAAAACCAGAACTAAAGTGTACAAAAGGCAGAGCAAAACTTAGCTTTGAGAAGCAGAAATCAGACTGGTCTCCAGGAATCCAGCAGGAAAATCACCGGCAAGGCAGCAGGGCGTCGGCTGCCTTATATCTAGTCATCAGTTCCTGTGACCCAGTCATCATCCAACTGCTCAGCTGTTTGGTAATCAGCCTCACTACCTTCCTTTGCCAGAAGAGGGAGTTCATCAGACCTCACTGGTGAAGGGGAAAAATGAACTCACAACAACCACCATAGCTGCAACTCTCAAATCTGTCACCCCCCTCACACATGCCAATGCTCGCAAAATCAACAGACAACCCTGGAAAACCAGCCTGACCAAAGAACTGAGACAGGCTACCGGAGTTGCTGAGCGGAGATGGAAAAGATCACAATCCAATGAGCACTTTATTGCATTCAAACAGTCACTCACTACTTTCAAGGCCACACACTCCTCAGCAAAACAAACCTACTTCTCTTCTCGTATCTTCCTTTTCTTACAACCCTAAACAGCTATTCAACACTTTCAATTCTCTCCTCCATCCCTCAGAACCTCCTCCCTCTCCATCTCAGCTGATGACTGCCACATTCTTCAAGCTGAATATTGATATCAGAGGAAGCTTTGGCAAACATCCCCTCTTCCTAACTCAGCCCTCCTTCTCAAAAACCAACTTCTCCACCATCACAGATCAACTTTCTGCCCTACTCTCAAGATCACATCTCACCACCTGCACACTTGACCAGATCCCACCCCATCCCACTTAACCCATCATTAACAACTTGTGTTTTCACATCATTCATCAAACATGACTCAATCTCATCCATTCTCATAAAGCCCTCTCTTCACTCATCCTGTCTATCACCTCATATCACTTCTCCCCTATGCCTCAGACCTACTGGAACAACATGTCCCTTTTGAACTGTCCTCCCACCTCTCTTGCTGCTTCTTCTTCAACCACATACAATCTGGCTTCTGGCTGCATCACTCCTCTGAAACTGCCCTAACTAAAGTCACCTATGACCTACTGCCATGGCCAAGTGACAAAACTGTTTTGCTCATGGACTTGTCCTCTGCCTTTGACACAGTTGACCACTCCCTATTACTACAGACCCTCTTGCCATTATAGACTTGGCCTTATCTTGGATCTAGTTCTACCTAACAAACCGGACATTCAGCGTCTCCCATTCGCACACCACCTCCTCATCTCGCTCCCTATCTGTCGGAGTCCTGCAAAGTTCAGTCCTAGGGCCCCTGCTCTTCTCCATTTACACATTCGGACTGGGCCAGCTCATAGAATCTCACAGCTTTCAGTATCACCGCTATGCTGATCTACAACTGTGGACCAGATATCACCTCCCTACTAACCAAAATCCCAGAATTTCTGTCTGCTAGATTACTGAAATGTAACATGGACAAAACAGAATTCATAATCACTCCCCCAACAGACCTATCCATTAAAGTAAATGGCTGCTCATTCTCCCCAGTCCCTCAAGCTCTGTCTCAGGTTAATCCTTGACTCTGATCTCTACTTCAAACCACATAGCCAAGTCATTTCCACATCATGCCGACTTCAACTCAAAAAAATTTCTTATCTGTACATTTCTCAACCAATCTGCAAAAATCCTAGTCCATGCCCTCATCTCCCGCCTTGACTACTGCAACCTCCTGCTCTGTGGCCTCTCCTCTAAAGAGCCTGTTACACATAGCGATATCGCTAGCAATATCGCTATAACGTCGCTGGTTTTGTGACGCAGCAGCGATATTGCTAGCGATATCGCTACATGTGATACTTGCCTCCAACTGGCTCCCCTGCTGGTTATCGCTGATCGCACGAGAACATCCTGGGCCTTTTCTCGTCAGCTTCCTGCTGTGGTGACGCGGGCGGGAGGACGTCTTCATCGCCGTGTCTGACAGGTAAGTAGTGACCGCTGCTATGTCGCTGGTGAGATCTGCCTGTTTGGCAGCTCACTAGCGACCACTTAGCGATGCACCAGCGATCCTGACCATGTCATATCGTTGTCGGGATCGCTGGTGTATCGCTAAGTGTAACGGTACCCTAACACTCTTGCTCCCCTCCAATCTATTTTAAACTCTGCTGCCTGACTAATCCACTTATACCACCGCTATACCCTGGCCTCTCCTCTGTCAATCCCTTCACTGGCTCCCCATTACCCAGAGAATCCAGTTGAAAACCCTTACCATGGCATACAAAGCCTTCCACAACCTGTCTTCTCTGTAAATCTGTGACCTCGTCTCCTGGTACTTGCCTGAATGCAACCTCCAATTCCCACAGGATCTCCTTCTCTACTCCCCTCTTATCTCCTCTTCCCACAATCGCATACAAGATTTCTCCTGAAGATCCCTTCCACTCTGGAACACTCTACCACAAGATATCAGACACTAGCCCAGTGTGAAAACCTTCAAAAGGAACCTGAAGACCTACTTATTCCGACAAGCCTACAACCTGCAGCAACCACCAAACTGCTACATGACCAGCTCTGCCCTCACCTACTGTATTCTTGCCCATCCTATGTAGATTGTGAGCCGTCAGTCAGTGTCCTCTTGCCTCCTGTATCAGTTGTGACTTGTATTGTTTAATATTGTACTTTTGTTATGTATACCCCTTTTCACATGTAATGCGCCATGGAATAAATGGCACAGTAACACCCAAAAGACCCATAATGGGGTTTCTTCCTTTGTGGGAATTGTATTGCTTGTCCAAACATGGCGAGAAGAATGAGTTTCAGATCAAGCAATGGTAATGCAACTTTTGACATTACCCCACACATTACATGTGACACTGAATATGTAGTAGATAATGCTACTTGCCTGTGTAACTTGATTTATGTGGGTATGACCACAAGAAAATTAAAGATCCAAGTTCTAAGATCTTTGTAACACGGTGGATTTGGCGGTTGAACACCATATGCCCCCATGGTCTTAGTGAAGTTCTGAGCTTTGCCCCCCTTTTGTAACTGTGGTAGGATTGACTTTCTTCTTTTGAAATTTTTTTTTTTTTTTTTTTTTTTTTTTTTTTTTTTTAATCTTTTCTGCACTCTCATTTTCATTATCTTTTTAGGATTGTGAAAACTTGGGAGGAATGAAGAGTCCTCCTCCGCTCCATTCATCTTTGACCCTATTGTCCTGATGAAATGATATTTATCCAGCCTACTGTGTGCTCTGACAAGGTTATGACCATCTGGTGTTAAATGGGGAGACCTGTAATTATTGTGGAGCATATACAAGAGGGGTGTCTGTTTTCTTTTTTTTTTTTTTTTTTTTTTTTTTTCTTGTGTACAGAATTTACGTGGGCTTATATTATGCACTAAATTATAACATGATTTATTTCAAGAGATTATCCAAATCTATACAGCACTATTTGCACGTTTGTTGATTAGAATATATTTTTTTCATTATATATTTATATAACACTATCTGTACTTTATCCGTTTTTATTACACATTTCATTTACATACACTATTTTATTCGGACTCCCATGACAGCACCACGAGAGAGGGGATCCGCCCTATAGGAACAGGAAACCTACAGATACAAAAAGGGCGGCACCTCTCCCACGCATCAGTTTGGTTTCCTGTTCCTGAGGGGACGGGATCCTACAGAAGAACCGGATCCCAGGCCGGCCAGCCGATACCAGTAGCGAGGGGGCCTCCTACCTCGGCCTGGTGCGGATCTCCTGGAGGAAGCCACGGTGGCCCAGGATGGGTGTCACGGCGGTGGCGTGTGCAGTAGGGAGCGGCGTCCGGAGGATGTCCGTCTCCGGGATTAGGCCGCCGCCGGTAAGTATTTCCCCCTGGGGGTTCCCGGCTCCGGCGGCGCAGGTACGACGGCAGCGCGGCTGCAGGGGGCTGTGACCGGGTGGCGCTGCTTCCGGGGCTCCCGGGCGTCCCGCGTGGCTTCCGGTCTTTCCCGGGGTAGCGGTGACGTCAGGGGGCGGGCGGAGGATGCGCTTCCGGGTCAGCGCGCCACTGCGCATGCGCGAAGGATCCAAGATGGCGGCACCCATCGGAAACACCGATGGCGTCGGCTTTCGGACTGGGTCCGGCGCCAGCTGGGGTAGGGAGCCCTGTTAAGGGGGGGGAGGGGCGCGGCATAGATACTGCTGACCGGAGGAGGGGTATTTAGGCAGGACCCCGGCAGGGTACCTTGCCTTGGCCACATTATTACAAGCAGCAGCGTACAGCAGCAGCAGTGGTAATGGAGAGTAATCGAGAGCAGCAGCAGTGGCAGAAGCAAGGGCGACAGCAGCGGCAAACATCACTGCCGCCCCTGGATGACCTTCGGCAGGTCAAACAGAAAAAGAAAGTGTCCCGTGACAGTAATGAGCGGCCGGGACGAAGTGACCAATCCACTCGTAAGAGCTCCTCCAGGCAGACAGGAGCATCAGCTGAAAGAAATCCCCCTCATTCTCCGGTACTTGATTGTGGCACTGGTAAGTGATCTTCGTGAAAGTTCACTCAGTGACGGGACCCCCTTTCTGTGTTTTTTTTTTTTCTAGGGGAAAAAAGCTACAAGTAAGACTAAACATAGGGAATGCGCACTCTGTGCATGCCCGTTACCGGACGTGTGCCTCAAAAAATTGTGCCCCCCCTGTATTCAGCAGACAGTGGCAGAAGAGTCGCCCGCGGTAGCGGCGAGTTTAAGGGACATTGTCAGGGCAGAAATGAGGGAAACCCTAAAGTCCTTATCCCAGCCGGAAAGTCTAAGGGGCGAGGTCCCGGCGGAGTCGGATTCCTCGGTAGAGTGGAGAAAAAGCAGAGACTCCCAGGCTTCATCTCCCTCGTCCTCCTCAGGAGAAGAGGACTCGGGGCGATTTTGTCTGCCTCTTGACCAGGTAGACAAGCTGGTCAAAGCAGTCAGAGGGACAATGGAGGTAGAGGAGCCTAAGCCCCAATTGTCCATGCAGGATGTCATGTTCTGTGGGCTGGAACAGAGGAAGCGGAGAGTCTTCCCGTTAAATCAAAAAATCCAGGATCTGATTCACAGAGAGTGGAAAAAGCCGGATAAAAGAGGGTCACTACCACCAGCCCTCAAATGCAGATACCCCTTCGACGATCCGGCAGTGAATACGTGGGACAGAGCCCCCAAATTAGACGCAGCCATCGCAAAGGCATCGAAAAAATCCTCGCTGCCCTTTGAGGACATGGGATCCCTTAAAGATCCCCTAGACAGAAAGGCTGATACTTTCCTTAAAAACACCTGGGAAATGGCGGCCGGGTCCTTAAGACCAGCAGTGGCTTCAACGTGCACGGCCAGGTCCATGATGGTCTGGTTGGACCAGTTGGAGTCACAACTAAAACAGGGTACATCAAGACAGACAATACTTGGGGCCCTACCGACCATCCAAGAGGGAGCAGCCTTTCTAGCAGATGCCTCAGCGGATGCAGTGAGAATGGCCGCCAGAGCAGCAGGTCTCTCTAATGCAGCTCGCAGAGCCCTGTGGCTAAAGTGCTGGCAGGGAGACATTCAGTCCAGAGCAAAGCTCTGTGCGATTCCATGTGAGGGCGAATATTTGTTCAGCGCTGTCCTAGACGAGCTGCTCGAAAAGGCGGGGGACGACAAGAAAAAATTCCCAAACCTTTCGTCTGCGTCCTACCGTCGTCCATTTGGTAGAAGGAGATTCGCCCAGGGGAGAAGGCGCAACTCTTCGCCTTTTAGAGATCGCCCCAGATGGGAAGACAGAAGAAGAAGAGGTACGGGCTATATGTTCACACCCTCGTCGAGAGATCAAAAGAGACCAAATCAATGACTAGCAATTCCCGTGGGGGGTAGACTGTCATCCTTCTTCCCGGCATGGTCACAGATTACAAATAGTGACTGGGTGCGCAAGGTAATATCCACCGGGCTTAGATTGGAATTTACCCAGATCCCGCGGGATACCTTTAAACTAACCCCCTTAAGATCTTCTCATCTCGAACAAGCGGCCTTAGAAGCGGAAGTCTTGAGCCTATGCCAAAAAAATGTCCTGGTAGAGGTTCCAGAAGCTGAAAGAGGAAGAGGGTTTTACTCTCCCCTGTTTCTAATCCAGAAACCTGATAAGACATTCAGAACGATTATAAACCTTCGTTCCCTTAACGAGTTTTTGATTAATCGTACATTTAAAATGGAGTCCATTAATACAACAATAAAAATATTGTTTAAAGGTTGTTTTATGGCAGTCATGGATTTGAAAGATGCGTACTATCATGTACCTATCCATACAGACTTCCAACAGTTCCTGAGGGTGGCAGTTTCAGTAGATGGCACAGTGCGTCATTATCAGTATAGAGCCCTTCCCTTTGGTCTCTCGGCAGCACCCAGGGTATTTACAAAGATAGTGGCCGAAGTTATGGCTCATTTACGGGAGGTTGACGTCTTAATCATTCCATATTTAGACGATTTCTTGATTGTGGGAAAATCAGTGGGTCATTGTAGATCCCAGATAGAAAAAGCTAGATCCAGGTTACAAAACCTCGGATGGATTTTAAACTACGAGAAATCCCGACTCCAGCCCTTGAAAATACAGAAGTTTCTAGGCTTATTACTAAATTCAGAGAATCAGCAGTGCCTGCTGCCACTAGATAAATTACAAAAGATACAGGAGCAGGTTCTTCGGACAATTGATAATCCATCTATGACCCTCAGACAGGCCATGTCCCTGTTAGGCTCTCTAACTTCATGCATCCCAGCAGTTAGGTGGGCACAATTCCACACCAGAGCCCTTCAAAACGACGTCTTGGTTAATAGCAGGGCCCTGGAAGGCTCCTTACAGGGTCGAATGTTGCTAAGCCCCTCAGCTGTTACATCACTGAGATGGTGGCTCGATAGCGAGAACCTAGCATCAGGGGTGCCCTGGATAACACGGATAACCCGTATTATAACCACAGACGCAAGTTCCTTTGGTTGGGGAGCCCATATGGGGGACATAGTGTTACAGGGACAGTGGGATTCTGATTCTGAAATCTCATCCAACCAGAGAGCTATTGGCGATAGAACGGGCAGTCAAAAAACTCATTATGTATCTACAGGGCCATCATGTGAGGATACACTCGGACAACCAAGTAGCGGTAGCATATGTCAACCACCAAGGTGGAACCCGCTCCAGCGCGCTAATGCAGATAACAGAACGGCTCCTCCAGATAGCAGAGAGAAATTTTCTGTCTTTAACCACGCTCCACATCAGCGGAAAGGACAACGTAAGAGCAGACTTTTTAAGCCGCAAGGCTCTAAGACAAGGAGAATGGTCTTTGAACAAAGATATTTACCACCAGATTGTCCGCAGATGGGGTCAGCCAGAGGTAGACCTCTTTGCCACCAGAGAAAACAGAAAAGAAAGATCGTTCTGCTCTCTGAACCCCAGGGAAAATCCCCTGGCGGTGGATGCCCTCCTGATAAGATGGGACTTTTCTCTGGCATACGCCTTCCCGCCATTGAATCTTCTTCCTCTGGTAGTCAGGAAGATCAGAGAGGATCGGGCGAAAGTCATACTAATTGCCCCCTTTTGGCCCAGGAGGACCTGGTTCGCATGGTTGAGGACCATGTCGGTAGGCGATCCCTGGGTACTGCCGAACCTTCCGGATCTCCTCTACCAGGGGCCAGTCAGCCACCCACAAGTAGCGGGACTTCATTTGACGGCGTGGTGTTTGAAAGGTCACTATTAAAGGATAGAGGGTTCTCCAAGAACTTAATTGACACCCTCCTAAAGAGCAGAAAATTAACTACCACTAACATCTATGCTAGGACCTGGAAACGCTTCCTGTCCACCTTTCACTTTGACGTCAGAGACAGAATTCCCACGAAACATATTCTGGAATTTCTCCAGAAAGGTTTCGAATTGGGTCTCTCCACAAGTACATTAAAAGTGCAGGTTTCAGCCTTAGGGGCCCTGTTTGCAGGTGATATTGCAAAAAATTATTGGGTAGCAAGGTTCATCAGAGCAGCGGCCAGATCGAGACCTATACACAAAGACAGATGTGTGCCGTGGGACTTAAACTTAGTCCTTACAGCCATGACGGAAAGTCAGTTTGAACCTTTAGATTCTGCCTCACTAAAGATTATATCTCTTAAGACAGCATTCCTGGTAGCAATAACATCGGCACGTAGGGTGAGCGACATACAGGCACTTTCCAGATTGCCCCCACACAGAGTTCTTACAAGATAGGGTAATCCTAAGGCCAGATCCAGCATACCTTCCCAAGGTAGCAACACAATTCCACAGGACACAGGAGATAGTTCTGCCTTCCTTCCTCCCTAATCCAACCAACCCTAAAGAGCAGAAACTTCAGGCATTAGATATTAGGAGGTGCTTACTTACATATTTAGCAGCCACGGATCCTTGGAAGAAGGAAAACGCATTATTCCTATCCTTCCAAGGTCCCAGGAAAGGATACAGAGTATCAAAACTCACGTTAGCAAGGTGGATTAGGGAGGCTATCTCTCTTGCCTACACAGCAGGTGGTGGGCCAGCTCCACAGAATCTGAGGGCGCATTCCACTCGGGCCATGGCATCATCCTGGGCAGAAAGATCTGGAGTATCAATTGATCAAATATGTAAGGCGGCCACCTGGTCATCTCCTTCCACCTTCTTTAACCACTATCGGTTAGACATGGGGGGCCTCCTCAGACCTCACCTTCGGGCTAAGGGTGCTGCAGGCTGTAGTCCCTCCCTAAGTTAGTTTACATCTCTGTAATTCTCTCGTGGTGCTGTCATGGGAGTCCGAATAAAGTATTAAGTTACGTACCGGTAACGGTATTTTTCGGAAGCCCATGACAGCACCCTTAGTTCCCTCCCTTGTTCACATATAGGGGTGCACTCCTCTAGAAGATTATTCATAGTCACCTTATGGGGGAGATGGTGTAAAATAATTCTGGTAAATAGGGTAGATAGGTTGTATATATTATATGTTGTGTACTAACCATGGTAGCCTCTCAAGCTCTGTAATCCAACTGATGCGTGGGAGAGGTGCCGCCCTTTTTGTATCTGTAGGTTTCCTGTTCCTATAGGGCGGATCCCCTCTCTCGTGGTGCTGTCATGGGCTTCCGAAAAATACCGTTACCGGTACGTAACTTAATACTTTCATTACACTTTCTGCATACTTGCACATTTTGTCCTTTTGTCATGTAAGTTTCACATGTGTGTACACTTCTTCCCTTTTTTGGATTGTGCATGCACACTACTATTCACTTAGTTTTGTTACTATTATATATTTTTGTTTTTATCTTCAATATTTTGTGTGTGTATATATAATATATAATTTTTTTTTTGGCACTGCTGACTCCTAATTATGCATAACCTGGACTAGTCCTTTTCTCATCCCCAGTGTGTTGGTTATGGTTTTATTTGCCTATATACTTGTAACCTGTACTCCCCCTTATCATTGGTATTCATGTTTCATTGGGAGGTTTTCTCTATATATTAAGGGATCCTGGATAGCACTGCAATATTTCCCTCCAACCTCAAGATGATGCTACTGCACCACCTCTCTTATTTGGAGGTTTTGTGCTTGTGAAACTTGAGAAATAGTTGTAAGATTACATCAGTGCTCCAAGGCAACTGTACTGTATGTAATTAAAACCAGGTGCCCCATAGGCTGCCAACCCTTATAAATCGTGCTCTGGATCTAAACACCCATACGCTTTCTGAAGAAGCCAATTGGCGAAACGCACGTTAAAGGGATCAGTGGTAAACTCCCTCTTGGTTTTGTGTTTTTCATTTTTGCTTCCCCTTTCTTTGATGTAGAGACTTCAGGGAATCCTAATCCTTGGCTTTGTTTGGCACATGGATTTAATGCTCAGCTACCTAGTGTGAACACTCATTTCTATACCTGTAATTATTAATATATTGCAGCTATTGACACCTTTCCTTGCAGGGATTAACATTGGGTTATAAATTACTTATTTAGTTACTTGCAGCTCAGTAGGAGTTTTTACTATGTGGACGATCTAGCCCTATCATTTATATGGAACCGTAATGATGCACCACTTATGGCACTTAATATTGTCTAAGGTGCCATCTTCCATCATTAAGATGACCCCACACCGGATGCATTACAGCTTAATCTTTAGGCTCTAGTGTCGGTAGTTTATAACCTTCTTTGCTCTATAGTCACTGGGTGATGTGATTCTTTTTTGGTCACTATTGTCCTAGATATGTGTAATATAATTTAATGTCATTGGATTGTCTAGATTGTTACAAATCTTAATGTGCGTCAGGGTAATAGTCTCCAGATAATAACTATAGATCTGTATTGTCTCTGCTCTATAGTATTGAGTCTCCTCATGGAACCTGGAAGCTGAATTGTTATATTTGGATATGTAACTAGGATACCACAGCCATTATCAAGTGTTTTTTGTTTTTTTACTTTTGTATGAATTTATTTTTGTTTTAGTATATTATGGATAGTTCATTCTTCTTTGGTTCTCCTTAATTTGGTATATTGAACCTCCTAGTTGGTGTCCTACTTCTTGTGTTAATGGTTGTAGAGGAGACCTAGAGTTTGTGCGATGACGCTCACATTTACTAGTGTCATCGTTGGCAGTGTGTCTGTTCTTGGAAGGAGGAAAAAGAGGTTTCAATTCTACTCTTCTGCATTTGGCCATGAATGATGCTCCAACATTAATAAAGGAGATAATAAGTTCTTGTCGTCCGTAGGAAAAATTATAATAATCTCACAAGTTGCATGAAAAGTTTCCACTTCCACCTGTAACAGGATCAGCAGCTTTTGATAAGCGGAGTCTGTGAGGTTTTGCTCAGAAGGAACAGCGGCTGATGAACTTTAAAGGATAGTGCCAGGTTGGAGGAAGGGGAAAGTGTGTGCGCGGCTCTGCTGATAGCAGCCTCGATGCCATCCGGCGACCTGACAGAAGAAAAGTTGACATGACAGATGCGTCATCTAATCAAGAAATCCAATTTAAAGTGGACTGTTTTAACCATGTAATGAGTAATTACCCGCAGGAGTGCACGGCAGAGCTCCTTTCCTGAAGGAAGTTCGGAAGATCTGCTATGATGAGGGCAAGTACAGATAAGACATATGTCAAAAAATATAAATCGCCTGAAGGACATCACTGACAATTTGGATATAAAGAACTATGTAAAAACAAAGGAATGGACTACTAGTGTCCCAGACAACGTTGGACCAGAGGAAAACACAAGCACATTCTGTAATGGCAAGAATGTATTTTAAGGAGAAGCTGTCAGTGATGACTAATTACTAGATTGGAAGGAGAAGCATTTCAAAGGAAAATTGTAGAAGGTCACTTTTTTTTTTTTTTTTTTTTTTGAGCTAAATTCATCACAACATGCTCTGATGCCAGGGTGGTACCAAGCCATCGTCATCCAAACATCCCTTCTACATGCAGACAATTGATTGCCCAAGAAAAAATGACCATGTGATACCAGTGGTATGTTACATTGACACCAAGCCAGGAATCCTTTCCAGGGATGGGAATTTTATTTGATTAAAGGGTAAAAACCGGCTCATTTGTGGAGGGAGAAGTTCTTGAATGGCTTGATGAATAAAACTCTAATTTTGTGTCTCTTCTTTCAGAGAAAGATTAATCCTTGTCTGGCACCATAGGGGTCAAGGTGACTTCATGCAGGTTGTATATGTAGTTGCCAACACATATTCCACCCAATTATGGCATCATATGTACTTTCTTATGACAGATCAACGGACATATTGCACATTCTATTTTCAGTTTTACTTTATAGCTATATAACCATAAAGGATGGTGGGGTTACTGTGACCCCATTATACAGTTTGTGTAATAAGGCAATTTTCTTTTAGGAGACACATGGCAAAGAAGATGATACTGAGTACTGAAGGTGAAATGACTGCCACTCGAGTGATGTTACCGAAAGTGGTGAGAACATTCTTGGTTGGGTAGAAAGTGATACTGAATACGAAGAAACTGACTGGTGTAACTAAACAAAGTGCTAATGAATATAATGATGACATGGAGTTTGCTGGGAAGGATGAGTATGTCTGGAAAGGTAAGTGTCAAGTTCCAAGTGTCATGACTCTGGACAGGATGGTTCTGCCTCCTTTTTGGTCATGGTTAATTCTAGTTCACCTTTCTTTAGTTTTGGGGCGGCTATTTAATGTTGGTAGTTAAGGGGTTTGGTGTCGGTGATACTTCCGTATACTCTTTGTAGTTGCTGACCCCGGTTACTCGTCCGTAATCGTTGTGCCTCTGTGTGTGAGTTTTGCTGTGTTTGACCTGGTTTTCCCCTGACTTTTGCCTCTGTATCCTGTGTTGTACTTCCTGTCCTTTCTGGCTATCTGACCCCTTGGCTTATCTCAGTTTACTGTCTTATCCCTAGGTACCACGTTTTCGTTTGGCTTTTGACCCTCGCCTCTCCATTGACTACGTTACCATTCTGTGCCCTGTTTTCTGTGCTCTCAGCTGCCTTCCCTGTCCTCACGCACGGTGACTCCGCCCCCTGTTATCACATGACTGCTTAGTTGAACATCCTGTGCTCACTGCTTAGTCTCAGGTCCTTGCGCACTGCGTGCCTTGCTTCCTCCACACCATGCACTCATTGCTGTGCCCCCTAATAGCACCCCCTAGGCTGCCCCGGTGACACCATTAGTGTCATTACACCAAGGAGCAAGCTGGCATGTAACATTGTCTCACAGAAGCCAGGAGTAGGTGCTGACTGGAAATCGGAAACACTCACCAGACCTGTCTATGAAGATTGTCAAGCAGTTCATAGATTATGATGAAGTGATGTTGCATTCATTAGGTAAAGACCAGAATACCTATGAGGTATGTACCTCAGCCAGCTAGGAGTATTTCAACAGGCTCAAAGGAGTATCCAGGCAGAATATCTTTAAGTGTAAAAGAATTTTATAGGAATAAACTGCCTTGTTACTCTATGAATCAATGTAATTTGAATTTATTTTATTTCCAAAGAAAAATGGCTTATTGGAGGAGATGAAAAGACCAGACAAGATGCAATCTCTGACAGTTGTGAAGACCTGTTTTGAAAAGACTATAAACAATGTGGAGTATGAAAGGCTTCTAGATAAGCTAGTTGTTCTCAACCATCTTGAATGCCATATAGCCTTGAATACGTTGTACATTATATATTATGGGTGACAGAAGGCGGGGTAGAGGGAATAGTGCCAGGGAGGCTAGTCCTGATCTGGCACACCCCAATAAATTTGCTAAGTTGGCAGATGAGGGGAGTGTCAGTACAGGAGTAGCACTGCTGCAGCAAGGCATGTCCTCTGAAATCCAGAGGAGCGTCTGCTCCAGTAAGGGGGGAAATAGGAGAGCAGGGCAGGTCAGACAGGTTCTGGTAGTGGGGGACTCTATTATTAGGGGAACAGGGCAATCTATCACAAAGGCAGGGATCGTCGAACAGTGTGCTGCCTACCTGGCGCTCAAGTCTGACACATCGCTTATCGGGTTGACAGATTATTGGGAGGGGCTGGTGAGGATCCAGCGGTCATGGTGCAGACTGGCACAAATGACAAAGTTTGAGGTAGGTGGAAGGTCCTTAAAGATTTCAGGGAATTAAGCTGCAAGCTTAAAGCATGGACCTCCAAGGTGATGATCTCTGAAATACTGCCTGTGCCACGCCAGAGAAGCAATGGAAGAGTAAGGCGATAAATAAGTGGCTCAGGAATTGGTGTAGGAAGGAGGGGTTTGGGTTCCTGGAGAACTGGGCCGACTTCTCAGTTGGCTACAGGTTCTACGCTAGGGACGGGCTGCACCTCAATAGGGAGGGTGCAGCTGTACTGGGGGGGAAAAATGGCTAGAAGGTTGGAGGAGTGTTTAAACTAGGGATTGGGGGAAGGTATTCATTTTTATAGGAGGGGAAGATAGTGTAGCTAGTGACCTGGGCACAAATAATTTGGGGGTGGCATGGGGGGTGGGGTTAGAACAGTTAATAATTTAAGAAAGAAAAGAGGTACAGAGAGGTACATAAAGTGCATGTATACTAATGCCAGAAGCCTCACCAACAAAATTGAGGAATTAGAATTAATTTTGTTGGAACATAACTATGACATGGTGGGGATATTTGAGACATGGCTGGATGAGAGCCATGACTGGGCTGTAAATTTACAGGGCTATAGTCTGTTCAGAAATGACCATACAAATATGGGTCGCCCTCCCAGGGCTGTGGGGTACTTGGTACCGGGCTGGTGTCAGCGGGATGTGTCACAGCAGCGGTGACCCGGTCCGTGGCTCTGGGCACTCAAGTAATGGGGGAATTGAAATGGTGAAATGTTATTGTTTGAATGAATAGTTCGTGATGCCACCTGTGGTGTTCAGCAAGTGAGATGTTAAGCCGACGCTGCATGCAGATCCTCTGGGGCTGGTGGTGTGTTGCAGCCAAGATGGTGAAGCTCCCCACAGGTGGAGCTGTAGTCCCAGGGCAGAGTAGATATATGGGTAGAGGCGAGGCGCAGGCAGTGTAGAAGGGGGTACCCAGATGTAGCGGTACAGGGTGTGTTGGCACAGGAATAAATGGAGGACACCAGGGCTTGTAGTTCCAAAGCATTACTCAGTCTGTAGTACACACAGGTGCCTGCCTCCGTGCTGTGTCCTCCGGGTCAGGGACTCAGTCAACCTCCAGGTCAGATGGAATGCTCCCTTCCACCACTCCTCCAACATGTGCCTTTCTGAATGTCTCCTCTTATAGCGCCTTTGGTGTGAAGTACTCCTAGTACTGAGTTACATTCGAGTTCCTCCTGACAGATGTTCCCAAGAACTTTACTTGTACGGCAGACAGCTGTAGCCTGCTTCGGGGACTCCTTACTCCTAAGTCCCGGCTCACTATCCAAGTTGCTGTTGTGCCCCCAAGTCTTAGATGGGAGTAGTGTATTTACAGCCCACTACTCCACCGGTGTCTGCTGTAGGACCCTTAGTATCCATACAACCTCGGGGACCGGGCCCCGGCCTTGCGCTTAGAACTTCTAGACAGGGTTCTCTTCTAACCCGCGTACTCTGTTCCCTTTTACTCCTACATTCCGTACTAGTCTTTCCGTCCCATGGAAGATCAGGTTTCTGTTCAATGTCTTTCTCTTTCTTTCCTTTTCCGTGCCAGCAGACCAAGGTCACTGAGATCTGCTGCAGCACCTCCTTCCTCCATCATTCCTCCATCCTTTCTATATATGTAGTAGTTCCTAAGGGGAAGCACGCAGTGTGGGGTGCAGCACGCAAGCATCCCATAAGCAAAGCATCACAGAAGCTAAGCATCAGGAAAACGGCAGTTATACATGGCAGGGAATTAACATTCATCTTCTTTCTTCACACAGGTAATCAACTGAGCCACCCTGCATGTATTTACTCCATTCACTGCTAGCAAGCAGCCTGAATGCTACAACTTCCCACCTCTGCTGTCTTTTCTGCTGCAATATATCCAAATGGTACAACTCCATACTTCTGCTGCTTTACCATTTTGCTGCATATTTTAATGTGCTTGCTAAAGCTTTGGTATAATTCATTTGTTGCACTGTATGTAATACTGCTTTAGATCCGTGACTGGGGCCTCTCTAGATCTTATCAGGTGGAAGGTGCTATAGCATATTGACAAGCCTGGTGTAGTGCCTTTGATCATCTAACCATCCCCTGGTGTGCTGGCTGCCAAATTATACCCAACCAGCTCCCACAATCCCCCTCTCCTGACCCTGTGTAGTATGGCCTATATATGTAGTAGTTCCTAAGGGGAAGCACACAGTGTGGGGTGCAGCACGCAAGCGTCCCATAAGCTAAGCATCAGGAAAACGGCAGTTATCCATGGCAGTTAGTCAGGGCAGGAGTCAGGTAACCCACACTTTGCTCTCCCCTTTAACCATGTGCTTTATTTTTATCCTCCTGTGTTCCTTTGCCATCCATATTCACCACCCTATCCCCCCTCCATCACGACTCATACACATCAGTCCCTCTATACTTCCCTCTCCCATGTACAGCTCCCATGTACTCCTCACCTTCCTGAGAAACCTCAGCCCATCTTGCCCAAACACATCGCAGAAAAAAACTACTTACAATTCCAACAACTATTTGCTCTTTATCTACCTACTCCTACTGATTTCAGGGGACATATCCAACCCTGGTCCACCATCCCTCAACCTCAACCCCTACCTCATATTGAAACCATCATCTTATTAATATTACTTGCACTCCCTCATCTCCATCTTTTAATTGTGCCCACGGTCTGCTTGTAACAAGCTTGCTTTCCTACACAACTACTTTCTGAACAACTCTCAATCTGTTGGCCCTCACTGAAACCTGGATTCAGGATTCTGACACTGTCTCTCCTGCTGCCATTTCCTACGGTGGCTTACAATTCTCTCACTCCCCAAGACCCACAAACGGACATGGTGGTGGAGTCGGCATACTCCTGTCCCCACAATGCACTTTCCAGGTCATCCCCCCCCCCCCCCAGTTCCATCACTCTTATTCCCTTCTTTTGAAGTCCACACCATCAGGCTCTTCCGTCCCCTCTCCCTCAGAGTAGCAGTCATATACCGGCCCCCAGGCTCACCCACCCACTTCCTTGACCACTTTTCAGTCTGGCTGCCGCACTTCATGTCCTCAGAACTTCCAACCCTTATCCTGGGAGACTTCAACATCCCCATTAACAGTCCTACTTCCACATCTGCATCCCAGCTTCTATCATTAACCTAACCACCTCTCTAGGCCTCTTGCAGCTTTCAACCTCTGAGACACACAGAGACGGTAACACCCTTGATCTGGTCTTTGGCCAGCTCTGTTCAATCTCCCACCTAAATAACTCACCGCTTCCACTCTGACCGCAACATTCTCTCCTTCATGCTCACAAATCCTCGCCCATCCCAGCTCACTCCTACCTACCACACAGTCAGAAATCTACAAGCCATTAACCCTTAGACACTTTCAAACTCCCTACACTCATCACTGTCCCCAATCTCCTCTTTATCCTGTCCTAATCTGGCTGTTGATCACTACAATGACACTCTTAGAAGCACCCTTGACCAAGTAGCTCCCCTCACCCTCAGAACCTCCAAGCACAGAGTAAAACAGCCCTGGCTCACATCGCAAACTCAACTTCTCCAGAGATGCTCTAGGAGTGCTGAATGCCTACGGAGAAAAACCCGCACACCAGAAGACTTCATCCACTTCAAATTTATGTTAAGAACCTATAACGCTGCCCTTCACCTCGCCAAACAGACCTACTTCACCACCCTGATCTCCTCACTAGCCAACAACCCCAAGGACACTTTTCACTCCCTCAGGCCAAAAGCACAAGTCCCTATCAGACATTTGTGCTGATGACCTGGCCTCCCACTTTACAGAAAAAATAGATAATATCTGTCAGGAAATCTGCTCCCAACCACCAAGTGCTGTGACTCCCATCCCTTCCTGCATCTCCCCTGGCTCACTTTCCACATTTGATCCCATCATAGAAGAAGTCTCCAGACTCCTCTCTTCTTCTCGTCCGACCCCATTCCCTCACATCTCCTCCAGTCTCTCTCTCCAGTCATCACAACCCACCTAACTACAATCTTTAATCTCTCCCTCTCCTTGGGCATTTTCCCATCCTCCTTCAAACACGCCATTGTTACTCCATTACTAAAGAAACCCACTCTCGACCCATCCTGCACAGACAACTACAGACCATTCTCCAATCTCCCCTTCATCTCTAAACTTTTGGAACGCCTAGTTTACTCCTGCCTTACCTGTTACCTCTCCACTGACTCCCTTCTAGACCCTTCACAGTCCGGCTTCCGCCCCCTACATTCGACTGAAACTGCACTCATCAAAGTGACCAATGACCTACTGACAGCAAAATGTAACGGTGACCACTCTCTGCTCATTCTTCTTGACCTATCTGCAGCTTTCGATACTGTTGACCACCATCTCCTACTCTCTAGGCTCCAGCCACTAGGCATTAAGGACACTGCTCTCTCCTGGTTCTCTTCTTATCTCTGACCGCTCCTTCAGTGTTTTGTTCTCTGGCTCCATCTCCTTTTCCTCTTGCTGTCGGGGTACTTTGGGCTCAGTCCTTGGCCCCCTTCTTTTCTCCCTACACAGCTCCAATTGGACAGACCATCGGCAGATTTGGCTTTCAGTACCATCTTTATGCTGATGACACACAACTATACACATCATCCCCTGACCTTACCTCTGCTGTACTACAGAACGCCAGTGACTGTCTGTCTGCAGTCTCTAATATCATGTCCACTCTCTATCTGAAACTCAACCTCTCCAAAACTGAACTTCTTCTGCTCCCGCCGTCTACTAACCTCCCTAAATCTGACATTTCCCTTTCCGTGGGTGGTACCACAATAACACCCTGGCAGCAGGCGCGCTGTCTGGGTGTTATGTTTGACACCAATCTCTCCTTCACATCCCATATACAAGCTCTTGCCGCTTACACCTAAAGAACATCTCTAGAATCCGCCCTTTTCTCACCATGGAAACAACAAAAACCCTCACTGTTGCATTGATCCACTCCCGTCTGGATTACTGCAGGGCTCTATTAATTGGCCTCCCCATCACTCGACTATCCCCTCTCCAGTCCATACTTAATGCAGCGGCCAGGGTCGTCCACCTGGGTAATCGGCACTCAGACGTGTCTGCTCTTCGTCAGTCATTACACTGGCTGCCCATTCATTATAGGATCCAATTCAAAGTACTTGTTCTCACCCACAAAGCTCTCCACAGTGCGGCACCCCCCTACATCTCTTCCCTCATTTCTATCGGCCTAGCCGATGGCTGCGCTCTGCAAACGACTTTTGACTAACCTCTGCACTAATCTGTACCTCCCACTTCCGACTCCAAGACTTCTCCCGTGCTGCTCCTATCCTCTGGAATGCTCTACCCCAAAAAATTGGGACTAACCACAATTTGCATAGTTTTAGGCGCTCCCTCAAAACACCACATTTTTTCAGAGCGGCCTATCACGTTCACTAATCAAAGTCATTCTATGTGTAAGTGTGCGTGTGTAGCCCATTCACTACTTCACTCCCTCAAGATGGCTGGACCTTCACTGTAAATACACAATTGTAAATACACACCTGTACTTTGTATCTCCCCCACCTCATTGTAGATTGTAAGCTCTCACGAGCAGGGTCGTCTTATTTTGCTTTAATTATTGTATTGTTAACATTGTTACTTATGACTTGTGTTTTGAAACTGTAAAGCGCTGCGGAATATGTTGGCGCTATATAAATAAAGATTATTATCCCTCTCTCAGGGATCTTCACTCCTCACTCTCTCCACTCAACTCACTGACTGACTGAACTTCTAAACCTTCCCACTCTTTTATGTATTCTAACGCCACCCGCCTCCCAGCACGTTTCGTGTTCCAAGCAGGGAGCCACCAAAGGTGCCCTGCTACGCTCCAAGCAGGGAGCCGCAATGTGGCTTTGCTACACTACTTTGTGATGGGTGCAGGTGTTGGAATGTGGTCAGGAGCCTCCAACTTGCCTGGATGGTGGGGCACCACACCTCAGGAGGAGGTGCAGTACCTCTGTGGCAACTGAACCCTCAGGGGCGCCACAAATAAGCAAGCGGGAGGCATGTGTTTATATTTGAAATCATCCTTGAGGGTATGTGCACACGTTGCAGATTCTGTTGCGGCTTTTTCTGTGCTGATTTTGCTAAATCCGCAGGTAAAATGACCTGTGGATTTACTGCGGATTTCACCTGTATTTTTACAGCTGTGGATTCCCTTAATGGAAGAGGTGTAAAAACGCTGCAGATTCTGCACAATTGACATGCTGCGGATTCAAAACCGCTGCATTTCAGTGCGGATGTTTCTGCAGCATGTGCACTGCGTTTTTCATTTTACATTGAAAATAATGGTACTGAACACCACAGGAGAATCTGCTGCGGATCTGCAGGGCCAAATCAATGAAGCAGCGGCTCAAGGAGAAGTCATTATTATGGGGGACTTCAACTACCCTGAAATACATTGGGGAATCGAAACCTGCAGTTCCAGCAAAGGTGATAGGTGTCTGACAACTATGAGAGACAATTACCTTTCACAACTGGTTCAGGACCCAACAAGAGGGGGGCACTGCTAGACCTAATATTACCCCACAGGCCAGACCGCATATCTAATATAGGGGTTGGGGGGGGTCACTTGGGTAATAGTGATCACAAAATAATACATTTTCATGTATCCTTTAAGATGTGTAGTAGTGGGGTTACAAGGACACAAAACTGCAGGAAGTTGTGCTTTCCCCGATATAGAGAAGTCCACATGGACATTTGATAAGATGGATCACAAAGGTTGTATTGCAGGTGGAATAGCACTTGTCGTATTTTTTACCTGTGTATGGGTGGTGAATGACATTGCCCTTAAGTACATTGTGGCACTGATTACACTGTAAAGAGGGAAACGTTCCTGTCTTGGGATTTTGAAGAAATCTTTGAGTAGGAGTGTGGCTGGAAGTGCCTATATCTGCCCTCATCAGGCTATCGCGAAGGTTGCGTGCTCGCTTATAACAGGGCAAGAAAAGGTTTTGAAATTCCGGTACATCAGGGTGTGCTCTTCCCAGTAAGCCCCAATGTCTTCTGATTGTCTTGTGTAGTATGTGAACAAAAGTGTGATAGTTGAGAAACGAATTCCATTCGCTCATACCTGAGGGGCTTGACCTGTCTGAAGGTATGGTGGCCTCTGCCAATAATCCGGAGGGATAACCACATTCATGAAATTTGGTGTGCATCTCAGTATGTCTGAGGGTGTAGTTGGCGAGATCTGAAACTATTGTTTGTGTCCTCTTAAATTGTGAGAGTGGAATTGATTGTTTTACGGCCAGGGGATGTAAACTATCAATTCCACACTCACAATTTAAGAGGATACTCAAAGATTTTGTCAAAATCCCAAGACAGGAACTTTTCCCTGTTTACAGTGTAATCAGTGCCACAATGTAATTAAGGGCAATGTCATTCACCACCCATACACGGGTAGAAAATACGACAACAAGTGCTATTCCACCTGCAATACAACCTTTGTGATCTATCTTATCAAATGTCCATGTGGAATTCTCTATATCGGGGAAACCACACAAGCCATAAAAGATAAAATCTCGAAACACAAATCGACTATAAGATGCAAGAGCCTACTTTTACAAATCCTGTATCATTTTGAACACGACAGGCCATCAGATTTCACAATTAAGGCTTCAGGTTATTGAACATGTCCCCATACCGAGACAGGGAGGGGATCGGATTCGTATTTTAAAAGTGAAGCGTTCTGGATACACTAACTCCAGACACTCTCTCTCCCAAAGGTCTTAACAGAGATTATGACCTTCTTTCCTTTATTTAGAGAATTGCATTAATTTCTGTATAAACTTTCTCATCATAGCAGATGTACTTCAGGGTGCATTTATAAATGTCAATTGCTTCCTCTCAGTGTTAATGGTCATCATAGGTACAGTGTTTCTTCTGTTTCAGAGCTGAATATATGGAATGCCTCCGCTAGATCCACTTCCCCTGGATTTGCCCTCCTTTACATCCCCCTACTCGACTATGCACAGTGTATCTCTCTCCTATTAATAAAGAGTTAATCTTCATCATGAAATGGTACTTGCCTACTTCTCTTCCTTTATACTCTTTCCTATAAGTTTACCTTAACATCAACAACACCTTATATGCCCCCAATAACTTCATCTCCTTTCCATTTTTACATTCATTTCCTGTTTTACAGCGTGGTGGAACACTAACAAATATGGCGGTGGAACAAACGTCATATCCGCCGACGCACTTCCAGTACGCGCGTCCCATTGTTCCACCCCACTTCTATTAGAGCGATTACCGGCGTGCCCTCCACATCTGATAAGCGGGAGATTTTGCATCAGTGTACAAGCGACCCGGCACAGCTCCTGGTAAGTTATTCCCTTATGCCAGCACGTTTTGCTTTTTATCAAGGTAGCGATGTCAAGCCACGTATTAGCCACTGCCACCACTGGTTATATCGATTTTGGCACACTTACCACTACTACCAATGCTTAAAGCATGTTAACTATTTGTATACAGTGTGGCACTGCAGCTATCATTTTTGTTACTCTGATAACACTCCAACTTTATGGGGCATATGTATTGGTAACCCTAACTCCAACATATACGCTACGCTCATTTTTATTAGGTCTGGCTCTACTCTGGACATATAATTTACATATAGTCACCTGCCTCCCTTTTTATTCTGCCCTTTCCACAGCCGTCTTATATAGCCACAGGGCAGTTTACCCTTTCATTACTTTTATCACGTACAGGTATGTTCTTAGCTCCTTATGCTTAACTTTATTAAGACATAATTGCCTTATCACAGTTTTTGAACATACATCCCCTCTGATATTTTTAGGTTCTCTTTGCTCCTATGCTAGTTGGTGCATACACCCCACCTGGGTCCTCTATTATCGACAGGTATTACACCTCTCCCCTTTTCACCCTTAATACCTTTTGTATTGTAGTTATCCCCAACTAATATATTTTCCCGTCCTTCTAGGCACGTATAGCCTTTTTCGTCAAAATCTTGTCACAGGCAGTCGGGTAGGTATCTGAACCTATCCCATCCTTTTTCCTATTTACGACACATTTATTTAAGGTCGCTTTTTTTATTTAATCTCACATTATATTTATACAATTGTTTTTTTATTTATTTTTGTCCTCTATCTTCCTTTGTATATATTGCCATCAGACTGATGAAGGTCTAATTCAGACCGAAAAGTCTCCTGTTTTGACTGCAATAAAAAATCTAATGGAATCCTCCATTAAGTTGAGTGCCAAGTATTTTTTACGATTACACAATTTCTTGGCACCATTTTGCTGAGCCCCCCCAAAAATACATACAGGCCACATACAGTGCGCTATATCTGTGACACGCCTCATCCATCCGTCTGCTAAAAACTTTGGTTGTTTTAGCCCTAAATTCAATTTTTACCCTTCGCCATGACAGCACCCACTGGAGAGAGGGAGCCACCCCATAGTAACATGAAACCTGCAGAAAATAAAAGGGGGCGGTCCGCCTCTCCTCAGTTGGTTTCCTGTTCCTACAGTAACCGCAGGAAGATCTACAGGAAAGAAAAGGACATACCTGGGCCAATGCATGCCGCCTGTGCGGTGTCTACGGGAATGGCAGGGGCTGCGGTCCAGATGCAGTGTCGGGGGGGGGGGGGGGAGGAATTCAATTTGACGGCTCCCTCCTCGTCTGGTGGATAGAGTGATGACCGGGGAGGGCCGCCCGGTCTCACTCAGGAGACGTGCTGTTGGATGCGTGTGGCTCCAGGGATACAGCTGCCCTCTGGCTTCTGCGGTGGCCTGGGGGGAAGTGGAGCCGGGCCGCACAGGCCCCGACCGGCACAGGTGCTCCTGCCAGGATCTGAAAATCGTGCAGGGTGGAGGCATCATTCCCAGTAAGGCCTGTATTGACACAGCCCAGTGCAGGAAGCTGGGTCCGTGCATGCGCTGTCCGACGCAGATGCTCCTGCCCTGGAAGTGAAGGTTGGACTTCCGGGGCACACAGGACTGAGGTACAGGCGGTGGGGGTAGCGCTGACAAGTGCATGCGCAGTTCACCGCAGATGTCCTGACCCGGAACAGGATGGGGGACTTTCGGGTAACGCTAGAGGAAGGAAAAAAGTGTTAACCTTTCTCTATAAAAGCTGAGCATCACTAGCAGTCTGCGATGTAATCTCCAGGACAGGACACGCATCCTCCATCAGGTGACTCAGCGGGCACTGGCACCTACAGGGACTGCATCGGCAGTGGATCCACAGATGTCTGTCGAAAAAGTGACGCAGTGGACTCCAGGTCCAGGAGTGTACCTTGACCTGATCTAGTACCAATAGCTTCACTGGGTGAGTGTACAGACACTGCCTATTAAGCTAACACCCTTTTCTCTTGCCATGTCTCTTTCAGGCCAAGAAAAAGCAAAAATCTAAACATAAGCAGTGCGAGAGGAGTTGCAAGCCATTGCCCATGCTAATACATCCCCAGAGAGTAAAAGCAAGTAGTTTCCAGCTTGGAATTCGATGATGACCAGGAGGTAGCCTCAGACTCCCCACTCATGTCCTCATCATCGTCGTCAGAAATTGAAGGACAATCATGCTTCCCCCTTGGATAGTGTGGATAATTTGGTGAAATCTGTCAAATACTATGTGGTGTGAGGAGACAAAAGGCACTCAAATTACACAAGACATAATGTTTGCAGGTTTGGCATCGAGGAAAAGGAGAGCCTTCCCTGTTATACTGGCAGTTAAGACCTTGATAAAAAGAGAAAGGGAGAAGCAGGACTAAAGAAGCTTCCTCCCATCGGCCTCAAAAAGAAAATACCCATTTAGTGATGAAGAGTTGCTAACATGGACTAAAGTTCCTAAGGTGCATGCAGCTGTTGCCTCTACCTCCTAAACAATCCACACTACCAGTGGAAGATGCAGGCCTACTTTCTGATCCACTTGACTGCAAAGCGGAATCGTCATGGAAAAGTTCATGGGAGGAAACTATGGGCATATTTAAACCAGCAGTGGCCAGC
This sequence comes from Dendrobates tinctorius, assembly GCF_039654945.1. Classification (NCBI taxonomy): domain Eukaryota; kingdom Metazoa; phylum Chordata; class Amphibia; order Anura; family Dendrobatidae; genus Dendrobates; species Dendrobates tinctorius. The sequence goes on from NW_027361723.1 coordinate 7,232,399, forward strand.
ACATGCACTGCCAGATCAATGCTCATATGGATTGACCAACTGGATCAGCAGATTGAGCAAAAAATCTCTAGAGATAACCTACAAGCTGCAATTCGGTAAAATAGAGGGGCAGCAGCTTTTATGGCCGATGCATCGGCAGACTAACTGCCTAGGAGCAAGGGCTGCAGGCCTGGTAAATAATGCTAGGTGGGCCTTGTGGATGAAAACTTGGAAGGGGGACATGCAGTCGAAGTAAAAAATCTGCGCTATCCCATGTGAGGGTGAGTTTCTCTTTGGGAAAACTTTAGACGACATACTCGCCAAAGCAAAAGAAAGGAAAGTTTTTTTTGATTCTTCTTTCTATAGGAGAGCATTTAAAAGTTGACAATTTGGCAAAAGAAATCAACCAGAAAGACAAACGAGATGGGCCACAAAGGAAGAGAAACAGAGGGGTACTATGTTTAGAGGGTCTGGCTTCTGAAAGGAAAATAAGTACTGAAATCCAGTCCCCCCAGTAGGTGGTAGACTGAAATTTTTCTTCCCACAATGGAAAAAGATAACAGCTAACTCATAGATCTTAAATATGGTCAGACAAGTAATAAAATTGGAATTCCTTCATATTCCCCACGACTCATTTATTGTAACATCCCTCAACTCGCCAATACAACAAAAAGCTCTTGAGATGGAAATTCGAAATCTATTAACCAAAAGGGTCTTGATTTAAGTTTCCAGAGGGGCAAGGAGGTAGAGGATTCTACTCTCCTTTATTTCTAGTTCCCAAGCCCGATTGTGCTAAATGAACCATCATCAATTTGAAAAACTAAATACATTCCTTCAAAATCATAAATTTAAAATGGAATCAATCAGATCCACCATTAAGCTCTTTCCAAATTGTATGAGGGTGGGCATTGAGCTAAAATATGCATATTACCATCTCCCTATCCATGACTGATACCAAAGATAACTCAGGGTCATGGTGTCATTCGAAAGCTAAATCCGTCACTTCCAGTATACGGCTATGCCCTTTTGCCTCTCCACAGCACCAAGAATCTTCACTAAAGTGATTTTGGAGGTGATGGCCTACCTTCATCAAAAAGATACCTTAATTGTACCTTGCCTTGATGTCTTTTTAGTCGTAGGGAATTCAGCTGTCCAATGTGCAAAACGTTTAGCTGACAATCTCGTCTTTACAGGATCTAGGCCGGGTCATCAACTTCAAGAAGTCCAGACTTATCCCACATTCCTTCCAGATGCTTTTAGGGTTCCATCTAGACTCCACAAGTCAAGTGTCTACCTCCTCAGGTAAAAAAAAATATTACTGATTAAAAACAGAGCAGCTATGGACAGACCATGCATGTCTGAGGGAAGCGATGTAATTGTTAGGATCCCTTACTGCCTGTACCCCGGCAGTACAGTGGGCACAATACCATACAAGGAGACTGCAGCATCAAATTCTCCTAGCGGAAAGGCTGCTATACGGTCACCTTGAAAAGAAAATGACCTTATCCCCGGAAGTATTACATTTTCTAATATGGTGGCTAGATGAGAACCACTTGGCGGGTAGTGTCCTGTTGGTAATAACACCATCCCATATTTTGACCACCGATGCTAGCCACAGCAGATGGGGCACCCATGTTGGAAATAGCTTCTGCCAAGAGAGGTGGAATAGAGATGTTCTCCAGCATTCATCTAACCTAAAAGAGCTAAATGCAGTGAATTATGCATTACAACATTTTCTTCAACCGCTTCGAGGAAAACATGTCAGGATTTTTTCCTGGCAACACCACAACAGTGGCATATCTAAACAGACAAGGAGGTACTCTATCAGAAACTCTGTTCCTCAGGGAAAATCTTGGACCTGCTCAAGAAGCATCTGTTATCCCTTTCTGCCCTTCACATCAAGGGGGAAAAACAAGCAGACTTCCAAAGTCAATATACATTACGACAAGGGGAATGGTGCCTAAATCACCGCATCTTCAAAGAAATAGTATCTCTATGGGGTATTCCTCAAATCTATCTTTTTGCCACAAGTAAGAACAGACAAGTGTGGAAATTTCCCTCCCTAACCTTGGCAATCACCCGGAGATACTGGACGCTCTTCAAGTCCCATGGCAATTCAATCTAGCATACGCCTTCCCTCAAATAATACTATTACCACAAGTAATTTGAAAAATAAGAGGACAGGGCGAGGATAATATTAATAGCACCATTTTGGCCCAAGAGACCATGGTTATCGTGGCTACAAACCATGTCAATATCAGATCCCTGGGTTCTCCTTTCAATCCCCAACCTACTCACAGGCACCTTTCTTCCACCCTCAAGTGGACAACCTCCACTTGACTGCTTGGAACTTGAAAGGGATTTATTGAAATCAAGGGGTTTTTCAGAAGGATTAATCAGGACTCTTTTGCAGAGCAGGAAACCGTCTACCACAAAGATCTACACTAAAATATGGAAAAAATTCCTGGATTTTCATACAAATTCTGATCTTACAGAAGTCCTGATAGCGTCTTAGATCCAATTCCCTTCCATTTTGTAGGAATTCAATCTGTGAATACATTGAAGGTCCACATATGTGAACTAGGGGCCCTTTATGGCTATAAAATAGCAGGAAATAAATGGGTGTCCCATTTATCACCGCTTGTGAACGGATCAGCCCTGTTCACATATCCAGAGTTCCCCCTGGGATTTAAACCTGGCCCTGGATGCTCTAACAGGACCTCCTTTTGAGCCAATAGATAGTGTCTCCAAAATCTTTCAAAACCGCCCTCCTGGTAGCACTAACATCTGCTAGAAGAGTCAGTGATTTCCAAGCTCTATCTATAAATCCATCTTTCCTACTGAAATTTCAGGGTAGGTTGACTTTAAAACCGGACCCCTCATACCTTCCCAAAGTAGCAGGGAAATACCATAGATCACAAGAAATACTCCTCCCCACTTTCTTTAGGGACCCCCTTCCACTCCTGAAGAACAGAAATTTCACACCCTGCATGTCAGAATAGTATTAAAATACATTTAAAGGACTAGGAGTTGGGAGGCAGTGTAGGGCTCTGCTCATATCCTTCCAGGGCCGCAAGAAGGGGTATGGAGTCACGAGAAACACCTTGTCACGGATCAGACACTATCCGACTGGCTTACTCCATGAGAAATGAAAATCCTCCGCAGGGCATTAAAGCACATTCTACTAGAGCTATGGCATCCTCCTGGGCCGAAAGGGGAGACGTCCCAATTGAGGCCATATGTAAGGCGGCAACGTGGTCAGCCCCCTACTATAATCACTATAGACTGGACCTTTCGTCATCTTCTGACCCAAACTTTGGCAGGACTGTCCTCAGCACGGTGGTCCCCCCCAGGTGGTGATCTCTAAAAAGCTCTCCAGTGGGTACTGTCGTGGCAAAGGGTAAAAAGCCGGATTACTTACCGGTAATGCTTTTAGTGAGTCCACGACAGCACCCACTCACTTCCCTCCCTGAAATTAATAGAGCACATACTAATAGAGTACCTTTTCCTTAAATATAAAGTAAATATTTTTAAACATAAAATAATAATTTGCCTAATACTTGGTGGTCCTCCTGGTACTCTGAAATCCAACTGAGGAGGAGAGGCGGACCGCCCCCTTTTATTTTGTGTAGGTTTCCTGTTCCTATGGGGCAGATCCCTCTCTCCAGTGGGTGGTGTCGTGGACTCACTAAAAGAGCATTACCGGTAAGTAATCCAGTGTTTTGTTTTTTGTTTTTTTTTGTTTTTTTTTTCTTGCTGTCTAGTGCTGTATATAATTAGTGACATTTTAGCCTAAAAAAAGCAAAAAATACAGGCCACAGATTTCAGTGTGGTATCTCATTGACAGGCCTCATCTATCTGTGCCCAAAATTTGGCTATTTTAGGCCTACATATTCTAGTGTTACCGTACTTCCTGACACAAATCTGATTAAGCCAAAAAACATTTAACTACAGTCCAGATAGTTTAAAGTGTGGTTTTCCCGCACCCATATCGCATACAAGTTGGTTCCTAAATCAGCCATTTGTAGTGAATGTGTATAATCTAGTCCATTTACAATGGGCAAGGCGCGTGTTGTGAGCTCATTTTCTCATTCACCTTTGATGTCCGATGAACTCCCTCTGCTGGTGAAAGGAGGTGGTGAAACTGATTTGGATGGGAGAAACATGTCACCTGAACAGGTGGATTGCGATTGGACATCAGGAATCTGAGTGGATATAAGGCAGCCGACACCCTGTAGGGTTGCTGGTGATTTCTCTGCTCTGTGCTCTGGCCTCCAGTTCAGTTCCTGTCTTCTAAAGCTAAGTTTTGCTCTGTTATTGTTCCATGAGATTTTGCCTGATTTGCTTAGTTTTGTGTTCTGCCAGCCCTGGCTGGGGCTCTGCTGAATTTTCCATTTTTGTCCCTGATCGGTTAAATCTTTTTCTCTGTCTTCAGAATATATCGGAGTGCTGATATAGGGATTTTGAAATCTAGTGACTTCAGGGCCGTTTTTCCTATCAGACGTGTTGGGACATTTTTGGTAGGGTTTTTGCGGATTGTAGCCAGCATCTTTTCTGTCCTTTCCTATCTAGTTAGTTGGGCCCCATCGTTTGCTCTGCCTGTCTTTGTCTGTTTGTGTTTTCATCTGGTTTCACCGACAATACATGTTGGGGTCTGCTCTGGGGCAGTTTAGATTCCCCCTTTCTTTAGGCTTATTTAGTTCTCCGGCTGTGAAGAGGCGTCTAGGACCACCGTAGGAACGCTCCACGGCTACTGTTAGTTGTTGTGAATAGGATCAGGGGTCTGCAATCCGCTAGCTACCAACCTCTCTGGTTTTCTGGACTTAGCTTGCATTTTTGTTTTTTCCTCCTCCGGTGACTCATTCATAACAGGCGCATATCAAAAGTTTTACCACTATCATGACACAGAGAGACTCATTGCCAGAGAAAGTAAAAATAATCCCAAAATATTCTTTAACTAAATAAATAGTAAGAAACTAAAAAAAATAGTGTTGGCCCCCTAAAAAATAGTCTGGGTGAAATGGTGGATGAGAATGAGGGAAAACCCAATATGTTTAATGACTTTTTCAACAGTATTTACACAAAATCCCATGATGGATAACATGATCAGTGATAAAAATTCTCCATTAAATGTCACCTGCTTAACCCAGCAGGGAGTACGGCGGCGTCTAAAAATCACTAAAATTGACAAATTCCCGGGCCCGGATGGGTTACACCCCCGAGTACTGCAGGAATTAAGTACAGTCATAGACCATTAGTTTTAATCTTTAAAGATTCCATAATAACAGGGTCTGTACCACAGGACTGGCGTATAGCAAATGTGGTGCCAATATTCAAAAAGGGGACAAAAACTGAACTCGGAAATTATAGGCCAGTAAGATTAACCTCTACTGTGAGTAAAATCCTGGAGGGTTTTCTAAGAGATACTATACTGGAGTATCTGGAGAAGAATAACCTCATGACCCAATATCAACATGGGTTTGAGGGACCGTTCCTGTCAGACTAATCTGATAAGCTTTTATGAAGAGGTACGTTCCGGACTGGACCAAGGGAATGCAGTGGACGTGGTGTACATGGACTTTTCAAAAGCTTTTGATACGGTGCCACACAAAAGGTCGATACATAAAATGAGAACAATGGGGATAGGGGAAAATGTGTAAGTGGGTTAAGAGCTGGCTCAAGGATAGGAAACAAAGGGTGGTTAATAATGGAGCACACTCAGACTGGGTCACGGTTAGCAGTGGGGTACCACAGGGGTCAGTATTGGGCCCGCTGCTTGTTAACATATTTATTAATGACCTTCTAGGGGCATACAGAGCATAATTACATATTTGCAGATGACACTAAACTCTGCAGGGTAATCAATACAGAGGAGGACAATGTTATATTACAGGAGGATTTATGTAAACTAGAAGCTTGGGCTGATAAATGGCAAATGAGCTGTAATGGGGATAAATGTAAGGTCATGCACTTGGGCAGAGGAAATAAGATGTATAATTATGTGCTTAACTGTAAAACACTGGGCTAAACGATCACTGAAAAAGACCTGGGTGTATGAGTGGATGACAAACTCGCATGTAGTAGCCAGTGTCAGGCAGCTGCTGCAAAGACAAATGAAATATTGGGATGCATTAAAAAGAGGCATAGATGCTCATGAGAACATAATTTTACCTCTATACAAGTCACTAGTGTGACCACAATTAGATTACTTTGTACATTTCTGGTGTCCGGTGTATAAGAAAAGACAAAGCTGAACTAGGGCAGGTGCAGAGAAGAGCGACAAAGGTTATTAGAGTACTGGGGGGTCTGCAATACCAAGACAGGTTATTACACTTGAGATTATTTAGTTTGGAAAAACGAAGGCTTGGGGGTGATCTTATTGCAATGTATAAATGAGGGGACAGTACAAAGACCTTTCTAATCTTTTTCCTATTAGACCTATGTGACAGGGACAAGGGGGGGCATCCTCTACGTCTGGAAGAAAGAAGGTTTAAGCATAATCAGACGCAGATTCTTTACTGTAAGAGCAATGACACTATGGAACTCTCTGCCGTATGATGTTGTAATGAGTGATTCACTGCTAGAATATAAGAAGGTCCTGGATGCCTTTCTTGAAAATAGAATTACTTACCGGTAATTCGGTTTCTAGGAACCGTCCACGACAGCAACATCGGAGGATGTCTCCCCGCCCTAATAGGGGACAGGAACACAAAGAGGTTAAATACCCCTCCCCTTCCTATAACCACCAGTGTTTTTTCTGGACACACTAGCATGTATAGTTACCACCAAAGTGCATGAATCATCTAATAAAAGCATCACATAGAGAGGGAAATTAGTGCTGTCATGGAAGGTTCTTAGAAACCGAATTACCGGTAAGAATTTCTCCAGTCACGTTCCACGACAGTAACATCAGAGTAATACCAACAGCTAATTTCTTTAGGGAGGGACCACGGCCTGCGGAACTCATCTGTCAAATGTTAAATCCCTATTGAAATTTAGCCTGTAATGTCTGGTGAATGTGTGGATAGATGACCAGATGGCGGCTCTGCATATCTGCTCCGAAGAGGCATTCCCTCTCTCTGCCCATGATGTAGATACTGCGCGGGTAGAGTGTGCTTTTAGTGAGACAGGTGGAGCCAGATTCTGTGAGTACACCAGGCAGATAGCTTGCTTGATCCAGTTAGCAAGTTTTCTTTGCCTCCTTTTTGCTTTTATTCCGTCCCGTGAACTGGATGAATAAATTTTGGTCGGACCACCAGGCTTCAGTCTGTTGGAGGTAAAAGAGAACCACCCTGCGGATGTCGAGGGTGTGAGACTTCTTCCTTAGGGTTGGAAGGATTTGGGCAGAATGAGGGAAGTACGATATCCTGACCTCTTTGAAGGTTTGACACTACTTTAGGCATAAGGGAGGGATAATATAACTTCAGAATAATACTGTAAGAAGTGATGGTTAGAGTTCCTGTATTGACAGGGCCTGCAACTCTCCTATGTGCCTGGCTGTAGTGATCACAACTAAAAAGATGGTTTTGAAGGTCAGTTTTTTAACGTCATGGATGCTAGAGGTTTGAATGGTTCTCGGGATAGACTATTAAGGACTGTATTCAGATCCCACGGGGGGGGGCATGACTATGAAGCTTAGGACAAATCCTAGCTGTGGAAGTCATGTAGCGTTTAATCCAGTGCTGGCTGGCTAAGTCTAGATCAAAGAAGGCAATAAGGGCTGATACTTGTACCTTCAGTGTACTAGGTGTAAGCCCCATTTCTAGACCCTTTTGCAGAAAGTCTAAAATTTGCGCTATATTGGGATAAAAGGGATCAGGGGTGTTTGAGGAACACCAAGATAAAAATCTTTTCCAGACCTTGGCGTAGATGGCAATGATTATTGGCTTTCTAATTTTCTGGAGGGTTTGGATTACTTAATCCAAGAGCCCTTTGGCTCTCAGGATTCCAGCCTCAGTAACCAGGCTGCCAGGTTCAGTTTGTATAGGTCTGGGTATAGTAGGGGACCTTGGTGAAAGAGATTGGTCTTCTGTGGTAGAATCCAGGGGCTTTCCTGAGCCATGTCTAGTAGGGAACTGTACCAGCTCTTCCCTAGCCACAGGGGAGCGATTTAAGATTGTGGGGACTCGGTCTGTTTGGATCTTTTGTAATGTTTTTTCACCATCATTGGTATGGGTGGGAATGCATATGCCAGGTCGAAGTTCCACGGTTGGGAGAAGGCATCTACTCCCTGTGCGCCATCTGCCTGACAGAGGGAGAAGAATATGTTCACTTTTGCATTTTATCTGTTGGCAAATGGGTCTACATTGGGAATGCCCCATCTTGAGGTCAGGGACAAGAAGACTGCTTGGTCCAGGCACCACTCTCCTGGATGGATGTCCTTCCTGCTGAGGTTGTCTGCCTGGATATTGTCTGATCCCTTCATATGTATTGCTGAGATAGATAATGGATGTTTTTCTGCTCAAGAAAAAATCCTTGCTGCTATCAATTTTAGACCAGCGTATTTCGTTCCCCCCCTGGTGTCGAAGGTAGGCCACTGTGGTCAAATACACGCACATGGTGATTTTTTTTTTATTTATTTTTTTTCAGGGCTGATGCGGAATTTAATGCTTCCTCTACTGCTTTTAGCTCTCAGATTTGAGGTGCTGATGTTTGGGGGCCACCGTCTCTGGAAGTAGGATCCCTCTACTGCTGCACCCCAACCCCTTCGACTGACATCTTCAGGGGAAGCTGGTCTCAGCTGACCCCCCTTCTGACGGTTTTGGTAGTCCAGCCACCACCGCCTGAGCCGATTTCACATGACAAGGAAGTGGCATCCTCTTGATCAGTGGATTTTGATGTCTTCTGGAGTATAAAAGCACGTGAGTTTGTAGGACTCGTGTATGGGCTTGAGCCCAGGAGACTGCCTGGATACATGCAGTCAGGGATCCCAGGATGGTCATTTACTCTCTTAAGGTTGGTGACCTCTGGTCCCTGAATCTGGTGATCTTATGGACAAGGTCAACCTGACGATCCCTGGGTAGGAAGGGTGTCCTCTTCTCCAAATCCAAAAGAACCCCCAGAAACGTCTTCCTTGTGGAAGGATGAATGTTTGCTTTTTCTAGGTTCGGGATCCAACCCAGGGACTTCAGTATTTCCAGGGTCTTTGCCACGTCCATGTTCAGACAAGGGATAGATGGTGCTACGATAGGAAAGTCGTCCAGATATGGGATAATGCACACTCCCTGGCGTCGGATGAAGATCACTGCTTCCGCCATGATTTTGGTAAACACCTGCGGTGCCGATGAAATGCCGAAGGGCAGGACATTAAATTGAAAATGGCTGACCTAATGACTGTGGGAAACCACGAATCTGAGGAATTTCCTGTGCTCTGCATGAATCGGCACGTAATATGCATCCCTCTGATCCACTGTAGCCATTACCCAATTCCGTCTGATGAGCGGGATTGCTGACCTGATTGATTCCATTTTGAATCGTCTGTATCGGACCGCTTTGTTTAAGGGTTTCAGCTTTATGATGACCCCGTATTTCCCTGAGAGTTTTGTTACCAGAAACAGATGAGAATAATGGCCTCTTCCTAACTCCTGTATTGGTACTTGGGAGATCACCTTTGTACGAAGCAGGTCTTGTAGGTCTTTTAGCAGGGAGTTTTGGAGATGCGGTGATTGTAGGGAAGTGACCCTCAAGCATTGCGGGGGAGGTCTCTCATTCTATCCGCAGTCCATCTCGTATGGTACGGAGGACGCATTGGTTTGTGGAGATGGATTGCCACTGGGTAAAGAAGAGCGAGAGTCTGCCCCCCGACCAGAGCGCCATCATTGTTTTGGGTTTGTTGTTGGTGGCGGACAAGGATGTTCTTGCCCTTGCCTCTCTTGGGATAACTCCATCTCCCTGTCTTCCCTTTTCCCCTAAACTCTGAGGGGGTTGGTCACGAGGGGGGACGAAAAAAACATTTCTTAGGATTTTTTGCTTGGGAAGAGATTTCCTTTAAACCGTAGCCTTGTCTAAGATATCATCCAGGACCAGGCCGAACACATAGTGGCCCTTGAAGGGAATAGCGCATAGCTTGGACTTGGAGGTAGTCACCCCCCCATGATTTCAGGAATAGTGCTCTCCTAGATGAGTTGGAGAGGACAGAGTATCTTGCAGCTACCTGGACGGACTTGGCAGAGGCGTTGGCTAGGAACCCTGTTGCCTTCTGAAGGAGGGGAGGGAGTCAAGTATTTCCTCTCTGGCGGTGCCCTGTGTAAGGTGATCCTCCAATGTGCACAGCCATAGGAATAGAGATCTGGCGACTCGTGTTCAGGCTGTATTCGTTTTAAGTAGATTGGTGGCAGTGTCCCAGGACTTTCTTAACAAGCTCTCAATTTTTCGATCCATAGGATCTTTGAGCTAGCATGAGTCCTCAAAGGGAAGAGCTGTGGTTTTTTTTTTTTTTTTTTTTTTTTTTTTTTTTTTTGCTACCCTGGACACTTGTACATCTACTTTTGGGATTTCCCATAAGACACCATCACTGTCCAGGGGGAATTGTGTGGGTTTTTTTTTTTCTGTTAGCTCTGAAGGGATGCTAAGACCTTTTTCAGGGAGGCCCCACTCGTGAAGAATAAGATTCTGTACATTTTTGTGTATAGGAAACCCCTTTTGATCTTGTCCTTCATAGAGTATTTTTAGTTCCTCTTCCTCAACCCCCATGGTACTTCTCACAATGCTGATTAATTCTCCCATGTCCTCGGAAGCAAAATTTTTTGTTTCCTGATTTGGGGACGGAAGTGGAACCCTCATTCTCCCAAATGTCCGAACCCGAGGAACAGATTTCACCCGAGTCTGAGTCAGATTCTATTGGAGCCATCTTCCTCTTTCTAGAAGGAGGTGGTTGTGGCACTGGAGTCTGAGAGACGATAGCCATAGAGGACTGAACCTCTTGCTTTAGAGGGTCCTAATGCTATCCAGGAGAGAGGGTTGCTCAGAACGTAACACCTCATCCATGCAGGGCAGGCAAAGCTTTTTCCTGTATGTGGAGGGGAGCATGGAAGCGCACATCTCACATTTGTGGCTGGGCTTCTTAGGGTCAGAAACCTTTTTTCCCCTAGTAAGAGGGAGAAGGTATACTAAGCCACTGTAGATATAACCTGGAGGGCAAGGGTCAACACCTGCTACTTACAGTAGGAGGGGGAACGCTGGGCTCTACAGACGCAGAGGAGGGTTTGTTGCCGTCCATGTCGGTGTGTCCACGGTCAGCGTCAGACAATGTCTTACCTGGCGGCTCCTTCTACCAGGAATTAAAAAAATCGAGGTTCAGCATATTTCTGTGCTACCCCCCCCCCCAACCTGGCCCAGTGGGGGGAAACGCCTAAGGTACGCCCCATAGATTGGCTGCTGATCCCGTGTATGTAGGTGCTGGTGTGCACGTGCGTTCCAGTGTGGAATGCACAGGAGATTAACAGGAAGTCCAGTCGCGCCACTTTTGGGACGCACAAACTCCCCCGGATCAGCACCACGGGGAAGAGGATGCCAGGTAGCTACGAGAGGACATCGGCCTCACATGACTGTCCCACTTTACCCCCCCCGGGGGGCGCAGGAGAGGCAGGAAGGTCCTGCAGGAGCGCAGAGACCGGAGCAGCCACCAGAGGAGGAAAGAGGAATCCCTGACCTCAGCTGCACGGCGTTTGAGAAGGTAACGTGTGGTGCCCCATCGCCAGCCACGGCAGCACCATCAGAGACCTCTTCATGCCCCATAGAGGACAGGAAAACACTGGTGGTTATAGGAAGGGGAGGGGTATTTAACCTCTGTGTTCCTGTCCCCTATTAGGGTGGGGAGACATCCTCTGATGTTGCTGTCGTGGAAGGTGACTGGAGAAAAGTATAATGTTACAGGTTATATATACTAGTTACCTTGATATTGCATTGATCCAGGGAACTAGTCTGATTGTTGTATGTGGAGTTGGGAAGGAATTTTTTTTTTTCCCAATGTGGAGCTTAGTATTTGCCGCATGGTGGTTTTCTTTTTTTGTTTTTTTGCCTTCCTCTGGGTCAACATGTTAGGCTTTGGGCTGAACTAGATGGACTTAGTCTTCCTTCAACCTTAAACTATTACTTTACTATAACAAACTGGTGTGGTGCAAAACATGACTAAGTAACCTGTAGTACAATTCCCTTTTTTCTTAAATCCACTAAGGAAAGCTTTTTTTTTTTTTTTTTAATTAATGCATAATTCACACTTTAACTTGTAGGTCGAGGAGGAGAAAATGATACTGAAGATGGAATTAAAGAATGTAATGATGATGATGACATGATAGATTATTGGAAAGGATGAATATGTCTGGAAGGGTAAGTGTGCAGTTCCCAGGAGGACTCCGGCTGGTAACATTGGCTCACAGAAGCCAGGACCAATTAAAAATGCAGTACCTGCTGATAATCCAGTGAAAGCCTTTGAAGTTTATTTTGATGACTCCAAACATATATATTCCTTAGGTTTGTACTAATGACGTTTTCTTTCCTGTATTTTAGAAGTGAAGTAAACATCCCGGAAAGATGGACGGAGGGATCTTTGATGTTGCTGGAAATGGAAAGCGCAGCTCTTCCTTAATTGAAGTGACAGAGCCAGAGGAGGAAGTCATGACACTGTCAGCGAGAGAGTAGTGTGACCTTGAGCTCATCCTAACCATCACGTTCCAATAACAGCCTCTCACGTTACCAAGAAAAAAACATGACCTCCAGGTCTCCAAATCAGGCCTTTTCAAGGGAGACTCTTGACAGACAGTCGGAGCAGGAAAATTTATTTGACTATGTGCAGTTTAGTGTGTCGAGTCTCCTCCAGAAGATTCATCGTGATTGACAGCCATCTTGTGTATTTGAGTATGGGTTTTGGCGACTCATTCAGTTCCAGAAATGCAAAAATGACAATGTTGCACAAATTATTTATGGTATCCATAACGTATTCCATTCCACATTTGCAACAAAACCAACTGTCTCAAATGTCAACCCCCCAGTGTACAACCTTTTTACCAACAATCCCTTTACAGTTTTCCATCATGTCATTCCTTTGTGTCCCAAATGAATGCAACATCCTTTTGTTCCAACCCACCATACAGTCCAAACCTTGAACCCCAGCCATACTGCCAGCACATCTGTTGGTGAATCTGATGTACTCCTCCCCCTCAAATATTACTTTCAATTAAAATTCTGTTACAAATGTTTTGCATTCTGTTTTTCTTTGTTTTATGCTAAATTGTGAAGAATTGAGTTGTGCTTTTTCATTAAAACCAACAATTGTGTGGGACGAGGACATGTTGAACATTACAGAAATGATTAAATTTATTTTCCAAATATTACCGTATATACTTGCGTATAAGCCAAGATTTTCAGCCCACTTTTGGGGCTGAAAGTCCCCCCTCTCGGCTTATACGTGAGTCATATATGCCAGGGGGTCGGCAGGGGAGGGGGAATGGGGGTGTCAGATCATACCTGCCCCCCTGGCATGTCTCTGCAGCCCCCCCACTTCTCCCACGGTCTCCCTTCCTTCAGCGGTCATGTGGTACCGCTCAGTCATGAATTTGTGCATATTTTGACTTTAATGAGTGGTACCACGTGACCACTGAAGGAAGGGAGACCATGGGAGAAGCTGGGCTGCAGAGACCGCACCAGGAGGGGGTAAGTATATGCAGTAGTCACCTGTCCCGTTCCAACGCTGGTCGCCGCTGTCTGCCACGTCCTCTGTCAGTGACGTTCAGGCAGCAGCGGGCACGATGATGTGGTTAGTGTGTGCCACGCCCTCTGCCTGAACAGTCACTGACAGAGGACGAGGCAGACAGCGGCGAGCAGCGATGGAACGGGACAGATGAATACCTCATGTGCCAGGTCCTGAGCCAGCGGCGACACCAGCACCTATCCCCCATAGCATGCCGGTGTCCCCGCCTGCTCAGGACCCGACGCCTGGCCCCCAGCGACAAGAGGTGAGTCTTTTTTTTTTTTTTTTTTTCTTTTAATAGCAGCAGCAGCATACACTAGCTTATTGTCCACGCAGCGCTCGGCGCCGCCTACTATCGCACATGGCTGCATGCGATCTGCGCACCCTATCTTTAGCATAGGGTGCACAGACCGTGCGCTGGCCTTGCGCTAGTAGGATTTTAGCATGCGCTGCGCACTTTTGAAGGTGCGCTGGTGTGCGCCAAACGCACCATGTTGCATTTTGGCGCGCTCAGCGCACCTTCAAAAGTGCGCAGCGCACACTAAAATCATACTAGCGCATGGTCTGCACACCCTATGCTAAAGAGAGGGTGCACAGATCGCATGCAGCCGTGTGCGATAGTAGGTGGCGATGACCGGATGGGGTGGGCAGGGAGCCGGGAGGGGGCGGGGCTTAGCGGCGCTGCGTGGAAAATAAGCTAGTGTGAAACTAGCTTTAGGGGGCAGCAGCATATGGGGCCTATTCTATGGAGCATCTTATGGGGGTAGTATATGGGGCATAATCTATGGAGCATCTTATGGGGCCATTATTAACCTTTGTGCAGCATTGTATGGGGCCATCATGAACTGTATGGAGCATTATATGGGGCTCCTGATTCAATACGGATATTCAAAAACATTTAACCTACTGATGTCTCAATTTTACTTTTATTGGTATCTATTTTTATTTTTGAAATTTACCAGTAGCTGCTGCATTTTCCACCCTAGGCTTATACGCAAGTCAAGTTTTTTTCCCAGTTTTTTTGGGGCAAAATTAGGGGGGTCGGTTTATACACGAGTATATACGGTAACTTTACTAAATGTCATAACTCGATACTGTAAGGTAAAAATACTTGATAACAGTGCAATGAAACTTGAAAATGTCCAACTTAATAGTTTCACATCTGATGCTCTCGCATCACACGTCATAAGCTAGTAGTCTGACCATAGCTAAATATTTTGTTCAGACGTAATGTTGCTCCATTCTTACATATAGCCCCTAATTTAACATGTTCCATCTATCTACCCATACCTTCATTTGAAATGTATAGTTACCCCACTAGCTTACTGTATATCTGGCAACTGCAAAGGCACTGATGGAAGCCTTTCATCGCTTGTAAATTTACTAGACATGCAGGAAGCTAGCAGGGTAATTGTGCTTTTCAAATGAAGGGATGGATGGAATGTGTCCAAGCAGCCATGTTTAGAGTGGGTGCAACATTTTCATAGTAGAAAAGGCTTAGCGAAGAAGATTTGTGAAGTCTCGTGAGACGTTGTGCGACTTCAATAGATCACAGTTACCCACGCCACTGCACAGACATGAATGCAATCACTGATTGACATGCATACACAGGAGGGGCAGCATATTACAGACAGTGGGGTGGGTATTACAGGCGGCGGGGTGGCACCCTGGGGACTTGTTTCTTGTGACCGTCGGTGAGCCACATGTCAGGAGTAGGGGGCTGGTATTACAGGCGGTGGGGCGGGTATTACAGACGGTGGGGCGGCTCCCTGGGGACTTCTTTCCTGTGACCGTCGGAGAGCCACATGTGGCTCACGAGCTACGGGTTGGGGACCCCTCGTCTAGTTGGAGGATGTCTGCTGTTGGGGCTGCACATCCGGGACATGAGTATTGACATGACACCTTCTGGACAAAATAGTCTGCAAACGTCTGTCGCACATAGACCAGAATTGGAAGGGCATCCGAAAACCCAGTTTTTGTGTTGAACAAGGGCAACTGTGACTCGCCACCCTGCTCTTGAGCGTAGTCGCGTGCATAGTATACAGCATGCCTTTATCACTGCAACTACAGTGTTTACTTCCCATTAGATGACTGTGTGCAAGACCCTCCATTGATGATGATCCTGAAAGTGCATTCCACGAATCTGTGTACACGGCTAAGCCGATAATTAACCCCTTAACCCCCTGGCCATTCTCCCTTTTTTTGAGTTTTTGTTTTTTGCTCCCCTTCCCAGAGCAATAACTTTATTTTATTTTTTTTTTAAATTTTGAATGGAATGAACTTTTATATTTTATTTTTCTAATTTTTAAACTTTTTTTTTGTACTTTTGGCATTCTTTAATAGTCTGGCAGGGAGCCTAGAATTTGCCACAATCCAGTAGACTCTGCTACATACAGGCAATGATCAGATTGCCTGTATGTAGCAGAAATGCTCACTTTCTATGAGCACCAGGCACCACTATGACCACCATAGAGGTCTGCTGGAGCCCTCTGGTTATCATGCCAACCCATTGGTGACCTCGTCACATGATTGCAGGTCACCAATGGGCAGGATTTCTGGCGTGCTTGCTGGATGCGTGTTAAATGCCATTGTCAGAGATTGACAGCAGCATTTAACAGCCATAACTGGACTGCAATTCCACCCACGGCTGTTGTGGGCACATGTCAGCTGTATATATCAGCTGCCGTGTGCCCCGAAAGGGGGAGTCAGACATCGGTGTACCACTACACCCAATGTCTGAAAGGGGTTAAAAGGCCTCCATGCAGTCGGACCCCTTTGTGAGTGTCGGCACAGCAGGTTTGGCTTCAATGGAAGAGCTTCATCAGATACCATCACAAAGGGAAGTGGATTGTGGAACCGGTCTAATGGCTGGAAGTGTTGTGCAATCTTGGAGAAATTGCAGTCCAGTCTGAAGTCCTCAACACCTGAGTGTCCCCTGTACTGCCATAATCAACCCAACATCAATGGCAACAAAACAGTAACATGCATCAGCCACTGCCATCAGGACGACCGGAAAATACTTCTAACTAGAGACGCATGCTCCTGATTGAGGAGGCTGCTGCTCCCGTATGTTTACCATCGGCTGCACCCAGGGAAGTTGGCGACAGTTTGGAAGCTTGCAGCCAAGTCTGCTCGGATGGGGAAGGCATCACGAGGGGCTGCAATTTCTCCCAGATAATGTTAAACG
This sequence comes from Dendrobates tinctorius, assembly GCF_039654945.1. Classification (NCBI taxonomy): domain Eukaryota; kingdom Metazoa; phylum Chordata; class Amphibia; order Anura; family Dendrobatidae; genus Dendrobates; species Dendrobates tinctorius. Next base: position 7,249,252 of record NW_027361723.1, read on the forward strand.
CACACTTGACAATATTGGAAATAGTGGATTTCCCAACACGAAACTGGAGGGCAAGGATGTGAAGCTCTCTCTCGAGCCCAAGAACATGGCGAAACTTTTTTTTTAAAAAGTTCCCATCATAAGGTTAATGACATGGTTTAGCACGCACGTTGTTCAATACTCCTGAAAATTGCGTATTCCACCTTCAACATTAGGTGCCCACATCAAAAGTGTTTCATGTTCGTGCTTGATCTCCCAGTGCTATTATTCTGCCATGTGAGCCCTACAGCCAATCAGCAGTCACTGGGCTGATGCTCTCTCAATAATTCCATTTTTAAGCAGTTATTCCAAAGGTGTAAACTGCGGCAAAAAGGAAAAGTTAAGAATACAGCGGCTGTTTAGCAGCAGGACTCATGTTGTGACGTTTCCTGAAGCCACACAACTCCCAGGGGCCGCTGTGGCTGCTGTGGGAAAGACCGTTATTAATATCTGCCTATAAGTTATTTGAGCTATATTAAAATTTTAAACAATTACAGGATAAACCCTTTTAAACAATATATGCGAGTGGACAGATCACCTTAAACTTTTGTCTCATTTTCACTACTTGCCCGCAGGGTGATGAGCCGCCTTTCCTCAGCACAAATTGCCTTTTTCGTCCTGAGATGTGGATGCAATATGTCGAGCAGCCGGTCAAATGCTGGAATAGACAGTCGGCAAAACGACACAAACTTCTCAGGGAATCTAGAGAAAACACAAACAATGTTTATTCTATTCATCAAGTGTAAATTATATGACTACTAAATTAATATTATTGTTCTGCCATTATAAAGAAATGTTACTTTAGCATCTTAAAACTTGGTACAAATTGTCCTTCCTGTGTGCGATCCCGGACAATCGGATGCACCCACATTCTATGACGTGCTGTAGAACCCTGCAAGATGAAAAAAAGTGCACACGGTGCTCGGCTCAGTCACACGTCCTGCTTTTTGCGGTATGGGAAAACCAATAACGCAGGTAACAGTGTCCGTGTGTTTCATACGTGTGGCATCCATGTGACGCATCAGTGTGACATGTCCCAGCACATGATCACAGGTGACAATGATGAGCAGCAGAATGTAACGCTTCTTCACAGGCGCCGGTACATGTCACACTGATCACATAACAATGCCATGTATATGTCACATGTATATCTTACCTGCTGCAATTCATCAAGATGTAAAAGATGGATGATGGTCATCAGTAGTAATTTCTTATATGTCCTTCTAAATCGCAGTGGACGTACAGTTTCTGTTTTTAACTCGAGACAATTGTGTGTTTCTACAGAAACTTGCTTTTTTTTTTTTTACCTGAAGGCACGAAGCTTTATTAACATGCACAAAGAGACACAATTGTACTAAATAAAACGCATACAAAAAATACAGCAAAACGTGCGTTTTTGCCGCAGCTTCTTTCCTGCAAAGAGATCAATGATTTTGCTGCAAAAAAAATGCTGAAAAACTCCTAGTGTGAACTTAGCCTAAGTGTAAAAAAAAAAAAATCAAACAACTATTTACAAAAGAACCATCAGCAATAAGACACAGAACAAAAAAGTATATAGAGATGGAAATATAACCTTATTGTCACGGTTCCACCCCTCAGTGTGTCTGGGATGCAGTTACTGATAGCGCAGCCGTCCAGTCTGGTACTGGGGCATGCTAAAGCTGTCAGTACTTTGATCGACAGCTCAGTTGTCCACTCTGGTGCCGGGGCATGCTGAGCTGTCAGTGTGTTGAATGACAGCTCTGCCATCCAATCTGATACTGGGAGGCACTGGCTGTCTCCAGGTATTCATTGTCTCAGGTGATTGCCAGGCTAAACACCTCTGCCATATGTACATTCAGCTACTCTGTGACTTGCATTCTGTTTGTAGATCTCTTGATGCCTGACCTTGGACCACGTTCTGACCATCCGTCTGTTTAACTCCTTCTGCTCTGATCTGCTATCCTCCTGGTATCCTGAACTCGGAACGTTGCCTGACCACCTTTTGACTCTTCCTTCTGTTTGACGTACGCTCCTGACTTTTGACCTCTGACTCTTTGACTATACCATCTTAGCGTCACATTATGTCTGGCTGATATATCTCTCTTTTTCAGCAGTATGGAGCTTGTTCACATGCTCTGTGACCAGGTTGCGAGTTTGACGAAGATGACTCAGGATCTAGCTAAGGAATGCCAGAGTATATGGAGTCATCACTATATCCAATTCAGGGTCAGATAATTGATTTGACGAAGATCTCCTATAGACCTCAACTGTCCGCAGTGACTGTTATATCAATGCCCTCTAATGTACAGTTAGTCAATCCTGAGCCTGCAATGGCCCTCCCTGATAAATATTCAGGAGGAAAGACCAGTTTAGGGTATTAAGGGAAAGCTGTCAAGTACCAGTTCCACAAAGGCTGTTCTAAAACCCTTAAGGATGCTCTAGTCCTTTATGATGCCCCTCATTCGCTGGCGGAAACCATGACCCAGGCCATACGAATGGACGGCAGAACCTGTGAGAGACGTGGTGAACAGCAGGCTGTCCATTATACTTCCTCAGAGCAAAGCCATTTACTGGAGGTGAACCATGAGAGGTTAGTGTTACCACTATTTGTGTTGTGGAGAAAAGACGTAGACAAGATCCTGGACTCTGTCTGTACTGTGGTCTCTCTAGATATTTACTCAAGAATTCTTAGCAAACTGTTGGGAGAATGTCTATTGTGACAGCCGAGTAGGTCACCCAGACTCCCATGTACCTTTTTTTTCTTCCTCTAATAAAATCCTGATAAATACGGTGTTATCCTTTGAGAGCCAGGTGTTTTCAACATTGGTGTTCATTGACTGTGGGTCTACTGCTAACTTTATTGGTTCTGGACCGGTTCTGAAGTTAGGGTTAGTGATAGTTTAGAAAGACATATTCAAATCTTCACCGTTGACAAAACACCATTAACCTGGAATTTGGTCAAGAGGGTAACTTGGGATTTCACACTCCAAGTGGGAGCACTCCACTCTAAATCCATCTCCTGTTTTGTGTTGAAAAGTTTACCTGCTGGGTTGGTTTATATAATGTATACATTGTGATTTTTTGGGATTTTATTTTTGATATATTCTATCTTTCAATGTTAAAATTAACCTACCCTTAAAATTATAGACTGTTCATGTCTTTGTCAGTGGGCAAACTTACAAAATCAGCATGGGATCAAATACTTATTTCCCCCGCTGTAGGTCCCACAGGTGATTCACAAAACTTTATAACATTGCTACCTGAAAATGGAACGGCACATTGTTTTCCACCTAAATGTTGCTGTAGCCCAAACTTTTTCATTTTCCCAAGAGTAAAAATAGAAAGTGAACGATACAATTTGTTGTGCAATTTCTTGAGTTTGCTAACACTCTTCATGTGGTTGGAAACTATTGTTTGGACGCAAGGCATGGAAGGGGAGCACCATTTTGGCTGGAATTGTTTGCAAAGGTCATATCGCATTTGAAGAGTCCCTGACTTTCCAAAAGAGCGGTAACTTAGCACAGTTGACCCCATTTTGGAAAGTACAGCCCACAAAAAATTCATCTAATTATAAAACATTGCAGTATGCAGATGAAAAATTAAATTTTACAAAAATGTTTCTTTAGCCCCAAATATTTTATGTTCACAAGAGAAGTTACCGTAATTGGACCACAAAATCTATTGTGCGATTTCTCCTGAATATAACAATGCCCTGTAAGAGGTAGGAATTTACTGTTTGTGCACACAGCAGGGCTCGGAAGACAGAGGTGCTACTTTAATTTTGGGGTGCCATTTTGGCTGGAATAGATTGCATACTTCATGTCACATATGAAGAGTCCCTGACATGCTAATGAAAAACAGAGGAAACCATCACAAGTTGATGGAAACTACATCTTTCAAAGAATTCATCTAAGAGTGTAGTGAGAATTTTTCACCCCAGGTGATTTACAGAATTGTAGAATGTTAGGTTAAGTAAATGAAAAATTCCTGTTATTTTTCCACTAAAATTTTGCTTTGGCCCAAAGTTTTTAAGTTTTAAAAGGGCTAATAGGAGAAAACGAACTGTACAATTTGTTACACAATTTCTCCATAGTATGACATGCCTAAAAATCAGAATACCTCCAGAAGTGACCCCATTTTACCAATTACACCCCTCAACTCTTATAAGGCTGTAGTGATCATATTGATGTAAAGGGTAGCAAGCAGGAACATGGGATGCAGTGACGGTACGCAGGCAACAGAGCAAGGGTTAACAGGATTTATTTACAGGGGAAATTCTCCATGCAGGGAGGTTAAGAGTTAAACGGTATTAAAGGTATAGTGCAATACAACGGTTCAAATATTAACAAACGTATAAAGAAGTCCTATTACTGCAGCTCCTGCCCCAAACTCAATGGTGTCGGTAACGGATGACGTAGTGTCCTCATTAATGGGGTCAAGCAGACATCAATACCCCGTCTTCTGGTGACAGTGGTCGGTCTCCGGTACCTTCCACTGCCCCTAGTCCATATTCTGTAGTGGCCCAGCAACAGTAAGAGTCACAGCATGCTCTAAGCTCGACGAGACTCCTGCACCATGACCAGCTCTGCTCTGTCCTGCAGCGGCTCTTCACTGTTCTGCACCAAGTTACTCTTTTCGAATTTTGGAAATTACACACCTCTAGAAATTCATCTACAGGTGTAGTAAATATTTTGCGTCCATGGGTGTTTCTAAAAACAAGCAACAGTGGATGTTGCAGAGTGAAAATTACCAATCTGCCAGTGCAGTGTCCAGTACGTTGTAGTGCCCATACGTTGTAGTGCCCAACTCATGCTTTTGGGGGACACACACCCTTAAATTAATCTGGATCTCATCGCTACAGGACTGAGAAACGTGGATATTAAATGTGGTTTAGGCACACTGTGGGACTCAGAAAGGAGGGTGAACTTTGCTAGATTTCTTTGGGGGGGCAAGGAGCAAATAATGCCTTTCCATAGCCTTTGTGTTACAAATAATGTGGAACCGTCATATATAAAGAGGAATAGTGAACAACAGGAATAGTGGATTTCTAATGGCCTGCTGATTCCAAGATCTGACAAAGTAATTAAAATGAAAGGTGGCTTTATTGTCAATGCGTTTCAATGTCAATAACGACCCCAATCCTTATGCTAAATGCAAAAAAAAATTGAATGAAGGAGCAAAACACAATTTATTTGAATTATTTATGCAACTATCTTCATGAATATAACTGTTCAATTTAACATGTGTTTGTCCTGAGGAAGGGGTCTCTATTGACATTTTAATGAGTTACCAATAAAACCACCTTTCATTTTAATTAGTTTGTCTTTGGATCTTGGAATTTGCAGCACATTGGAAATAAAAGTAAAAGCCATCCCACCATGTCATGGTGACCCTACTCAGGAACCTTTTTATTCATTTACTGTAGGGTATTTGCTTATTATGTTTTTATCTTGGGCTTTGCCTGTTTAGTGGCCAGTGTTACATGCGCCTACTCAATGCATGCATACCAACTTATACGCCAGTTCATTTCTTTAGGTTTTTATTTATATGTTTTTAAGTAGACAAACATAAAATGACATATTCGGCATCAGAAAAAATAAACCGACCGATAGAAAAAATGAGCTTTTATAATGCAAATTTGATAAATCTTAACTCATCATGAAAACTCCAGGTCAGTTTTGTTTTATTATGTTTTTTTTTTTTTACTTTTTTTATTTTCTGCTAATTTCATGTATTGTGCAGAAATATTAATGAGCCAAATATCACTTCTACATGCGGAGAGACAAGCCGCCCATACTGATCCTCTGCGCCTCTGGTTATATTTGGAGACATACAGAATCTCTTCACGAGAATTTGTCTGGAGATCTTGACCCAAAATTACAGAGATAGTTGGTGACTAGAATGTTCATTTTCATGGGGAAACTCTAGAGCCACATTTACATGTAAAGAACCAGGATAACAATTATTTATAGTGAAAATAAGTTTATTAAGGATAAATAACAAACACAAGAAAACAATGAATAACTCTTTACAAATGCCGGGGAACCTTAAAGTGTCCTTGGGGGTCCCTGTATAAACCTTGGTGGGGCAGGTTCCCAGCTTGTGGGGAGCCTCCTGGGATTTCAAACACTGGGAGAAAATTGCCAGGCAGACGATTCATTTCCAGGGACTGTGGGGGAATGGTAGCTGTCATTGCAGAGTAAAGAGGTTTTGTTAAGTGGGGTGGGATTAAGATGTGAAGGGGGAGTTAAAATTAGTTGGTGATGGGTAGTTATACAGGGGTATGGTTGGGAAATTTGGGTAAAGCACAAGAGGATGAACACTGGGAGGGGCAACCATATTAGGAGGAACGTAACTGGAATTAGAAGTAGGAAGATTCCACAGGATCATTGGGAAAGACGATGCAGGGTCTGAAGAGGAAGAGGTGGATGGTGGAGCAGCAGTAGAGGTGGATGGTGGAGCAGCAGCAGCTTCTGGTCTGATGGGATCTTTGTCATTTGGAACAGAAAGGTGATGGTTGTCTAATGGCCTGTAGGGATGTCCATGGATGATAAAAGGGGCCAGGTCAAGGTGGTAGATATTCTGCCTGCCGACCGTTGTATTCTGAAGCTTCATGGCCTCTCGTGGAATCTGACTCACATCTACTGTCCAGTAGTTTCCTTTGGCATGAGTCTGGTTTGGATCTTTTAGCACCTGAGATAAAGATAAAATAAAATCAGATAAAGGTTGAAATACAATTCTAATTTCTACAATATAAAGTCACTACTGTATATAGGGGTCATAGAGAAGAGAGGATGATGTTATAATAACTTAGGTAAAGAACTCTGGGATAGCTAAGTTTGTTTATAGGAGTCTTTAGGAGGCAAAATTTATCAGTAATATCAGAATTGGGAAAAACAATTTTTCTTACAATGTAATAAAGTAAAACATTCTAAAAATAAGTCAACTCCTTTAAAAAATATAATAAAGACACCTAAAATTAAGCAGAGGAGACTTATAAGTTAGAGAATTGTTACTGAGCTTATAAATATTTAGTGAGATGACGACAAGTCCTGCCTCATTAGAGGAGAAATACAGCGCTGTGTGATGAGGATTATGGAGGAGAACCCGGTGTAACAGGCCAGATTAACCCCCCGCCCAGAATATACCCGGGGTTAAAGTGGCCTAGGCCAGATTATACCCCTCTGGGCCAGAATATACGCTGGGTATATTATCGCCTAGGCCAGATTATACCCCTCCCGGTCAGAATATGCCCCTGCTGCTGTAGATCAGATTTGTCACGCTTTTGAGAACCATCAAAAACGGGGCCCCAGGCAGTGCACAGGGGCCCCAGGCAGAGCACAGGGGTCCCAGGCAGCACACTGAGACCCCAGGGAGCACACAGGAGCGCCAGGCAATGCACAGGGCCCCAGGCAGAGCACAGGGGCCCCAGACGGCAAATGGGGTCCCAGGCAGCACACAGGGGCCCTAGGCAGCACACACGGGGCCCCAGGCAGAGTACAGGGGTCCCAGGCAGCGCACAGGGCCCCAGGCAGCACACAGGAGCCCCAGGCAATGCACAGGGCCCCAGGCAGGGCACAGGGCCCCAGGCAGCGCACAGAGTCCCCAGGCAGCACACAGGGGCCCCAGGCAGCACACAGGGGCCCCAGGCAGTGCACAGGGGCCCTAGGCAGCACACACGGGGCCCCAGGCAGAGTACAGGGGTCCCAGGCAGCGCACAGGGCCCCAGGCAGCACACAGGAGACCCAGGCAATGCACAGGGCCCCAGGCAGGGCACAGGGCCCCAGGCAGAGCACAGAGGCCCCAGGCAGCACACAGGGGCCCCAGGCAGCACACAGGGGCCCCAGGCAGAGTACAGTGGCCCCAGGCAGCACAAAGGGGCCGCTGCCTGGAGCCACCGCGTGCTGCCTGGGACCCCATTCACGGTCTCTGCCCCCATGTGCTGCCTGGGGCCCTGTGCGCTGCCTGGGGCCCCTGTGCTCTGCCTTGGGCCGCATTTGCTGCCTGGTACCTCGTTTGCTGTCCCCGTGCGCTGCCTGGGGCCCTGTGCGCTGCCTGGGACCCTGTTCGCTGCCTGGGGCCCTTGTGTGCTGCCTGGGACCCCATTTGCTGTCTCTGCCCCCCTGTGTGCTGCCTGGGACCCCGTTTTTGATGGCTCTCAAAAGCATGAAAAATCTGATCTACAGCAGCAGGGGCATGTTTTGACCAGGAGGGGTATAATCTGGCCTAGGCCACTTTAACTCCAGGTATATTCTGGGTGGGGGGTTAATCTGGCCTGTTACACCGGCATCTGCTAAGGGAATTAAGGTGAAAACTGTCCAGAAAGTGAGATCAGGTCTAAGAGACAATTGTAAAATGCTCCAGTTTTATGAGATCTTGTATTAAACACATGACATATCTGAGGCTGAAAATAGAGCAAGTCATTACAAATGTATATTACCCCGTGCATCATTTTGATGATTTTTCACAATTTCCACAATTTCTACCATCTTATAAAATGATGCATCTTACAATATATAGGCTACTTTCACACTCGCGTTTTTTGCGCTGCGTGCGCAGTGAAAACGCACATAGAAAACGCATCATGCGTTTTTAATGCATTTTCTTGTTTTTTGCACATGGTTTTTACAAAAAAAGCATGCGTTTTTAAACGCTGACGTGCGCATGACCATGCGCACGTCAGCGTTCCCATAGACTTTAATGTGTTTTTGGGTGAATTCCGTGCGCATTGCATACGCATGCGTCTTTTTGAGACAGGTCGGACGCACCAAAAATGCAACAGGATGCATTTTGTGCGCCTGGGCGCACACTACAAAAACCGCATGCGCGTACAAACGCGTACAAACGCATGACAATGCGCACCCATGTTAAATATAGGGAAAAAAAACACATGCACATGTATGCGCAAAAACGCAACGCAAAAAAAGCGCAAGTGTGAAACCAGCCTAATACATCTCCCCTTATATATGCACAAAACGGCAATATCCATTAGTAGAGAATCACCCCAGTAATGACCCCACTGAGTCCTCACTTTTCTGAAGCAGTCGTTACAGGACAGGTTGTGTCTGACGGAGTCTTTCCACCCTTGATATCCTGCCTTGAAGATGGGGAAGAAGTCGCTGATCTTGTCTAAAATCTGAAGGCAATTATTAGAAAATTAGTTAATATCAGTGAATATGAATACCCATTTATCCTAAATTGTGAAGTCTCCTTTCCTGATAGTTTATATATACTGTATTATAACATGTAACAGTATATTCCCATAATGCGGAAAGTCTTGTTAAATATTTGGGCTTTTTTTTTTTCTGTGTATATGACTGAAAGTATTTAGCAGAAGTAAAGGCTTCAAAGATTTTGTCCCCTCCAAGAATCCGAAGTAAATTCCCACTAACATCATTCTCTTACCTGCGACAGCTTCAGCTTCTTCTCTGGGACACTTAGTATCACCAGAGCAATCATGGCCAGGTATGTATATGGAGGTTTGGGGTGTCGCTGGTAATTCTTCTTCTTTTCTTCCCCAAAGGTTTTCTCCTCCTGACCTGGTGTTGTGCCTGGGTCATGCTTTGCACTTGTATCCTCTCCTTGACCATCGTCCATGTTGGAGTCCATCTCGAGTATCTGCTCAATAGTGAGCACGTTGGGTGTTGGCATATTGGTTGTCCCAGCTTGGAGGTTTGAGCTCATGTCTCACCAATGTCTTCACAGATTCCAATATTAGATGTGATGTGACCATAGGCCAGGGAAGGAGGCTTGATAAAAGCTAGTCTCCTCACCCCCATCTTTGTTATGTTAATATTCCCAAAACAAGATGGAGCGTGTTTGCTCATAACACCTCAACTGTTATCTGTTATTGAAAGACCTTCATCCATAAGGACAATAGAAGTACAAATACTCAAAGTTTCAGTTCTTGAGGGAGATCCATTCTTAAAACATCCTTTGTCATGTATAGCGTGTTTATCCTTAGTGTATCCCATGTGGCCCCTTGTGTGTTAATAAACCTCAGCCCCATGGGTAATGCTGAAGACAAGAAGGAAATAAACCGTCCATTGGGACAACAGTTTGTACCTTTTACTGGAGATCTTACGTTTTGTGAGTGTGTGTGTAACGTCACTTATAGACCAAATCACCAACATTTCTCCTATAGATATATTATAATTAATGACCCAGTAACATATTATATTCCATATTGATGGTTTGGTTCTTCCTACTCCAACTCATTATTCATATACTGTATGTTGGGTGAGTTTTTATTTATCTGCATATATTTTACACTTGATACTTTGTCCTTGATTTCATCATTTGAGCTTTCCTCCTGCTTCCATCTATAATATTAAGGTGGCATTAGATCGTTAATGGTTCCCGCAGTGAGACTCTCTGGATACAGTCTTGCTTTTGGATAAGATATAGTTTGTGGCGTATTTTACGGTTCATGCTTTTCATGTATCAATAAAGATATTTACTTACAAAATAAAATATGACATCTAAATATGGGAAGTGCTTTAGTGGTTTGCGACGCCTTTCTTTTCCCATCTTTAGTGATTTATGACGTCTTCCTTTTCCTTGTATTTTATTTTGTAAGTTCCTTGTTCACACATAAGCAGATCTCCGTATTATTCAGCGGTGCCACTTACTCATCTTTATACAAGGATGGAATGGACTCGTCCATGTGAATGGTTACCCCGAACCCTACAGAGTTCTAATTTGCTATGGGAAGTATCTGGGGGGGAAGGTTTATTAATGACTGAACCCCTACACCAGTCTATGGAAATGTAAATCCATGAGGTTCATTTAGTGCTTTGTTTTGTGGTTCTGCATTTGCAAGAAAATAGTCAGATATTCATCTTTCCCTGGAATAAGTTGACAAAGGTCATGGATTCTGCCTCCACCATTGTTATGGACATTACTATACAATGTAATCTTAATAACGTTTCTCAAGTGCATAAGTAAAGGAGATGACATCTGGCTTGTGTTTGTCAACCCCAAAAATCCAATCTTCCAGATCTTTGTGTTGAACAATCATTTGTCTGTGATTTGTTTGGAGACAACAATCGTTATTTTCACTGACATAACCAACGATCGATTGTTGGGGTGAAAAATTGGCCATTTTGGTCTGCTTTTGACCAAAACCAGATATCATAGGACCCTAAAGGCCTCCATAGGTTTTAGGTAGCTGTCTGCCAGACAATGGCTTCACCAATCGTTCAGTCGACAGCTATGTCGGCTGTGTTTCCTATGCAAATAAACTCTTACGTCGAGCATTCCTGTGTTCTCTATTAGAAAGTCACCAAAAGACGTCTCTACCAGTGGCTTATATCCTGGAGAACAAAGCCATCGGCCATCCAAAATCATACATGTCTGATCAACATTCCTCCTCCAAAATTTATTTGGATGGTACCCCCCTATATCTTGGTGTCGGATGAATCTTTTGATATTGGTGATTGTGGCTAACATGAGTCTGACGTGTTCGGGGGAATCAGTAACTGAGATGCTGGAAAGTGTATTATTCATAGCTGCTCTGTTTTAAATTCAATCTTTTTTTTAAATCTTTAGATTAAAAATTAGAAGTTCTGCTCTTCATGAAACCTATAGAAGATCATAATAAGATTACTGTAATTTTCTGTAAATGTACAGTAATACTTCAGAGCTGAAAAATGACTTATCTATTATTATTATTATAAAAAATAAACGTTTTTGTTTGTTAGGATGTTTATAATCACAGAAACATTTAAAAACTTAATTGCAACGTTTACATATGTCAACATATAAATGAACCTTCTCTAAGGTCGGCTTCACATTTGCGGTTTAGTCTGCTGCGTTTGATGCGCATACATCCGCATGCGTCCTGCGTACCTTTCTTTAACATGGGGTACGCAGGGACATGCGTTTGTATGCATATTCGTTCAGTTGTGCCTTTTCGCGGTATGCTGCGGGGCGTGCTGAACGCATCTTGTTGCATTTTTTTGCCGCATCAAATATCCGTAGTCAGCCGCATGCATATGACTGCGGATGATGTGCGTAAAAAAAACAGCATTACTGGCTATGTAAACACAAGCATACGCAACGACATTGGTACGCTTTGCGTTTGCATACGCAAGAATATGCATAAGACATGCCCATTGGGCGTGGCTTGTGTAAATTCAAAAATTCGCCGGGAAAATGGCACTTGCCTATCGTTTGCAACCGCATGCATGCATTTGCATGCGTTTTTCCATGCGTTTGCAGTTGCAGACGATACGGTGCGGACTCAACCGCAAATGTGAACCTAGCCTAATCCAATAATATAGAATCATAGAATCGTAGAGTTGGAAGAAACCTCCTGGGCCATCTGGTCCAACCCCCTGCTCAAAGCAGGATTCGTTTAATCATCCCAGTCAGATGTCTGTCCAGCCTCTGTTTGAAGACTTCCATTGAAGGAGAACTCACCACTTCTCGTGGCAGCCTGTTCCACTCATTGATCACTCTAACTGTCAAAAAGTTTTTCCTAATATCTAATCTGTGTCTCCTCCCATTCAGTTTCATCCCATTGCTTCTAGTCTTTCCTTGTGCAAATGAGAATAAAGACGATCCTATCCTTCTACAATGTGACAGCCCTTTAGATATTTGTAGTCAGCTATTAAGTCTCCTCTCAGTCTTCTCTTTTGCAAACTAAACATTCCCAAATCCTGCAACCTTTCCTCATAAGACAGGGTTTGCAGACCGGTCACCATTCTGGTCGCTCTTTTCTGAACTTGCTCCAGTTTGTTTATGTCTTTTTTAAAATGTGGTGCCCAAAACTGGACACAATATTCCAGATGAGGTCTGACCAAAGAGGAGTAGAGGGAAATAATTACTTCACGTGATCTAGACTGTATGCTTCTGTTAATACATCCTAGAATTGCATTTGCCTATTTTGCTGCTGCATCACACTGTTGACTCATATTCAGTCTGTGATCTATTAGTATACCCAAGTCTTTTTCACATGTGCTGTTGCTTAGCCCTATGCCTCCCATTATGTATATGCTTTTTTCATTTTTATTGCCCAGATGTAGTACTTTGGTTTTTAACAGGGAAAAATGCTTTCTGTTAGTTGCTGCCCACTTCTCCAGTTTATTTATATCTTTTTGAATCCTCTCTCTCTCTTCTCTAGTATTAGCTATCCCTCCTAGCTTTGTGTCATCAGCAAATTTAATCAGTTTACCCTCAATTCCTTCGTCTAAATCGTTGATAAAGATGTTGAATAATATATCAATATAAATGAGCAAACGTGACAATTTATGTGTAAAGGGCATGTCACACTAAGAGATATCGCTAGCAATATCGCTATAACTAGTGACGTTATAGCGATATTGCTAGCGATATCGCTATGTCTGATACTTACCTCTGACCGGCTCCCCCGCTGGTTATCGCTGATCGCGCGAGAACGTTCAGGACTGTTTCTCGTCGTCAGCTTCCTGCGGCGCTTCCTGCTGTGACGACGAGCGACGCGTGGAGCCGGGCGGGAGGACGCAGGATCGCCTGGTGTGACAGGTAAGTAGCGATCCCCGTCCCCAGCGATGTCGCTAGTGAGATCTGCCTGTGTGGCAGCTCACTAGCGACCACTTAGCGATGCACCAGCGATGCAAAAATGGCCAGAGGTTTCTTGCAGCGATCAGCGATACTGGCAGGGGGGCTAGTCTCTGATCGCTGGTGAGATCGCTGTTGTGTCACAAAACTTGTGACTCAGCAGCGATCTCGCTAGCGAGATCGCTATGTGTGACGGGGCCCTTAAGGCCCTTTTACTTTTAGCGATGCACCAGCGATCCGACCAGCGATACGACCCGGTCAGGATCGCTAGTGCATCGCTAAATGATTGCTAGTGAGCTTTCATACAAAAAGATCTCACAGCGATGCAGCAGCGACGCAGCGCACGATACTCACCTTTCACACAGAGCGATCCTGACGTCCTCCCACCCGCGTCCACGCGTCGCTCGTCTCACACAGCAGGAAGCCCAGCAGGAAGCAGGCGACGAGAAATGGAGCCGCCCGATCTCGCGCGATCAGCGATGGACAGCGGGGGAGCCGGTCGGAGGTATCACACATAGCAATATCGCTATAACGTCACAAAATCAGTGACGTTTTAGCGATATTGCTAGCGATATCGCTATGTGTAAAACCCCCTTTAGTCTGTATAGATGGGGGCTGGTCCTTGGCTGTTGACTAGCATTGTTTGAGTCAGGAGCTTTGACCGGCATTGTTAGGGTCCTAAGACCGCTGTCTGGTGAAGTGTGGACATTGACTGCCGTAGCTCTGGTCTACGGTGCTTGAACATCGTTGTCTGTGTCTGGGCTTAGCTTTTACAAATGGCTACGGCCAACTGTCACGGCTGCTGGAGCTGTAGTAGGACTAACTATCACTTCCCTTGGCACCAAATTTTCTCTTCTTTTGGCGCACTGGCCTTTTGTATCCAAGGCTGGCTTTATCACAGTCATTGATGGGTGCAAATTAAAAAGAAAAAAAAAATGTTGCAAATTTTTCAACATTTGACAAATTTAACGTGTCATCATGTAAAAGTACAATGTGTCACAAAAAAATCTGTAATCACAGAGATATGTGGAAGAATTCTGTAAGTATTACCACATAAAGTGACAGGTCAGATTGGAAAAATGTGTCCTGGTCAGGAACGTTAATACAGGCTACAGCGTTAAAGGGATGTATCATCTCCTGAAGAAGTCCTTGTGACTTTGAAACGCGTAGAGAAAGAAAATAAACCATCGCTTTCATCTTTACTGTTGGATCGTGAGTTGCACAGCAGCGCGGCTTTTTCACCACGAATCTGTCCAGTTTGAATGTTAATGGGATGAAGACATGCCCACCGAACAGAGCACATTGCTCAGAGGACATAGGCCACCATTTTTTCTCAGCCGTGCGACTCCTGGTGATACAGGATGATGTGCTGCTGAGGAAAAATATATTTTAGGCAACTCTGACGACCAGGGTCATTATGACGCAAAGCGATCGGCTCATCTCTAGTGTGTTATAATACTCTTGGCTTCTTTTTACAAAATGTTATATTACATCTGAATAAGTGTCCAGAAGTGACACTGCATCCGAGGGAGCAATGGAGGAGTCCCATGCACTGTGCCCAGGGGAGCATCGGAGTCCCACGCACTGAGTAAATATAACAGAAGCAGACACCTAGAACATCTCAGAAAATGGTGCTCACCGTGCAGCATAGGAGGCACATATGGTGGAGGGGGCTGATCGATGATGGTGGATAGGACCCATTCTCAGAAACTGAGGTGAAGGCGGAAGCAGGATTACACTCCAGTGCTCAGTTTTAAGATGGTTGGATTTTACCATTAGAATGGGGTCACACATGCAAGAAACTCAGACGGCACTGCCGCCGGCACTCGGGAGCGGAGCGTGCGGCCGCATAGCAATATAGTGCCAGGTGTTAACGTGCGAAACTTGTCCGAGTTTCTCGCATGTGTGATCCCGGCCTTAGAAGTTCTCAATCAGCAGAAACATCATGAGGAGGAGAAAAGGGAAGCAAGGTTCCTCCCCTGGAGGCTGACCTCACATCCGGGTCTTGCTGATGTCAGATGACGCTGTGTGCGCATAATAGGCACCTTCATGACCCTGGATGCATCACCACGGCAACCAGCAGTCAGTAATGAGGCATCGATAGTGGGCAAGTGTGAAAAGTGCTTTACCTAAACTCGCACATGCTGGGACACATCACCCTTTTAACTAGCTGGCAAATAGCAGAATGCGACTTCCAGGCACTTACAATAGGTGCAGGGACGCGTCACCTTGGCAACGAATGGCCATCAGTGAGACGCGGTCTCTAGGCATGCACCAAATTGCGGGATACAGCCACAGACACTGCGTCATATTACCACGGCATTATATCTAAGATAATATTTTGTGATAGTAACCAGATGGGAATATGGAGGGAAAGTGAGACGTGTGGGTAGATAGGGATATGGTGGTTCTCACAATACCTATATAAGTATGGGACAGAGGGTTATCATGGAAGCACTCATTACCCTATCAGAATTGCTGCCAGCGTCATGTGACCTGATATCAGCAAGACCCGGATGTGAGGTCAGACTCCAGGGGAGGAGCCTTGTCTCTATAAGGAGGCAGTAAATGGCGGCTCCAGGTCATCATGGGACCCATGTGCTGCACAGCATCGGCAGCAGTCTGCCACATAGAGGGGCTGTGCGCTCTGAGACTTAGGAGGGCTCCTATTACCCCGGACCCTTCATCATGTATTCCCTCTATACATTCCTCTCCCCTGAGGAGCCCCCATTACAGGGTGATGACACGTGTGGGAGGGATTGTACGAGGCCGTTCTTGGAGGGATAGGTCACACTCGGGCACTGTCCTTGTCAGGACGGGAGACATTGCACTGGGCACGGCAGGGAGCGGAGTGTTACCTGAGACTTTATCCCCCTTTTCTCCTCCTCGTGATGTCTCTGCTGACGGAGAACGTCTAATGGTAAGATCCGACCACCTTATAACTGCGCGCTGGACCCTGTAATGTCTGTGTCACTGTGAAGGATCGGCCGCACAGTGTAATCTCCAATATTAAGTGAGGTTTTATCTATGTCTGATCCTGTCACACTGTCAGTATTTGGTCAGTATTTTATATCAGTATTTGTAATCCAAAATCCGGAGAGAAACAGAGGAAAAGTATATCAGAGACGTCCCCACGCCTGTATTTCTCCCCACTCCTGGTCTCTGTATAAATTACTGACCATGTGAACGCGGCCTTAGACTGAGTGGATTCTTGTACCCCTAGTGGGCTTTATCTAGGGGGAAGTGGGGATAACTGGCCCCAAATATGTCAGCCGCTCTATCCATGTCTGCAATGTTCCTAATAAAACAATCCCCTGACCTTGTCCTGCTCACACAGCGGAGGACACCGGCGACAGAGGCCTCAGTGCAGAGCAGCCGCCATCTTTACAGCTTCTGATCTGAGGAGATGGGGAGGGGCTACTCATAGCCTCACTGCCCCTAGCAACCAATCACAGCACAGCTTTCATGGCTGAGCAGTGTAAACTAAATTCTGATTGGTTGCTATGGCCTTCTGACTATGGTGTGATCATGTGAGGTTATATAAGGGGCCGCTGAGAGGAAACTCATTCAGGGTTGGAGTGTGAGTTACTGCAGCTCCTCTCAGCTCCTCCATGTAATGTCCGCTGCCTGAGCGGCTCTACTTCATTCTGTCCGAGGCTCCAGCGTTGTCACCAGGTTCCATGAGGGGCCACAACCACTGGGGGCCAATGTTATAGCAGCTACATAGTGTCCTGATATGATGGCGCCGCTTATCACCGCTGCTCTCCTGCAGAGTATCTGCTCCATGAGGCAGAAGCCACACTGGGGGCCACATGAGGAAGCGCTGCTACTATACATGTGGTGTCACTGTGGATGGGGCCCCTGGTACAGCTGTGACACTGGGGCCCCGGAGCTCTACACTAACACTGAGGGCTTCTCCACTGTTCCAGATGTGGCCCCATATTCCTGCTCTACACGTCCTGGTCACCCGTAGTGACTGGTGCTGCTCACACAGCTGAGGGCTCGTTACACTGTGTCAGAGGGAGTGGAGGATGAGACCCTGCAGATTGGGTAGTGACTAGTGATGCCTTATTATAGGACTGTGTTCACATGCAGCATTTTTAAATGCAAATTAAAAGCTGCGAAAGCTACGACATTCCAGAAATCTCATGCTCAGATTTTTTTTTTTTAATTTGAGAACTTTAACTTTTCTTTATATCTTATTGTGAACTTTGTTTTTGCAGATTTTTTTTTCACCTACAGAAAGCAAAGCAAATGAAATGTAACAAATGTTTTATGCAGTGTTCTTGGTGAATGAAGCAAACCTTATTAAACATTTACTGTACACGCAATCCGCACCCCAAAATATGTGAAAACCCCGCTAAATGGTCACTCTGGAATCTTGTTTAAGCTGCAAAAATTAAAGCCTCAAACATTGTGTAAAAATGGCCTCGATGAGAAGACTCCGCAGATTGTGTAGTTACCAATGACGTCTTATAACAAATGCAAACTGTGTAGTAGCAATCTTCTTATTGAAGAAGCTGCAGATTGTGTACTGACCGAAACAAAGTCTTGTTGTAAAGCAGATGAAGCTGCAGATTGTGTAGTGACTGGAGTGATGTCTTGCTATCATTAAGGAGACGCTGCAGATAGTGTAATGAAGTGGCACATTGTATCAGGTCTAGAGCGCCTCCTTCAGGGAGAGTCTTGTGATCATCATGCTTTGTCTTTTGGGTTTAAAAAAAAAAAAAATGGTTCTTCTGATAACAGCTGTGGAAATCACATCCACGAGTTGGGCACGACGTACTGGTCACTACAATGGCTGTAGATAAATTCCCAAAGGGGTATAATTTCCAAAATGGGGTCACTTGAGGAGGGATTCTGCGCTTATAGCAATTGGGGGCTCTGTACATGGAGTCTTCAAACTACTCTTGGAAAATCTGTGCTCCAGGAGGCAAATGGCGCTCCATCCCTCCCGAATCTCTCCGTATGGCTAAGTAGCACTGTACATATATACTATAGTATACTCCGTATATAGGATATTTCTACACTCAGCAGAAATTGTGGGGTGAATTTTCTTCACTGCCCAATGGTATAAAATTCTGTGACCACACCTGTGGTGTCAATATAATCACTGCACCCCTAGATGAGTTCATTGAGCAGTTTAGTTTGTAAAATGGGGTCACCTATGGGGGATCTTGCTGTTCTGGCACCTCAGGTGCTCTGCCTCTGTAATATGGCGCTCCTTCCCTTCTGAGCTTTGCACTGTGCCTCAAATTTAGTCTTCAACCACATATGGGGTATTGGTGAACTCAGGAGAAAATTGACCCAAAATTTGTTCTAAAATTACTCCTAAAAATATGCAAAAGATTGGAGCTCAAATTTTTTTTTTTTGTGGGAAAGGTGTCTTATCCCACATATGGGGTATTGGCATACTCGGGAGAAATTGCACAACAAATCTTGGTGTAACTTCTCCAGTTACCCTTACGAAAATAAAATTGCACCGAAAGGAAAATTTTTGTGGAAAAGTTAGGTTTTTTTTTTTTGTTTTTCCAAATTCCATTAATTCCTGTGAAGAACCTGAAGGGTTAGTAAAACTTCTTGAATGTGGTCTTGAGCATCTTGAGGGGTGCAGTTTTTAGAATTGTCACTTTGGGTTATTTTCTGTTTTGTATAGGCCCCCAAAGTCACTTCAAATGTGATGTTGTACCAAAAAAATAGTTGTGTAAATTTTTTTTAATTCAAAATTGTTGGTCAAGTTTTAACCCTTGTAACTTCCTAACAAAAACTTCAAAAATTGTTGATGTGAAGTAGACCTGCAAGAAACATAATTTAAATATCGACAATTTTTATGCTCTTAAATCAATTAAGTTTGAAAATTGCAATATGTTCACACTTCTTTTTCACAATAAATGTGTGTATATATATGTATATGTGTGTGTGTAATATATATATATATATATATATATATATATATATATATATATATATATATATATATATATATATATATATATTAGTATGTTCTGTTCCAAATTATTATGCAAAAAGAGTTTAGGAGTGATAAGGTTAGAATTTTTTTGTTTGTCATTTACACTCATTGATGGTGATGGATGTCAGGGCTCTCTATATCACTGAAAGCAATTGCAGATCCCTGTGCAAATTAGTTTGGCAGGTGTGTCCAAATAAAGGCAAGACTACTTAAGAAGGCTGTTCCACATTATTAAGCAGCCTACATTTTTTGCCAAAATGGGAAAGAAAAAGGATGTCGGCTGCTGAGAAGCCACAAATTGTGGAGTATTTAGGTTAAGGCATGACTACAATCAACATTGCCAAGACACTTCATCATGATCATCGCACAATCAAGAAGTATGTAGGTGATTCCCAGCACACACGTGTGCGTGCTGAAAAGGAAAAATTGAGGACTCTTTCCAACAGGCAATTGCATCAGGTTAAAAGAGCAGCTGCAAAAATGCCTTGTCATAGCAGCTGACAAGTTTTTGAAGCTGCTGGTGCCTCCAACGCCCCCCGAACAACAAGATGCAGGGTCCTTCAGAGGTTTGCAGCCAGGCCCGGATTGGCAATATAACCAACCGTGCATTTTCCCGCTGTCACGTGGGCCGCGGGTGGCAGCGCACGATCATCTGGCCGCTTGCCAGCTGCTGCGGCCACTGTTGCTCCTGCCGCCGGCCTTCTGCGGGCATGGCGGTGATAGTTTCAAGTTCCTCCCGCACTGCAGGGAGATAAGCCGCCACGCCCCCCCACGCACCCCATCCTCGCCTTAGCATGAGACCCCCTCCCCCCGCAGCCACTCACAGCGTCGCACTCGCTTGCCTGCTCGCTCTGTTCGCAGGACCTGTGATGAGGTCACAAGAGGGGAGGAGTCAGGGGGTCACATGATCAAGAGCCTTTGTCCAGACCCCGATCATGTCACCCCTGACTCCGCCCCTCCTGTGACCTCATCACAGGTCCTGTGGACATGGGTGTGACTAGTTGTGAAATGGGTGTGGCTGGGCGTGGCCAAAAATTTGCTTGCCAGCTGCTGCGGCCACTGTTGCTCCTGCCGCCGGCCCTCTGCGGGCATGGCGGTGATAGTTTCAAGTTCCTCACGCACTGCAGGGAGATAAGCCACCACGCCCCCCCCACGCACCCCATCCTCGCCTTAGCATGAGACTCCCTCCCCCCCGCAGCCACTCACAGCGTCGCACTCGCTTGCCTGCTCGCTCTGTTCGCAGGACCTGTGATGAGGTCACAGGAGGGGAGGAGTCATGGGGTCACATGATCAGGAGCCTTTGTCCAGACCCCTGATCATGAGACCCCTGATCATGTCACCCCTGACTCCGCCCCTCCTGTGACCTCATCACAGGTCCTGTGGACATGGGTGTGACTAGTTGTGAAATGGGTGTGGCTGGGCGTGGCCAAAAATTGGCCACGCCCAGCAGTCTTTGTCCATCTTTCCCTTCAAAAGTTGGGAGGTATGATAGGGGCGCTATGACCAGGGGGTCTGGTTGCCCAATAGAGAGCAGTTCTGCCAGGAATTCTGTAATCATGCATACAAAAGGGGACAGATTTGGGAGGAGTACTGTACCTAAAAGCAATAAATTAGACTGAGGTGAAATACTGGGCACAGCTGTGACTACATGTTATATAGTCGTGTTAATCTCTTCTCACTTCTTGTAAACTACAAGTGTACAAAGATATTATATAGTCACCATGTGACTAGTGGGCCTGTGTAACTTCAAATGCCAGGGCTGAATTTTAGTCCCAGTCCGGCCCTGTTTGCAGCTGTGCGTAATGGACACCCCATGGCTGGTTAATGGACACCCCATGAAAACACGGCTAAGGCGCCAACAAGGAG
This sequence comes from Dendrobates tinctorius, assembly GCF_039654945.1. Taxonomy (NCBI): domain Eukaryota; kingdom Metazoa; phylum Chordata; class Amphibia; order Anura; family Dendrobatidae; genus Dendrobates; species Dendrobates tinctorius. The sequence continues at coordinate 7,270,631 of NW_027361723.1, forward strand.
GAGGTGAGGTAATGTTTTGGGCTGGAATCATGGGGAGAGAGATTGTCGGCCCCTTTAGGATCCCTGAAGGGGTAAAGATGAACTCCATAATCTATGTGGAGTTTCTAAAACAGCACTTCCTGCCATGGTTCAAGAGGAAGAACCGTGCTTTCCGCAGCAAGATCATTTTCATGCATGATAATGCACCGTCTCATGCTGCAAATAACACATCTGCATCTCTGGCTGCTATGGGCATAAAAGAGGACAAACTTATGGTGTGGCCACCATCTTCCCCTGACCTCAACCCCATTGAGAACCTCTGGAGCATCATCAAAAGGAGGGTCTATGATGGCGGGAGGCAGCTCACATCTAAGCAACAGCTCTGGGAGGGTATTCTGTCCACATGCAAAACAATTGAAGCACAAACCATCCAAAAACTGACAAATTCAATGGATGAGAGAGTTCAGAAGTGTGTGTGTGTGTGTATGTGTATATATATATATATATATATATATATATATATATATATATATATATATATATTTATTTTTCTTTTTACCCACTATCATGAATGACATATGTCCAACAAATCAGAATTGGTGGAATGCTTCAATGGATTCCAGAGTTGTGACCTCATAAAATGAGTGTTCAGAATTGAAAAAAAAATTTGCCTGGTCATAAAGGTGAAAACAGGCTTCAGGGTGAAGTGGTTTAATTTTTTTTTGATATTGGTCTAATAGTAAATCTTTATTTCCTCCAGACAGAGTAATATTAGCAAGATACACCCCCCCCCCCCCCAATCTGTACAAGGAGGATGCATGGGTCTTTCAGCTTTCAAATGCCAGGGCTGAATCGGTCCAAGCCCAACCGTGCCCCCGATCCTGGTCATTACCTCTTCTGTTCCAGTGATTCCCCAGCCTCTGCCAATCTGTATGACTTCTGTCCATCAATTCTAACTCATCCCTGTATTAGTATTACGTGATCAGCCATGGATTTGAGTGGCACTGTGGAAAGTCTGGGGTCAGATGTGACTTCCCTTTGGATAGCCTCTGACTTATGGGCATCAGCTTCTATTTAATAAGGACTTGTTCTCATGTGGCATCTGTGAACTTCCCGTGTCCTTGTCACCAAGTTCATGACAAGCAATTGTGTATGAGATGTATGTCATGGGTTTAGGTGCTGACCCCACTCCATTCACTGTTATACAGCTAGCAACCATCTGGAACTGCTACAAAGTCCCCAATAAATGCTGCTGCAAAGGGGAAGACAATGACAGCTTGGGTGCTGCTGTACAAGAAGTGTCTTGCCTGGTCTCCTTTTGTGGTGACAAAGTTGTAGAAATACATGTATATCTTACTTTGTCTCCTTTTATGTATATTGCCATCCCTTATTACACAGTGCCCTCTCCTGTTATGTACAGCACCATCCCTTACATATCGGATTATATAGAGCCCTGTGGTTATTACATACCGTCCTCTTCTGTTAGATATACACTGCAATGACTGCTGGAGCATGGGAAAGCTTTTCTGATGGACTGGTCTTCTGGTCAGCTGCTGCTCCATCAGCAGTCATTTTATATCTAACAAGAGAGGACAATGTAATAGAGAGGGCACTGTGACTAACAAAAGTACACTATGTAAGGGACAGAACTGTACATGGTGAAAGGATGTTTTATAATATACTAGGGGACCTTCCATGGGGAAAATGTCCCTCGCCCAGCCCACATGTTGTAAATACAGCAGTAATACAGAATTTCACTATAGACGCTTTATCGGAAAACGTCTAGGATATTTTTAAACATCTCTTGAAATTTCTTGTTATAACCTCAGTCCACAGTGAAACGATCACCATGTAAAGGCCTATGGTAAAATTTAGCTCTAAAATTAATGATTGCTAAAGATTTTAGGCTTTAGGGCTCATACTCGCATGCGAGAAACTCAGATGAGTCTTGCACGTCAACACCCGGCACTGCAAGCGCCCGACGAGAAATGGAGCTGCGCGATCAGCGATGGACAGCGGGGGAGCCGGTCGGAGGTAAATATCACTCACACATAGCGATATCGCTAGTGCTGCGTCACCAAATCGGTGATGCTTTAGCGATATTGTTAGCGATATCGCTATGTGTAAAACCCCCTTAAGTCGCTGGATCTCGCATTCCAAAATGAATATATAACCAAATGCCTCTCGTCAGCCAGTTGTTGATAAAAATTATATTTTACGTTTTTTTTCTTTTTTATAAAAAAGAAACCAAATGGTGACGTGTCCTTTCATCAATGCTTGAACTTGACCTAAAAATCAATATAAAATACTATCAAATAGTGACTTATGAATAAGACCTGTCTGAGGAGGCAGTTTGTCAGCTCTAACAGATTGTTGTAAGGAATATGTGCATTGTTAAAAAAAAGTCAATCCATGGTAAAAATTTTCTAAACACAAGGGTTCACTCAAGATTAATAAATAAAACAATCTTGTGTAACTCTTCATATATGAAATGGAAACAATATTCATGGATATAATATGATGATTTTTTGAACATTAAGAAACTGGAAACTTTTCTTCTGATCAATAATACAACATACAAGGAACAAATGCCTCCACACCATGACCAGATCACAGATTACCACCACATGGTGACCGAGTACTACAATACTGAACATTAATAAAAGCCACAATACTAATAACACTAATCTTACCAATAGTGACATTATACAAAGGAGCTCCGTATATAGTCAGTGTAGAGGGAATACAGTAATCACCACTGACATATGCTGGAGCTCTGTATATAGTACAGTTGTAGATCAGAACAAGCTAAGCCGAGGCAATATGGGCAGCACGGTGGCTCAGTGGTTAGCACTGCAGCCTTGCAGCACTCGAGTCCTGGGTTCGAATCCCTGCAAGGAGTTTGTATGTTCTCCCCGTTTTTGCGTGGGTTTCCTCCAGGTACTCTTGTTTCCTTCCCACACTCCAAAGACATACTGATAGGGAACTTAGATTGTGAGCCCCATCGGGGACAGAGATGAAAATGTGTGCAAACTGTAAAGCGCTGTGGAATATGTTGGCGTTATATAAAAATAAAGATTATTATTTAATACATATATCAACACACGTACTCAGGGTGGATTTGATTTAAATCTAACTGATTTAAATCACGATTTAAATCACTAGTCAGTAAGGCTTGATTTTAAATCAGTGATTTAAATCAAAGTTTCTACCTAACTAGTTCTTGCTACTTTAACATGCAAGTAGATGAAGATTTTTAGAATCACTTTTTATATTACTTTTTTCTCCCCAGTTTAATGGGTTAATCATTCATATTTGGACACCACTGTTCTGTTGTACTTAGGAAGGAGAAAAATAATCCTGACCTTAATAACAATTTAAATAATTTATTCAACTGAAACAATAACTTTACAGCATAAGTTATTTGCTTAAACAAACATCCATGTTTGTTAACTAATTTGGCTAAACAAAATATATATATATTTTAAGAAACTTAGACTGTCAGCCCAGCCGACACATGAAAAACTTAAATACTACTGTCCCTGTTGTCCTCTGTAGCTCACTTGTCGTTATCTTCATCATCTTCTTCTTTGTTCCTATTCATAATCTGGAAAAGAAAAACAAGCTTTCCTGCTTTATTGGGTCCTAACCGATTTCTCAATTTAGAATGAATGAGTCCAAAGGAAGAGAATATTCTTTCAACGCCTGCAGAAGAAGCTACTGCTGTTAAAAGTGAAATCATTACTTGAACAGTCTCTAAATCCAAGCGCTTAAGTGACTTCCACCAGTTTACTGGTGTGACCTTCCTTAAAATATCTTCAGCAAACATATATTTCTTGAATGGTTCCCCCTTAGCTCTGAAGTTTATTATAGTTGGCATTAAAGATGGATGATTGCTGGATACCCATGTCATAGCTAACTCCTCTTCCTCAGCACTTAGGTTTTGACCCTGATATTGGATATTGACAATATTTGCCAAAAAATGAGCTGGAGTCAGTGCTTGTCCCATTCGTTTGTTTACTGCTTGTAATTTAATTCTGTCCATGTGTAGTTCTGTTTTTAAGTGTTCACGCAGTTCCTTCCAAATTTCAACAGCATCCGCAATAAAACAGCTATTTTTCTGTATTTTGTTTAAAGCTTGAGAGATGGGTTTCAGGAAGCTCAGCATATGTTCAACATTTCTCTTAAGCCCAATGTTGAGGATTTTGGCCGTGACAGTGCTATCTATTTTATCTCGATTTTCTTCACAAAGTGTCATCAGAATAGGCCAGTTTTTGATATACTGCTCAAAACAGTCCACCACAGAGTTCCATCTAACATCTTGTGGGAGCGTTAGCTTGGTTCCACCCATCCTTTTCAGAGCTGCTGCAGCAAAATGATTATTACGGAAGTATTTAGCAATTTCAACAACATTAGCCTTTATTTCTGGAACACTTAAGTCTTTGGCTAAGAGGTGCAGCAAATGAGCACTGCAACCATATGTTATTAGCAGCTTTGTATTCCCTCCCTGCTCTTCTAAATCTCTTCTCATCTTGGATACGTTTGCAGCATTGTCAGTGACCAAACTGCGTACTAGACATTTGAATTTTTGTTCACATGTCATTATAGCTTTTACTGCCACTTCTTGTAAGTATTCTGCTGTGTGTGCATTTCCTGACGTATCCGTTGTTTGTGCAAGGAAGACTTTACCTTCTTCTGTTATACAAGCACATACATTAGGATCATTGTGGACATTACTCCACCCATCAATACTTAGGTTAACAATTTTACCCTCCAGAGCTGTTGCACATTGCTCCATTTCTCTGTCATACACTTGATCCAGCAGTTTCCCTGCAACATCAGCTCTGCTGGGTGGACTGTATCCTGGTCTCAGTGACTGAACCATATTAATGAAATGTGGGTTCTCAGTCAGACGGAAAGAAGAGTTCGTTGCATAAATAAACTGGGCAATTTTTTCATCAATTAACTCTTTTTCTAATCTGCTAGTTCTTATCACAAACCTATCTATGGTGGTTCCAGGAGGTAAAGGTTTTTTCTTCCTTTTGGGTGATGGTGATATGTGGCTGTGGGTGTCTGATGATGATGATGCTGCTGCTGCTAATGAAGCACTATCCTGGATGGATAACTCTGAAACTGTAGAACAGGATGATGGTGATCTTGGAGGTGGATAGTTTCCAGAATCCATGAATTCCCCTAAACAAAAAAAAGTCAATGCTGTTATTTTATTGTTTATACAATTTCTGCTTATTGTACACAACACATCACTGCCCCTGCCCCAAAAGGAATATTTGTTTTTCTTCATAACTGTACCAAATGACAGTAACATGCAGTAATAATAAGAAATATAATTTTTCTCACACATGACAGTTCAGTCTTTAGAAATAGGATTCAATAAAAATGTTTACCAACCTGAAGATCCTGCCTGTTCAGAAGTTTCTTTGGTCATCTTCATCACCGCACTTCTCATGATGTTGCCTCATTCGCGCCACCAGGCCTTGCATCTTTGTTGCATTGTTTGCATTTTGCACGCATGCCTGCCTTACCGATAGGCGAAGGAGCTTCATTAAAATATTCCCAAACTGGGTCTCTTTTACGGCCTGCTGCCATTATAAGGAAAGAATGTAATAAACCTCAGATCGTACACACAAACAGATCCAGACTTGTCTGTCTGTGGCTATGCTGCAGTATTGTGCTCAAAGTTTCACTTTCATTTTCTTGTCTGCTTGCCCTTCCTCCTCCTCACACTTAGATTCACATTCTTCTTGTGTTGTGCAGATCTATTCCACTCCAAACAATCAGAAACCTATTGTCTAACTTCTTGGACTTGGCACTGAAGGGGTTGATTCTGTATTCATAGGTTTGTAGAACAATAGGATTAAGGTCTTTTTCTCAACTCTGTTCATGTTGTAACATTTTTGCCGTGAAGAAGAGGCTGGGACCTCTGCGGAGTCAAATTCAGTTTTGAGAACTGCGTAAGTAAAGCGAGCGTCTGTGATAATATAGGAGAGAAACTGCCCACTAATCCTACAGAAACCTCTGGAAGAGCATGGCATTGTGAATGTTACACATATACAGCCTTTATTCTACTGAGTTAAACAACTCAGCTTTATCTCATGATGGAAGAACCTTTGGATGGTAAAATATTTTCCTCAAAAAGCAGTTTATTGAAAAAAATCCGATTTAAATAAAAAAAAATCCGATTTAAATAAAAAAAATCCGATATTTCTTTTTTTTTTTTTTTTTTTTTTTTTTGATTTTTTTAAAAAAAAAAAACATTGATTTTTGTCCACCCTGCATGTACTTCTATCAGATACACTAGTGATACATATGTGCACACGGTGAAGTGGCAGACCATTTGGAAAAGATAGTAATGCCAATAGAGTAACTCAAATATTAGGTCGATGAGTCGCAATAAAGGATGCAGAAAATAGTTTGCATAAAACCATTATTGATGACATTGCTGAAGTGGTGGCACAACTAACAGGAGTGCATGCAGATATAAACAGCAACAAACCATAGAGGCATATGCAATAAAATTACATATCAACTATTGCACCAAGATAAAGACAGATAAGAAGCAGTGGTGTCACCCGCAGACACTGTTCCTGGAGCCTGGGGTTTGCTTCTATGTACCTGATCATGCTGGTGGTGGTCAGGCTGGTAGTCTTGCTATCCCTGCTGATGTGGACGTGGCAGGTGGTGCAAATGGCCTGTTTGGGTTTATCGTCAGTCTTTAAAAAACAACCAGACTCGGGAAGACCTAACAGTTGGACTGGCGACTTCCGTCATGTTATGGTAACGGTTGCCTGCCTTCTGTCTGCGGCCCACACTGCTTCTTTCTGCCTGTTGTGGTGCTACGCCTCCCTCCCCCTGTGTGCTGCTGTCCTTGCTCTGCATGTCCTCCTGCCAGGTTGGGTCAGCTATTATATCATCCACCACCTCCTCTTCCACTTCTGCACCCTGGTCCTCCTCCTGGCTTTCTGGCAATTGTCTCATCATCCATCTTGTGATACGTTCCCACTGTCTCCTTCTTGTGACCATGGCTGATCAGAAATTTGGGCATCGCTAAATGCGATCTCCTCTTACCCTGCTTCAAGTGGACCGGGCGAGAGGCCCGAATCTATAAATGGAAAAGTGAACAGCTCTTTGGGTTGTGCAAGTGTGTGGGATCAGTTGTCTGAGGGCATTCGGCATGGTGGGAGGAAGGAGGATCAGGGTGAGGAATATGCGGCCCAGACTCGCAGCTACTCAGACTTGACTGTGTGGAAGACAGGGTGCTGGTGGAAAACTGAGCAGAAGCATTCTCCTTTTCGTACTACTCTGGCTTTAATAGTGCTGTCCTGCAGTCCCCTACAAACTTGGACAGGAAGGTGAAGCGAGCAGAAGTGGGTGTCTGTTGTGGCACAATTTGATCTTGCCCACGGCCTCTGTATGCACCATCACATCCAGTTCCCTGTCCCTGGCCACTCGTTTTGCCCATTTTAAATGGAGTACAATATTTTCCATGTTCACTACAAATGGCTGAACTGGGCCCGAACTTATGTGATCCGTGCACGGGGAAACCAGTTTAAAATATATGTCCTGTAGGTAACAATTTTTTTTTTTTTGTTTTTTTTTTTTTTAGCAAAATGGTGTCAATAACTAGGGTAACACAGTAAAAAAAATAAGTGAATGGAAGCCTCAAATGCCACAATTTGTAGCCCACAGATAGATCAGGCATCTGACGGAGAGAGCGCACTGTTAAGTATGTGATGTGTGGGTGTTTTTTTTTTCTTTTTTTTTCTCCAACAAAATTGCGTCAATAAGTAGGCAATGACGCTGCAAAAAATTCTTTGGAGGACTGAAATTGTAAAATATTTAGCTCAATGATATGCAATGCGTGTGGCGGACACAACACAATGTTAAATAGATGAACTATTGCTATTATATTTTTTTTTTTTTTTTTTTGCCAGAAATGGTTTTTGAGAAGCTAAAAAAAAAAAATTGTCAGTTAAATGGTGTCAAAATTTTATAAGACACTCCAAAAAATACTACAGTACCACAAAAAATGCCAGCATTTTCTGCGCACTCAGATGTGATGCCTGGGATGGGCAAAGCCATTAAAAATTGCTGGATTTTCACACTGTGGTATTAAAAGGATCTGGCTGTATTCTGCAGTGTCAACAAGCAAATGGAAGGGGGAAAAGTGGCTCTGGATTGCTTTGGAATAAAATAATCAGGCTTAGGCCTCTTCCACACTTCAGTTATTTGCATCAGTTAAAATCCGCCAAAAAGGCAGACAAGCGGATCCGTTGTCAACTGATGTGAACGGATGGCACAGGATCCGTTTTTAGACGGATCCTGAAAATGAGGAAATTTAAAGGAACCGCGAGAGAGAGAATTTTTTTTTTTCTTTTGTCCTGCACCCAGACAGATTTTGGGGTTAATTCAGTGTCTGGAGGATCTGCCGGCAAAAAAAACCTTACAAGCTCCGTTTGGAAATCTTTGAGGATGGTGGCGAATCCTCAAAAAAACGGATGCAACGAATGACAATCAGTCAGCATCCGCCAATAATGAAAGTCAATGGGGGAAAAACGGATCCGCAAAGAAAAATGGCGGATCCGTTTTTTCAAAATTTGGCGGATCTTGACTGTCAAAAACGGAAGTGTGAAAGAGGCCTTAAGGTGCAAAAAAATATTCCTAGCCACTGATACCTGGAGCTAGGTATATATGTAATAGGCAGCAGCAGACAGTAATGGAATGAACCCTTTTGATGTATGCAATGATATCTTTATACCCACATACAGTGCCTGCATGCCTTGCACTGGCGTGTATATATGCACATACACTCCCTGCCTACCTAGCACGGCAATTTATATACCCCATAAGTTGTCCTTAGAAGGACTGTTGGTTTAGCTGGATATGTGGATTCAACAATGGTATACCAACACTAACTAATAAAAGCACATACCTGTCCCTATCTCAACAGCAGCTCTCCCTACACTCTTATTCCGGCTTGACGAGCAGGGCGGCAGCAGGTCTCTTACAGACCTGACGACGCTGTGTGGTCAGCCAATCACTGTAGTACCACAGCAAAGATGACTGTGGCATTACAGTACATGGCAGACAATCCCTGCATTTTGATTGGTGCTCTAAAGAGCGCCAAACTTGCAGGGTGGAGACCCTGACTTCCGCCAAATAATCCCAGAAATGCTCGGTGCTCAGAGTACAGCGATACTCGGGTGAGTAATGAGTAGCGGCGAGCATGTTCACGCATCACTAGTAGGATTCGATCAATACCTATGATCATGAGTCCTGAAGGGTCGCATCCATGTTGTAGTCTAAAGTGATCTGAAAGAGTTTTTAGTGAGGCAATGTCTTCCACTTTGTGGGCTGCATAATACCAAGTAAATGTTCGCATATTCGCACTATTAGTTGTCAAGCCCACACAAATGTGCGCGCAGGGTCATGTCCTATTGTACACCACAGCTTTGGTTGTGCATGTGATGGAGTGTGTAATGTTATATGTTTGAGATCCATCTGAGTTTGAGAACTTGCACGTGCCATGTTGGGACAGACCCCACACTTCCCACAAGGTCTAGATCCCCAAGGAGGTACAGACTGGGATAGAAAGGTGGTTGGTTCATGTGTAGTGACTCTTCACTAAGTTATCACCTAAATTGGTTAGGTGATACTGGGTCTGTATCATAAATATTCATGAAGTATTGTCAGAGTAGAATAGGCCATGATTTCTCCAAAGAATGTTGTAGCAATCCGGACTGTCCATGAGCTGGTGGATCGACCAGAGAAGGGTGCCTGATGTCTGGTAATATGTTTTGCCCTATTGAATGCTCTCAACTGAGCGTTTACTGTAGCCTCTGTCCAAGAATCTTTAGGCCCCTTCATACATAGCGACGCACCAGCGATCACGATAACGATCCAACCTGGCAAAGATCGCTGGCGCGACATTACATGATCGCTAGTTAGCTTTCAAACAGTCTGATTTCCTCAACGACGCAAGACAGATCAGCGATCTGCATAATGACCTCGTTGGTCGTTGAGTCCTTTTCACACTACTTAATTGTAACCGATTCCGACCTCGGTGGGCGTGCTTCAGCATTTCCTTTTCAACACCCCCCAGCACTGATTGGTGGTCACTGCTGCGCTCTCATTGGCCGGCGGCATCATTAAAGAGAACGTATTAGCGCTTCAGTTTATATCTCTGGAGCGCTGTGGTTTACTTCAAAACCAGCATTGTTCTCGTTTGAGACACAAGTGCATTTTTTGTTGAATTTGCAATTCGTCCTTCTTCGGCGACCCTGTTGAAGACGCATCAGCGATATTTTGTAAGGCCTGCATTTTTGGCACCATCAAAGGTAGGTTTTGTTTGGTGTCTAAAGTTATGCTTGTATACGTAATTTCTTTTATTTTTTTATTTTTTTAAGCATTAACTTTTCAAGGTACATTGTGTCCATACGCACTGGCCTGGGCAGCCATTTTACTTTTCAGACCGCGCCCACCCCCATTCTAGCTATTTTTTGAGCGTGATACTGTTATAGCTCAGCAACCATGTATCTGCAATTGAATCTTTTTTACCTATTGTATGTTCATTGTGTCCATACGCACTGGCCTGGGCGGCCATTTTAGGTTTCTGACCGCGCCCGCCCCCTTGCTATTTTTGAGCTTTTTACTTTTATAGCACTGGCCTGTAATGTAACGTTCTCACCATTTCCTCTATTTTTTTGTTTCCAGATGTCAGCAAGTAGCCAAGACTAAATTCGCCAATTGATTGACTTGTATCAGGCCATGCCATGCCTATGGAAAGTAAAGGCGACGGACTACAGCAACAAGTACAAAAAGAAAGAGGCGTATGAGAAACTTGTGCAACTATATAAAGAACATCATCCCAGCGAAACGGTTGATGAAGCTGTTAAAAAAAAAAAAAAAAAAAAAAAAAAAAAAATGGGCACTACGGCCTGTGTACAAAAAGGAATTAAACAAGGTTGAAAAGTCAACTAGGTCGGGGGCGGGTACAGAAGATGTCTATGTTCCAAAGTTGTGGTACTACCACTTAATGGAGATTACACGCGACCAAGAAATACCCCGACCTATGCATTGTTCTATGACACTGCCTGAAGAAGAGGAAGAAACTGTGACACGGCCTGACTCCCCTCTTGCTGATGTAAGTCTATTTTGGGTTTTCTAAATTGCAATTAAACATTAGTATGTACATGGCATAGTTTTTACATGGCATAGAAAAACATAACATGGTTTTTCTGTTCTTGCAGGAATGTACTGAAGATCTGTCACCTAAACCATGTGGCAGTCAGGACACCTACGATGCCAATCGCTACAGTCGACAGGATGCCAATCATTACACAGGAGGCAAGTGAGCCAGCGGGACCTTACACAGTACAAAGGCGTCTCACAGTGAGTCGCAAAAGAAAGGCCACCGCTCCGCCGTTCCCAGAGTTTGTTGATTTGGCAAAAAGAATTTTGGTACAGCAGGACAAACAACCCTTTGGTGGCTTTGCACATATGGTAGACGACAGACTTCGGTCACTTGACGAAACGCAAAGGCTGCAGGCAGAGGCTTATTTTTGAAACTTTAAATAAAGCAGCTGTCGGCAAACTGACACTTTTACTCTAGTGGATGCCAAGTCACTTTCACAAAACCCATGGCCGCCGATGCAAAGCCATGTAACAAGCACACCAAGAAGGGGGATTCAGCCAACACAAACCATGAACTTTGGGACCCCCCATTATCAGTCTGCCCCATTCTTCAATCCTGCAAGGCAGCAACTGAATGATTCGGACTGTTATTACACTCAATTATAGCTTTATTGTTTTCTTTTAGTTTAATTACTTTATGAAGCCCTTTTTGTTTTATTACAGTATTTCAAATGAACAAATTTATACGTTTTGCATTAAACTTGATGCCTGTTTCCATTTCTTCGTTGGCTTCGAAAAGTTGTTAGCCGCGCAACAAAGGTGGTGTTAATGGGATGGTGTGTATTTATGGAAAGCATGCAATTTGGCCTTAGGTTTTGTAAAATCTGCCCTAATAAAATGTTTGTTCCTTTATTACATTAATATCTAATATGTTATGATGCAAAAATAGGTGACACAGGAGATGTTGAATTGTTTTTCAAAAAAAACCTTTTTATAATGTGGACCAGATAATGTCTGGTTGTAAAAGTGGTATTTTTTTAAAATATTTTTTTTATATATTTTTTTTTACAACACATATTTTTGATATAAAACATTAAACAAAACATTAAGTAAACCTGAAAAAATAACAATTACTGGGTTCCACCCTGGTGTTGGGCTGCCACAAATCTATCCAGCATCACTCCGAGGTGGTTCAACGCAGCCATTGCCCTCCTGTGTGCTGCCAGCAGGTCCGGTAAGGTTGGTATTTCTGTTGATGGAATGGTGAGATTTTAAAATAGTATATAGGATTTACATTCCGCTGTGCAGTTAACCCTTTTTTTTTTTTTTTTGGATGCAGCATATGGGGGCATAATATATGGAGCATTTTATGTGGGGCAGCATATGGGGGGCATATTCTATGGAGCAGCATATGGGGGCATATCCTATGGGTCAGAATATGGGGAAATAGTGTTATGTGGTAGCATATGGGGGCATAGTCTATTGGGCAGCATATGGGGAAAAAAAATTGGGGGGTCGGCATATACACGAGTTTATATGGTACTTGTTGGTGGTCAAACACTTACGGTTTTGTGCCGCCTCTGCTTCCTCAGATGAGGCGAATACAGCCCTTCCGGATCCTGTGGCACCGCAGACTAGGAAAAAAAAACAAAAAAAAAATGTAGCCGACAGCTCTTAAACCAACAAAATATCATTTCCAACATGTTGGAAACAAAAATGTTGTTCAATTACCGGAGGTAGAGTCTGCATCAACTTCACGGAGTGATGCTGGAGAGAACGCATCCCTTGGTGAGGATGTGGATGACCCAATTAGAGGCGTTGAAGCTGGCGAGGGGGTCCTTATGGGCTCTGGTTCAGGAGATGGTTCTGGTGGTGGGGCTGGTGGTGGTGCAGGTGCTACTGGGGCTGGTGCTGCTGCATGAGCCGCTGTAGGGGAAAAAAATTAGAGAACACAAAAAAAGTGACTAATTACAGGAAAAAAAAATTGTCACATAATGGGGAGCATGTTTTTTTTTTTCCCCCCCCTAACAGTATACCCTGACTGCAGACCAAAAAAGGCATAATAATGTTATATAACATGAGGAACATGTAATTAACAACACTCACCTCGCTCCTCCTCACTTCACTTGTTGTTGGAGGCTGGCGAGGAGGTCTCTGGAGCGGAAGCGCAGATCCGCCAGTTTTTTACGGATTTGGGTGGTTGTGCGCTCCACTCCAAAGTGGCGTGACAATCCTCGCTGGATCCTCCGCAACACAGCCCGCTTGTGTCGCGTCGGGTGTGCATGCGCCTATTCATTTATAGTCCCGCCTTCCCATCTCCTGAACCTGGAAGCGCATTTTGGCCTCCTCCCCCCCCCCCCCCCATTGAGTCGCTCTCTGCCTGGCAGCCATAGCTTCCTCTATTAACTTCACGCCGCAGCAAGAACGCCCCCAAGAGCGTCGTGACGTCCGCGAGTCGCAGTTGGTGACGCTACAGCGTCAACGAAGGGAATCAGCAACAAGTGCGCTTGACGGTGACGCTATAGCATCCTCAAAGGGCGAATACAACATGGCGGCTTCACTCCGACGCAACAGTGTTGTAAATGTGTCGTTGGGCTGTATGTACCTTGTGGGGCTGGGCTGTATGTACTGGGCGGGGCTTTATGTACTGGGCAGGGCTGGGATGTATGTACAGACAAATGCATGCACATAGTATATTGTCACATTAAGTGACTTTTAAAAAAAAAAAAAAAAAACACTTTGTAAAGTAATAAAATAATGAATTTATTGGAGTATTTCTAGCAAATTAAGAACAGAAAAATGTTTATATATACACATTTGCAGACTAGATTTGATGCTGCCAAGTAACTGCACCAGGCCCATTAAAATATTCGCAGTATTTCTCCCTGCAGGCCTTCGCTTCATCCCTGTTTCTTCCTTTTGTCAGTGCTTGAAGTCCTGGTATTGTGGGATTATTATCACTCCACCCACCTAGAAGAACTTGACCATTTGTCTGGTCAACACAGTCCACAAAGCCAGGCGGACTGTAATCGATAGCATCGCCGCGCCGCAGGAAATTGTGCAGCACACAACAGGCCATAATGACTGAGTCTATGGATTCCAACTTTAGGTTGATGGGTGTGGAAAATTCAGAAGCGGCTGGCCATGATGCCAAACGAATTCTCCACAACCCTTCGTGCCCTCGACAAACGGTAATTAAATATCCGTGTTTGTTCCATAACACTTTTTTGGGGGAACGGTTTGAGCAGGTTGGCATGAAACGGGAAGGCTTCATCACCGACAAAAACAAAGTTAAGGTTGCCGGTTGTCTGAGTTGGGAGGCAAGTTCAGTCACGCTCCAAAAAGTGTGTTCTAAAATTCCCCCATCTGAAACCCTGCCGTTCATGCCAACATCAACATTTATGAACTCATAGTTGGCATTATCAAGGGCCATCAGGATTACACTGAAATAGCCCTTATAATTGAAATAATAGGCTCCTGAACAAGACGAATATGAATCTATCAGGTTATTGTGATTCAGGGAGTAGATGTGAGGCACCAGTATTTTATAGCAAATAATAGAATGTCTGCGCTGAATAATTCACATAGATCCAAATACCACCCTAGTAGTAGGGCTTACGAACAATGCACTGCAACAATGAATAACAAATAGATAAATGCACAAAAAAATAAATAAAAATCAAGAATATTCCATAGGCGTTCTAAAAATACCGCAATCACATAAATCGCCCCAATAGCGGCTTTTTAAAAACAATACCATACAAGAATACATTGCATAAATTTCAACTAGATGGATATAAAAATTAGAAATGTGCAATTGGCATATTCTAGGAACACTGCAGGGGAAATATATATCTATGCGTGTATACCTTAGATGCAGTCACTGGAGCATTCGGAAACACGCGGTGTAGTCGAGTGTAGCAATTGCATATAGGCTAATAGGATTAGAGCTCCAATGCTGCGTTGATATTAAGATACTGCGCTACACATATGCAGTATAAAGGAAGAGTGATAATGCGTTTTCTATTAACAGTTGGGAGAACTGTCCCGGCCGGTGACAGTCTCTCAATTACTCACTGCTCCCTCGGTGCGCCGGCATTTGTTCACAGCGCGGTGCCGCCGGCAGCAGGGAAGCTCCAGGACCTTCGTGACGTGGCAAGTCATGGGGTTGATTCAGCGAGTAGTACTGACCAAATCCTTCCTGCTGGTTTCGGAAGTACACGGCGTCCGTCATAGGGATAGTCCTCTTTTAAACCTGCGGTTCTAATCTCGATATATTAACCCAATAAGCGCTGCTTTTATTGCTAGTTAAACGCAAAGAGTTCAACTTCAGAATTAAGTCCCCTTGGTATTAAGGATTCCAAATTGAAAATCCATTGACTTTCAGCACGGGACATTTTCTTGATGAAATCCCCTCTCCTACTGTCTTTCCAGTCTATTTGTAGCCCAGTGATGGTAATCCCTGCAGTGGATCCCATATGGTAGTCAGCAAAATGCTTTGATAATGGGTGTCCATTAAACTTGCGTCTTATGTTTCTTAGATGTTCATTTATTCGTATGCTCAATTGGCGTTTAGTCCTCCCCACATATAATTTTCCGCATGGGCATTTTAGTATGTAAATTACCCCTGTTGTGTTACATGAAATGTGGTCTCGAATAATAAATTCAGTATCTGTATTAGACAGTGTGTTTTATAGTTTATTTTTTGTATTTTTTTGTACATCCTTTCCTAATACTATGTTGATTGGATCAATACAAAAAGGGTGGGGGAACAAGAGGCGCAATAGTGCCCTATCATTAGTGACACTACGATGTGAGTGGTGTAATGCAGTTCCACTCACCTATTCCAGTTGTGTGACCCACAACTGGCTTGAAGACATAACACAGTATCAGCTGCTGCAGAACCTCCACCGACCACTCCAAAGTGGAAAAACTGCCAGAGAATATGGGAAGCAAGATGTGCCACAGTCCGCGCTGCTGAATCCACAAAATCACCTGGGATGCAAGATGTAGTAGCAAAGTACTTCTTTATTCCTTCCTATGCGTTTCGGCGCCCTTCCTGGCACCTTCCTCAGGGTTATTGAATATCCCTGAGGAAGGTGCCAGGAAGGGCGCCGAAACGCGTAGGAAGGAATAAAGAAGTACTTTGCTACTACATCTTGCATCCCAGGTGATTTTGTGGATTCAGCAGCGCGGACTGTGGCACATCTTGCTTCCCATATTCTCTGTATGTTGATTGGATGGCGCTATAAGATACCCAAAATTCTTTGCTTTTCTATATATACATTTCGGATGTGCAGGTAATTCCCCTATTGTTTTATCCTCTTTTAGTATTCCCCAATATTTCTTCACAATATTACAAAGAATATGGGTATTTGCATTATATTGAGTTATGATAGAAATATCAAGATGTCGATGCTCATTTTTGACCACTTGGTCAACATTATTTTTATCTTTATCTTGAATTAAGATTTCTCTTGGTCTTTCCTGTATTCTATCACTTCAATAAGGAATTGTTCATCATAGCCCCTGCTTTTGAATTTATTAATCAAGAAATCTTTCTGTGCAGTAATCTTGGTCCCTAGAACAATTCCTATGAGCACGAACAAATTGACTTTTAGGAATGGCAACTATCCATGGAAATATAATTAGTCAGTTGGTTTATGGTATGTGCATGTGTGAACCCGCCCATTGTCAATAAAAATATTTAAATCTAAAAAATTGCCTCTGTGCTGGTGGTCCCTGTGAAATTTAAAAAATAATTATTTTTATTAATATCAGTTAAAAATTCTGCAAGTGTCTCTGGGCCACCAGACCATATAAAAAACACATCATCTATGAAGCGGTGCCATAGGACCAGATTCGCACGCAGCACCCCATTGGTATAGAAGGTTTGTTCTTCCCATCCCCCCACATAGAGGTTGGCGTAACTGGGAGTGAACCTGGTACCCATGGCAGTCCCCCATTGCTGGGAGTAGTAGTCCGCCCCATACTGAAAATAATTGTGCATTAAAATTGCAAGCATTCCTGTTATGATTGAGTCACCGTAGGAGGCAAAAACAGAAATGCTAGCTAAGTCCTGAAAACCAGAGAAGTTGGCAACTATCAGATTGCAGACCCCTGAACCTATCAACACAACTAGCAGTAGCCGTGGGGGGTTCCTACGATGACCTAGACCCCTCTATCACAGCCGGAGAGATACATAGGCCTAAAGAAGGAAAGTGGAAATCTAACTGCCCCAGAGAAGACCCCAAAGCAATAGGCAGCCCCCCACATATAATGACGGTGAAGCAAGATGAAAACACTTACACAGACAGAAAGACAGGCTGAGCAAAGACGGGGCCCAAAAACTACCTAGATAGAAACGGATAGGAAGGCTGCTGTCTGCAATCTGCCAAAACCCTATCAGAGACAAAAGCCAACAAGCTGATATAAAAATGGCCCTGAAGCAACTAAGCTTCAAAACTAAATCAGCACTCGGGTACTTTCAGAAGACAGAGCTCACGGAACACTGCACACTCCAGCAGGGAGTGGCAGAATCCAAAAAGCAAGAAAAACAAAAACAAATCTTAGATGCAAAGAGGCAAACAGAAAACTTAGCTTTAGGAGAGCAGGAATCAGACTTGTGTCCAAGAGTCCACAGAGAAATCACCCGCAGGGCAGAAAGGGCGTAGGCTGCCTTAAATCCAGTCAGTGACTCCACTCAGCCAATCGTCTTCATTTGTCCCAGGTGCCTGATAATCAGGCTCACTACCTTCCTTCACTAGAATAGGGAGTTCACCAGGCCTCAGTGACGGAGGGGAAAAAGAACTCGCGACACATTCCGATATAAAGGATATTTGGTCCTGAGGTAGTGTAGTAAAACTATTTAAAAAGTGCATGACTGTTTTCACACCCTTTTCATGTTGGATTATTGTATAAAATGAAGTTATATCCAGTGTACCCAAAATAAAGTGCTCTTGCCATTGCATATTGTTTAAAATTTGTTTACCATCTTTTAGATATGAAGGTAGCTTGGGGACTACTCTTTTGTAGGTAGCAGTCTACATATTTAGACATATTTGCCGTTAGACATTGAATACCGGAAATAATTGGTCTTCCCGGGGGGTTACTTAGATTCTTATGTATTTTTGGTAAATAATAAAGGGGATTCGTGGTTGTGGGGTAGTACTAGCGCCCCCAAAATACTTTCATTTTTCTAGTAATTTATAGCTATCTCTCATTCAGTTTAAATCAAGTTAAAGTTTGGTTCATGTCAGGGTTCTCCTATTAGAGTAGACGTGACTGTAGTGAACAACATGCCAGTATTTGGATGGTGAATTGATAGAAGTAAAAGTTATAATGTAAATACATATTAGTAACTACCTGTATCGGCATATTATATAATCCTTATATTAGACTGCAGTATATATGCAAAGGGAGCTGAAACAGAGATAAAATTAATTGGAGCCCAAATAAAATAAGAAATTGTAGAGATTTATAGATGTATGTGTGGAGCTGCCTTGTTTTATTCAGAATGCCCGTTGCAAATTTAAGATGCAGGTACAGGAACTATTGGTATACACTTTTCATCCAGGGGCTGCTGTTAGAGAGAAGGCAATTGAGAGGTGTTGTAAATTATTAGAGCGCTGGATAGAAAGACTTACCAGTGGTGGTCAGGGGTTAAAGTGTGCCATGAGGATGTGGTATCCGCCGCTTGTCTCATTACGACTGGAGGAATGTGCAGCTTAAATGCCTTGAGGGCGGGGATAGTGTGGCGCGTCCTGGAATTCAGGGGTAGCGCTGGCCTGCGTTTTACAGGCAGGATGTGGTAATCCTGTGCGTTCCATTGACAGGAAGCGGTAACAATATGCGTACCACTGGCAGGAAGAGGTCATGTTTGCGTTCCACAAGGCAGGGAGAGCATTTTGGAACTGAGAAAGTTATGATATGAGACCATTATATAGTAATTATTTGGCTGTGTGACATGGTGGTTTAATACTTAAGAGCATATAGTCCAGCTTGTGTGTGTGTGTGTGTATGGGCATAATAGTTATGCGTGTGTATGTGTACACAATAAAAGGGAGAAAGGGAAAAGAAAAAAAGTAAAAGGTGGCTACCAGACACAATATAGGTGCAGTCGAGTAGGGAATTGATGGATGGGTCCAAGGAATATGGGGAAAACCAGATGGGATCAATACAGACGACTCTGCAAGGAAGAACATAAAGTATTAGTATGAGGCAAAATGAATGACATACATATTAAAACATAATGTCATAGCCCATCTAAGCCATACCTTATAAGCAATCAAATGACAAAGGGGATGATCAGGTTTTCTGAATGTTAATATAATCAATATTGACATCAATCAAATGGTAGAGTAATGTAAACATAGTAAAATACATTCACAAATTAAGTGTTATCAGAGGTCAAATAGATATTAGATCATAGTCCCTGTTTAGACCTTAAGGCTATGTGCACACGCTGCGGTTTTTGCTGCGGAACCGCAGCAGTTCCGCAGACATGGTACTTTACCATGTTAGCCTATGGGTTTTCAAAACTGCAGTGCTCACGCTGCGTTTTTTTCCGCGCGCTTTTGCTACTGTTTTTTTTTTTTTTTTTCCGCAGCATGTCAATTATTTCTGCGGATTCTGCTGCGGTTTCACACCTTTAACATAGTAGAGGTGTGAAACCGTAGGGCAAAACGCAGCAAAACCGCAGGTCACTTTACCTGCGTTTCTGCGCGGAAAAAAAACGCAGCGGAATCCGCAACGTGTGCACATAGCCTTAGGAGACAAGGTCTGTAATTCGTGGATCCAGTAAGACTCACATTTTTTCAGAATTTGGATACGGTTCCCTCCACGTCTAGGTAATGGTACCTGTTCTATAACTTGAAATTTTAATTGTGAAAAGTTAATGTCCAGAATTATGAAAGTGGTAAGGTAGAGGGAGAAGCATATTGCGACATCTGATGGTGGATTTGTTTGCTGATTAATTGCGGATTCTGTCTTTGATAGGTTGTGACATTTCACCTATGTGAAGAAGACCACAGGGGCACTTTATAAGATAGACCACGATGCTAGTGTCACATGTGGCGTAATGTTTGAACTGATATCTTTTCCCAGAGTGGGGGTGAAAAAAGTACTCGCTCTTTTGTACGTTATTACACTGTCATTGTAAGCAGGGAAAGGTGCCTGTTTTGGGCTTTTGTAAAAACCTCTGTAAAGGGCCCCTATTTGTTGTGCCTACAAGGGAATCGCGTAGGTTATTAGGGTGTTTGTAACATGGGAGAAACAGATCTTGAAACTCTAATATCCGGGTGAGCTGTACTGAGTATGCCCCAATGTCTACGTATGGTCTTGTGTAGAATTTCCACTTAGTGATGGTAGGTATGAACAAACGGGACTCGTTTGACTTCTGTACATATGGTCTCCTGTGATGTCATGGCCTCAGTCAATATTGTAGACTGGTAACCCCGTTCTGAAAATTTCAAGTGCATCTGTTCAATAAGATGTTCACGTTGCGTGGCATCAGAAACAATTCTATTGACTCTTTTGAACTGGCATTTGGGAATGGACTTTTTAGTGGCAGGTGGGTGTTGATTGGAAAAATGGAGGAGGCTGTTGTGGTCAGTTGGTTTTGTGTATGTCCGTACTGAGTATAACTGCACCATTTTTATGGACCATTGTGTCCAGAAAACTAACATTCTGTTCACTGCTGGTTATAGTGAACTGGAGACCCGGCCATGTTGAGGTTATTAAAGAATGTGTTTAAAGTATCCTGGGGGGGGGGCCCGTCCAGATACAGAGCACATCGTCTATATACAGTGGGGCAAAAAAGTATTTAGTCAGTCAGCAATAGTGCAAGTTCCACCACTTAAAAAGATGAGAGGCGTCTGTAATTTACATCATAGGTAGACCTAAACTATGGGAGACAAACTGAGAAAAAAAAATCCAGAAAATCACATTGTCTGTTTTTTTTTTTTTCATTTTATTTGCATATTATGGTGGAAAATAAGTATTTGGTCAGAAACAAAATTTCATCTCAATACTTTGTGATATATCCTTTGTTGGCAATGACAGAGGTCAAACGTTTTCTGTAAGTCTTCACAAGGTTGCCACACACTGTTGTTGGTATGTTGGCCCATTCCTCCATGCAGATCTCCTCTAGAGCAGTGATGTTTTTGGCTTTTCGCTTGGCAACACGGACTTTCAACTCCCTCCAAAGGTTTTCTATAGGGTTAAGATCTGGAGACTGGCTAGGCCACTCCAGGACCTTGAAATGCTTCTTACGAAGCCACTCCTTCGTTGCCCTGGCGGTGTGCTTTGGATCATTGTCATGTTTAAAGACCCAGCCACGTTTCATCTTCAATGCCCTTGCTGATGGAAGGAGGTTTGCACTCAAAATCTCACGATACATGGCCCCATTCATTCTTTCATGTACCCGGATCAGTCGTCCTGGCCCCTTTGCAGAGAAACAGCCCCAAAGCATGATGTTTCCACCACCATGCTTTACAGTAGGTATGGTGTTTGATGGATGCAACTCAGTGTTCTTTTTCCTCCAAACACGACAAGTTGTGTTTCTACCAAACAGTTCCAGTTTGGTTTCATCAGACCATAGGACATTCTCCCAAAACTCCTCTGGATCATCCAAATGCTCTCTAGCAAACTTCAAACGGGCCCGGACATGTACAGGCTTAAGCAGTGGGACACGTCTGGCACTGCAGGATCTGAGTCCATGGTGGCGTAGTGTGTTACTTATGGTAGGCCTTGTTACATTGGTCCCAGCTCTCTGCAGTTCATTCACTAGGTCCCCCCACGTGGTTCTGGGATTTTTGCTCACCGTTCTTGTGATCATTCTGACCCCACGGGGTGGGATTTTGCGTGGAGCACCAGATTGAGGGAGATTATCAGTGGTCTTGTATGTCTTCCATTTTCTAATTATTGCTCCCACAGTTGATTTCTTCACTCCAAGCTGGTTGGCTATTGCAGATTCAGTCTTCCCAGCCTGGTGCAGGGCTACAATTTTGTTTCTGGTGTCCTTTGACAGCTCTTTGGTCTTCACCATAGTGGAGTTTGGAGTCAGACTGTTTGAGGGTGTGCACAGGTGTCTTTTTATACTGATAACAAGTTTAAACAGGTGCCATTACTACAGGTAATGAGTGGAGGAAAGAGGAGACTCTTAAAGAAGAAGTTACAGGTCTGTGAGAGCCAGAAATCTTGATTGCTTGTTTCTGACCAAATACTTATTTTCCACCATAATATGCAAATAAAATGAAAGAAAAACAGACAATGTGATTTTCTGGATTTTTTTTTCTCAGTTTGTCTCCCATAGTTGAGGTCTACCTATGATGTAAATTACAGACGCCTCTCATCTTTTTAAGTGGTGGAACTTGCACTATTGCTGACTGACTAAATACTTTTTTTCCCCACTGTACTTCTTCTATATAAGGCAATGTCTCTTGTAAAGGGGATATGTGTAAACTACCTCTTCAAAAATTGTCATGTAGCTGATGGCGTAAGGGGGTGCCACGTTGGACCCCAAAGCAGTACCCCTAATCTGGAGGTAGTAATTGTCCTCAAACATAAAATAATTCCATATCAGTACCTCCCCAAGTAGTTGTAGTACCAAATCTGTAACATCATGATGTAAATTTGTTTGGCCAAGTAGCTGGTGAATGCAAGTCATACCCTTGTCAGTTGGCATGGCGGTATAGAGGTCTTTTACATCGAAAGACACCAAGATGACCCCTTCAGGAAGTGGGCCCAGATTATTAATTATATGTAGAAAATCCCCCGTGTCCAGGAGGAAGGATGGTATTGTTTTTACCAAGGGAGTAAGGATTCTCTCGAGGAAAATAAAGAGAGGAGATAAAATTGAATTGGTGGATGCCACTATTGGGCGTCCAGGTGGCTTATTCAGGCTCTTGTGTATCTTCGGTAAGATATAAAAAGGAGTAATCGGTTGAGATATGGTGAGGAAGTCCATTATTTTAGTGTTAATAGTTTCACGGTGGCAAAAGTCAGCCAAAATGCCCTTAATGTTGTCCCTGATCATATACAGGGTGGTCCAAAAGTAGGTGGACAGTATGTGTTATAGGGTTATGAAGGGGGAGATTTATCAAACATGGTGTAAAGTGAAACTGACTCAGTTGCCCTTAGCAACCAATCAGATTCCACTTTTCATTCTTCAGACTCTTTGGAAAATGAAAGGTGGAATCTGGTTGCTAAGGGCAACTGAGTCAATTTCACAGATAAATCTCCCCCCAAATTTGTTTTCTTTTCAGATCATTAAGATAACCCATATTGGCAAATTTAAATACAGATCAAAGAAGATGGATTTTAAGAGTATTGGAGGCCTCAAAATGCTGAAACAGAGCAAATTGGGTTGAAACATTTGGTACTCAAGCCCCAAAGAGACAAACCATTTACTGCATTCATGACAAATTCGATGCCACTGGCTCAATCCTTAGGCTATGTGCCCACGTTGCGAAATAGAAGCAGATTTTTCCTGAGCAAGACCCTTGGCAGGAAAAACGCATGTGGATTTTATGCGTTTTTCATGCATTTTTTTTCATGTGTTTTTGAGTCCAAATAAAGTTAGGACAAAAAAAGGCTCCTATGAGGTCATTTCCTAGTCCAACCCCCCCCTTCTCCATTTTGATTTCTTGCTGTATTCAAGATGCCTCAAGTGCAGACTCAGCGGCGTCTCAGCGAAGAAAACGTGCAGATTTTGCTGCTGACTTTACCGATTGTGCTGCACCACCACAGCGAGCAGGTAACAAACTGTCAGTCTAATTTTTTTTTTTTTTTGTTTAATATTTTGATGCATTTTATTTTATTTTTTTTACTAAAGACTATATTCTCTCATAGGAGCGCTCTCAGAGGAAGTGGAGGAGGAGACCAAGAATGTGGGTACACCTGATTCTTCAGGAGCGGGCGAAAAAGGGCCACTTCCATCTCCTTTACCAGAATATAAGGAGACAAAATACAATAACCAAGGTATATATGAGCATTTTATATATAAAATCATAACACACTGGTGCTCAGGTATAGAACCGTCATGGATCAGTCGCTGCTATACATTAAACATGAATGTGGAAACCACAAAAATACGACCAAAAGATCCTTTATCATGATATAAATGTTTCTTTATTAGAAAGGACATAAAAGGACAAGAAGGCGGACATGTGCAAAATGCAAACTAAAGTGCAAATAGTGCCTAAAGACAACCTGGACCACCACCAGTCACAGAGGAAAGGTAGAAAGATATATAAATCTATTATACAAGAGGCATATGGTATATTGAAGGGAAACAGAGGCCAAGATTTAAAGTATATCACAGAGCTACACAGGAAAACCTATATCACCTCAAACAGAGGTGCCAGATATGAATAAATATCCATGATTATGTATATATAGAAGGAACCACTGCCTATATCCTATGGTGTGCTCAAATAAACCTCCTATCCACTAATGCCATAAGCCCACATGTTGCCTAAACCGGGAAAGAAATCCTTCCCATAAAGGGCTAGACTATTACCCATCTATAGGGGTTAAACAACCAACCCCAACATTACCTCAGGGGGCCCCCTGAGGAAGGAGCAATCGGCTCCGAAACGCGCGTTGGGGTGACACCTGGACCACCTGGTCATCTGAGGACTGTGTTGAGGTAATGTTGGGGTTGGTTGTTTAGCCATGCACAGTGCAACAAAAATATTTCACTCAGTGCTTTAAGCTTATTTATTAAAAAGACCATATAGGTTTCCATATAAATTTCAAATGTGCCATTCAAAGCTTGGCTTATGGGGGCTTTTTTTTTGTTTTGCTTTACTAATTTTTTTTTTTTTCTCTTCAGGTTTTTGGCCACTGGAGGGAGCTACACATAACTGGAGGTAATTTAGGGTTGGTAAAACCACCATCTCTCAAATTGTGAGGTGCACATGTACCGTCATCTGGCAGAAGTTGCAGCCCATTGTGATGCCTTTCCCAACCGAGGAGAAATGGCTGAAGGTCACAGCAGGCTTTCAGTCTGTGTCCAATTTCCCCAACTGCATAGGTGCTGTCGATGGTAAACATGTGAGGGTGCAGAAGCCACCACGATCAGGATCACGCTTCTTTAATTATAAGTATTTTTCGGAGGTCCTGATGGCGGTGGCTGATGCACACTGCGAATTTGTTGCCATTGACGGTACTTGTGGCAGTTCTGGGGACTCTTGGGTGTTGCAATCATCACAGATTGGGATGCAAATTCTTCGAGATGGTGGAACGCTCCCAGCTCCAAGACCTTTGCCGGGTTCTACACATCTAGTTCCCTTTGCGATGGTATTGGATGAGGTGTTTCCCTTAAAGACCAACCTGCTGCACCCATACCCACGAAGGGGTCTGGATGACCGTTGGAGGATTTTTAATTATCGGCTGAGTCGTGCACGAAGATATGTGGATTGCACCTTTGGGATCATGTGTAGTCAGTGGAGGATCTTTCACACTGCCATCCAATTGGATACAGACACCATTGACGCCATGATTAAGGCATGCTGTGTACTCCACAACTACGCTAGAGAATACAGCACAGAGGTAGATGAGGAGTCACAACTGTCTGAATTAATTGCAGTTGAAAACTTGTGTCAAGGAAGTCTATCCAACTCGGGTGTGCGTGTGCGAGAAGCCTTCACTGACTACTTCATGAGTCCTGAAGGTGCCGTGAGTAGTGTTGAGCATTCCGATACCGCAAGTATCGGGTATCAGCCGATTTTAGCTGTATCAGAATTCCGATACTGACTTCCGATACTTTTTTCATATCGAATACTGGAATCGGAAGTTCCCATAATGCTATCAGCCCGCTCGCTTTGATTCAGCCAATGGGAATCCTCAGAAGTGTGGGCACATCCTGTTAGGCATGTTAACTATTGGCATGGCTGTGATTGGCTGCTGAAATGATGTCATGATGCACTATAAAAGCCACTGCCGCCGCCATTTCTGGTCACTCTACTGTGAATTCAGTTAGGGACAGGCTGCTGTTGAAGACTGTGAGGGACAGTTAGAAATAGCGATTCTCAAAACAATATTGTGCTTTACCCAGGCTACATAAACCACCACTGTAGCTTGCTTTTCCCTAGCAGCAGTGTTCACAGCTGTTTGCAAGGGCTGTGTGAGTGCAGCTCACACTGTGGAGTGGGTCCTGCAGCCACGTTTGGTTGTAGGCCGCCCAGCGTGCCTCACCGCTGCCTCATACATATTTTTCTTTTTGAGCTGCTTATTTTTAAAAAATTCTATCTAGTGTGCTTCCATCCGTATCTATATACGTTGGTTGCAAACACTCTAGGAGTAGACAGCGGAGCCTTTATGCAGCCTTTCAGTGCTAGTGCCCACTTAGCTGCACTGTTCACGGCTGTCTGAGAGGTCTCTGACTGTGTGTGAGTACAGCTCACGCTGAGTAATGTCCTGCAGCTACGTCTGGTTGTAGGCTGCTCAGCATGCGTCACTGCGTCACACATATTTTTCTTTAGTTGCAGCTAATTTTTTCTTCTATTAGTGTGCATCCATCCATATCCATCTACATTAGTTGGTTGCAAACACTATATAGGAGTAGATAGAGGAGCCTTTTTTCTGGTTTGTGCCCTTCAGCTGCAGCCAGATTAGTATTACCCAATTTTTTTTGGAGCCTCATCTTTTGCATTGTAGGTTACCTGCCTGCATTGTAATAGCTCCAGAAAGTTGGTGATACTCTGACTTTCAAATCTTTGGTCACATCCTTTTAGTTTGTTGTTTTTTTTTTTTGGGGAAAAAAAAAAGTTCACCAAACACTACATTTGAACGTTGTGTAGGCCACATTAGCTCCCATTAAAGTGTAGTAGACACACACACTTCATAAAATTAGTGTTTCTTATATCTGTAACCAGCTGTTCAGGAATAAACACACTAAGGCCCCACTTTGTACTTTTCTGCCTATCTTTCTCAGTCTAGCAAGATGAAGAAGGCAGGGAGTAAGGCACATGGCCATGGGCGTGGAGTTTCTGCAGGGAGAGGGCGTGGAGTTTCTGCAGGGAGAGGACGTGGGGATTCTGCAGGGAGAGGACATGGGGATTCTGCAGGGAGAGGACGTGGGGATTCTGTGCCTGCTGTTGGCACCAGTGAGTCAGCATCCCCCAGTTTTAGCAGGCAACAGTCCTTTATGCGCAGCTTTGTAGGACCTCACCGTACCCCACTGCTGCGGGAGGAACAAATTGAAGCCGTTGTCGGATGGATGGCAGCTAACGCATCGACTTCAATTACTTCCACATCCTCTCAGGGCCAGAGCACCGAAGAGCAACCATCTGTCTCTTCACCACCTGCCAAAGTGCCCAGGCAGTCAGAGAGCCCTGGACAGGAGCCATCACAGTCTCTACTTGTTCTCGGAATCTGTTGGTTTGGAAAGAGGGGGCCAGCCAAGCAGCATTCCAGAATGTGAAGAAGAGGGAGTATGCAGTGATGCGCAACTTCTTTGTCCCTCTGAATCTGAAGAGGCGGGTGGGCCAGTGCCTATGGTCAGCACACCTCAGTACGCATCAGATGATGACGAGACTCGGTTACCACTTTCTGGTGCGTACGGTGCTGGCGAGACAACCCAGGAGAAGCAGGTGTTTGAAGAGGGGAGTGTAGATGATGAGGTCCTTGACCCATCATGGCGTGAGGAACAGGAAGGTGGTGGGAGCAGCTCTGAGGAAGAGATTCCCCGAACGGCCAAAACCGGAGGGAGAGGGAGGGGCAGACTTGGTTGCCTGTAGCCTCCACTTCGGCACCCGTTAGGAGCATTCCACTTTCAAAAGGCAAAACGGGCGCTCCCAAGACTTGCAGTGCGTGGTCCTTTTTTGACACAGTTGCAGATGACATTTCCTTTGTCAAATGCAAGCTGTGTCATCAGAGAGTCAAAAGAGGGGGAAAAATGTCAGCAACCTCAATACCACTAATATGTGGAAACATGTGCGCGGACCAAGCACGAGCTGGAGTTACAGACACACTGAAGACGCAGGCCAACGTACAGCACCACCTACCACCTCTTCAGCTCGTGTTGGGGCCTCTTCCTCCAGCTCACACACAGCTGGTTCGGCTTCCTCACAGGATCGCCAAGGAAGAACCTCTGGCACTGTTGTCCGGAGACCCTGTGACATTCCACCCACAGCACCACGTTCCAAGTCATCCTCACACTCCCAGGCCACTCGGCAGCCATCGGTAGCACAGGCATGGGAGAAAAGGCGGCCATACTTGGCAAACCATCCCCGAGCACAGGCTCTGAATGCTGGCATTGCCAAACTACTGGCCCTTGAAATGCTGTCATTCAGGCTGGTGGAGACTGACACCTTCCGGGACTTCATGGCATTGGCAGTCCCACAATAAACCGTGCCCAGCCGCTTTTATTTCAGCAGGCGAGCCGTCCCTGCCCTGCAGAAACATGTGGAGGCAAACATAAAACATGCGCTACTAAACGCCGTCAGTAGCAAGGTCCACCTGACCACTGATGTTGGACCAGTAACCATGGACAGGGACGATACCTTTCCCTCACTGCCCATTGGGTCAATGTTGTGGAGCCGGGTACAGATCTGGAGAGTGGCGCTCTACGTGTTCTGCCAACTCCACGGATTGCAGGAATCCAGTCTGTACATATTGACTCCTCCTCCTACTCCAGTTCCTCTGAAACAGCGCAGCAGGAGCCTGTTACGACCGATATGAGCACAGCCGTGGCCAAACGTCAACCGGCCATACTGAAATTAATTTCATTGGGGAATCGAAGCTACACAGTGCAGGAGCTCTGGAATGCCATCAAGCAGGAGAGCGATGTGTGGTTTGTGCCAGCGAATCTCCAGCCGGGCTTGGTAGTGTGTGACAATGGCCGAAATCTGGTGGCAGCTCTTGGCCTAGGCAACCTCACTCACATCCCATGTCTGGCACATGTGCTCAACTTGGTCGTGCAGAGCTTTCTGAGGGACTATCCAGGTCTTGATGCACTGCTGCACAAGGTCCGCATAGAGTGCGCTCACTCGCGTCGTTCCAGCACGGCAAGATCGCGCCTTGCTGCTCTGCAGCGCCGATTACGCCTTCCGGAACATCGCATCATATGTGACCTACCCACCAGGTGGAATTCAACATTACATATGTTGGAG
The DNA here is from genome assembly GCF_039654945.1 of Dendrobates tinctorius. Classification (NCBI taxonomy): domain Eukaryota; kingdom Metazoa; phylum Chordata; class Amphibia; order Anura; family Dendrobatidae; genus Dendrobates; species Dendrobates tinctorius. Next base: position 7,299,880 of record NW_027361723.1, read on the forward strand.
CGGTTGTGTGAGCAGCAGGCAGCAGTCATGGAGTACCAGCTGCTTCAGGCGCAAACAAGTCACAATGTGCGCCGGTCACACTTCAGCACCACTGAGTGGGCCTCTATGAAGGACATCTGCTTCGTTTTGCGTGCCTTCGATGATTCCACGCAGATGGCGAGTGCAGATGATGCACTAGTCAGCATGACTGTCCCCCTTATCTGCATGCTTCAAAAAACACTGCAAGCACTAAGGGATGAGGTTTTGGAAGAGGTGGAGGATGACGAGTCCCAAATGCCATCTGCTTCTGGACAGTCTGCGCTACGTGCTTCCTCACAAAGGCCTAGGCAGGGGACACTTTGAGGAGGAGTCGATGGAGGAGGAAGACATCTCTCCAGAGGAGGGAGGTACACAAAGCTCTAGTCAGTATGTACAGCGATGGTCGGGTGATGCAGAGCAGGCAGGGGACAGCGGTTCTTTGGCAGTTGGGAGTCTGCAGCACATGGTTGACTTCATGCTGCAGTGCCTGAGAAACGACCGCCGCATCGCCCACGTTCTCTACACGGCTGATTATTGGGTGTACACCCTCCTAGATCCTCGCTAACGGGACAACTTGCAAACCCTCATACCAATGTTGAACCGGGAGCGTAAACTGCGGGAGTACCAAGACACACTAGTGCAGTCCATCATGTTTTCCTTTCCACCCGACAGCAGTGGTGCTAGTGCTTTACAAAGCACCTCTGTGCGTCGAGCCATTGGAGGAAACTCGGCACAAAGAGGGAGCAGAGGCAACGCCTCAGCACAAGGCAAGACCACTATGGCCCAAATGTGGCAAAGTTTTGTGTGTCCGCCACAATTGTCTACACCATCAAAGACGGCTCCAGTCAGCAGGAGGCAAAGTTTCCGTCAGATGGTGACAGACTACATGTCTTGCCCTGTGAGTGTACTCCCAGATGGCTCTTCCCCCTTCAAGTTTTGGGTCTCTAAACTGGATACATGGCCAGAGCTTAGCCAGTATGCATTGGAGGTGCTGGCTTGCCCTGCTGCCAGTGTATTATCGGAACGCGTCTTTAGTGCCGCAGGTGGTGTACTAACAGACCGTCGCACGCGACTTTCTTCCGATAACGTCGACCGGCTTAATTTTCTGAAAATGAACAAGGCCTGGATCTCCCCAGAATTTGCCAGTCCTCTTCCCGACTAAATAATTGGTTGGCAACTGTATACAGGTCTCCTGTTGTGTTCATGTTTCTACCACCTGAACTATAATCCCTGGGCTTCAACACAGCCAGTTGTCGCTCAGATGTGTCGTCTGCACAGAAAAAAACACTAGATCCTGTGTTAGTGGGGTTCAGTAACGCCAGCTGCTCCCCTGCTGTGTGGACGGCAAAGTCTCCTGCTCCATCCACATTCAAACTACTACTGATTTTTAACCCTGCTCCACTTAGGCCTCTGGCTCCACTGTCTCTAGTATTTCCCCTGGCCTCCAACCCTGCCAGTGACCGCTCTTAAGTGGCGTCTGCATAATCCACACTTGTTCCAGTGCTACTTGGCCTCAATCACGTCAGTTGATCCCCTGATGTGTCTGGCAAGGTCTCCTGCTCTGTCCACATTCCCATTACTAGTAGTGTGAATGAGGACACAGCAGGAGACCTTGCCGGACACACATCAGGGGATCAACAGACGGGACTGAGCCCAAGTAACACAGGAACAAGTGTGGATTGTGCTGACGCCACTTCAGAGCTGTCACTGGCTGGGTTGGAGGCCAGGGGAAATACTAGAGACAATGGAGCCAGAGGCCATAGTGGAGCACGGTTACAATCAGTTGTAGTCTACTACCTCTATAAAACGTGCTGCAAGTTGGCCTCAGCCAGCCCCATGCCTCATCCTGGGCTCCAACAATGTCAGTTGGTGTTCAGAAGTGCCGTCTTCACAGAGAAAAACACACTAGCTCCTGTGTTAGTGGGGTTCAGTAATGCCAGCTGTTCCCCTGCTGTGTAGACGGCAAAGTCTCCTGCTGCCTCCACATGCCAACACCATCAGGCCTCAGCCTGCTCCATGCCTCATCCTGGGCTCCAACAACGCCAGTTGGTGTTCAGAAGTGCCGTCTTCACAGAGAAAAACACACTCACTACTGTGTCTGTGCGGTTCAGTAATGCCAGCTGTTCCCCTGCTGTGTAGACGGCAATGTCTCCTGCTCCATCCACATGCAAACTACTACAGATTTGTAACTTTGGTCAACTTAGGCCTCTGGCTCCACTGTCTCTAGTATTTCCCCTGGCCAACAACCACGCCAGTTACAGCTCTGAAGTGGTGTCTGCACAATCCACACTTGTTCCTGTGTTACTTGGCCTCAGTTATGTCAGTTGATCCCCTGATGTGTGTCCGTAAAGGTCTCCTGCTCTGTCCACATTCCCATTACTAGTAGTGAGAATGAGGACAGAGCAGGAGACCTTGCCGGACACACATCGGGAGATCAACTGACGGGACTGAGGCCAAGTAACACAGGAACAAGTGTGGATTGTGCTGATGCCACTTCAGAGCTGTCACTGGCGGGGTTGGAGGCCAGGGGAAATACTAGAGACAGTGGAGCCAGAGGCCTAAGTGGAGCACGGTTACAATCAGTAGTAGTCTACAACCTCTATAAAACGTGCTGCAAGTTGGCCTCAGCCAACTCCGTGCCTCATCCTGGGCTCCAACAATGCCAGTTGGTGTTCAGAAGTGCCGTCTTAACAGAGAAACACACACTAGCTCCTGGGTTAGTGGGGTTCAGTAATGCCAGCTGTTCCCCTGCTGTGCGGATGGCAAAGTCTCCTGCTGCCTCCAACCTCACACTACATGTTATTTTCCACTTGCTCCAAGTAGGCCTCAGCCTGCTCGGAGCATTGATCCAGGGCTTCAACACAGCCAGTTGTAGCTTGGAAGTGCCGTCCGCACAGATAGAAACACTCGCCCCTGTGTCTGTGGGGTTCCGTAACGCCAGCTGTTCCCCTGCTGTGCGGATGGCAAAGTTTCCTGCTGCCTCCAACATCACACTACTACTGACTTTTAACCGTTGTCCACTTAGGCCTCTGGCTGTACTGTCTATAGCATTTTCCCTGCCCTACAACCCCGCCAGTCGCTGCTCTGATGTGCCATCTGCACAATCCACACTTGTTCCTGTGTTACTGGGGCTCAGTCACGTCAGTTGATCCCCCTGATGTGTGTCCGGCAATGTCTCCTGCTCTGTCCCCATTCCCATTAATAGTTGTGGGAATGTGAACAGAGCAGGACACCTTGCCGGACACACATCAGGGGATCAACTGACGTGACTGAGCCCCAGTAACTCAGGAACAAGTGTGGATTGTGCAGACAACTCTGCAGAGCAGCAACTGCCATGGTTGGAGGCCAGGGGAAATACTAGAGACAGTAGAGCCAGAGGCCAAAGTGGAACACGGTTACAATCAGTAGTTGTGTACAACCAATATAAAACTCGCTCCAAGTTGGCCTCAGCCTGCTGCATGATTGACCCCTGGGCTTCAACATCGCATGTTGCTGCTCAGAAGTGTTTGCCACGGGTACTCCCTCCTGCCCAGCCGGGTTCCAGCACCGTCAGCTGGTTCTCGGCAGAGCCTTTGGCCTAGGTGCCTCCTTCTTGGTATCCGAGTTCAAGCAACGTCTGCTGGTCCTTGGTAGTGCTTTTTAGCACAGGTACGTCCTGCTTAGAAACCGTGTTCCAGCACCGTCAGCTGGTCCACGGTTGTGCCATTGGCTCTTGTTCCTTTTGCTGCCCCTCTGGGTTCCAGCACCGTCAGCTGGTTCTCGGCAGTGTCTTTGGCACGGGTACTCCCTCCTGCCCAGCCTGGTTACAGCACGTCTGCTGTTTCCGGGTAGTGTCAACGTCACTTTGCCACTGATACGTTGTCCTGTCGTGTTGCGGTCGGGTTAGCCGAGTCTATGGTGCCTGCAGTTTCGGTGCTTCCTATGTGGGCTGCGGGTTCTGGTAATAAAGGCTGGTTCCGTAGTGCCAATAGGACAAGCACCCCCTGTAGGACTGTGGGTTTCGTTAACTGCGGCCGGCTCACGGCCTTGCAACTTTGTTTTTTTCCTGGGTGCCTTCTGCTACCCATCCGGGTTCCAGCACCGTCAGCTGTTTCTCGGCAGAGCCTTTGGCCTAGGTGCCTCCTTCTTGGTATCCGAGTTCCAGCAACATCTCCTGGTCCTTGGTAGTGCTTTGTAGCACAGGTACCTCCTGCTTAAAAACCGTGTTACTGCACTGTCAGCTGGTCCACGGTTCTCCCATTGGCTCTTGTTCCTTCTGCTGCCCCACCGGGTTCCAGCACCGTCAGCTGGTCCTCGCTAGTGTCATTTGCTCTTGCAGCTTCTGCTACCCATCCGGGTTCCAGCACCGTCAGCTGGTTCTCGGCAGTGCCTTTGGCCTAGGTGCCTCCTTCTTGGTATCCGAGTTCCAGCAACGTCTGCTGGTCCTTGGTAGTGTTTTGGAGCACAGGTACCTCCTGCTTAGTAACCGTGTTCCAGCACCGTCAGCTGGTCCACGGTTGTGCCATTGTCTTTTGTTCATTCTGCTGCCCCTCCGGGTTCCAGTATCGTCAGCTGGTTCTCGGCAGTTCCTCAGCCTTCTTGTACCTTCTGCTACTTTTCCAAGTTCAAGCTTGTGGAAATGGTTTTTGGTTCTCACTCTGGATCTCCCTGACAATGACCCTGAAGACGATGACCCTGAAGATCACACAGAAGAATACCTAAAAGATGACCCTGAAGAAGATGACCAAGAGGACAAAGAACAGGAAGACAACCACCAAGATGCAGAACAGCAAGAGACAGAAGACCAAGAAGCATAAAAACCAAAAGCTGAAGAACATGAAGCATAAGACTAAAAATCAGAGCAAATGATATTATCTAATTTATAAGCAGAAGAAGACTAAGCAGTGTATGGGGGTGAGTCCGTTCCTCCTCGTGGTGCCCCTGGAAAAGGCCTGCTGCTGCAGGCCAAACTGAACGTGGACAAATCCTGTTGTAAATCTTTTGTGACAGGCTGAACGGAAGGTGTAATCTTCAAACTTTTTTAGATAACAACTACAGGAATGCCTGTCACAAATAAGAATATGATGAAGAAGAGGAAGAAGAATAAAAGAAGATACTGCTGCTGCTACTGAAGATGATGGAGAAAGTATGGGAGAAGTAAAAAAGGTGAAGAGCATGGAAGTAGTGAAACATACATATCTGACAAAAAATTAAAGACTTTAACATAGTCAATATCTTTGTAACTACGAACGTCTTTAAAAAAAAAAAATCCTGCTATTCCATTTGATTGGGCTAAAGCTCTATGGCTTTAATGTCTCCTACACCTCCCACAATACATTCTACATTATTAGTTGTTTTTCTCCATGTAGAATTAACCAACAGGGAAAGAAAGGGTTTTTTTTAATTCCGATATTTCTGTTCCATTGACTTGAATGGGACTTCCGGGATCGGAATCGGCGATACCCAATACTTTTTTTTAGATCGGCCGATCCATTCCGATACGATATTTTTCAGTATCGGGTGGTATTGCTCAAGACTAGTGATGAGTACTCAGTATAATAAGTAAATATTAATACTACTGTATCTGTTACCTGTCTCAAGTCTTTGTTCAGGATTTGTTCTTAGCAGGTCACTGATGAGGTCCTGAGCATTGGGGGGAGGAGCATGATCCCAATCCCAAATTAGGTCTCCTGTTATATAGAAAATTACAGAAATTAAAACCTGTGTATTGGACTGTAAGGTAAAGGAAATAACTAAACCCATGTAACCAGTCAAAGCAATGATGGGATTATTCTACATATCACCGGCAATATTGTTATAAAGCTCAGTTAGAGATTCACCATGAAATGGTACAAATACCATTAGAAATTCATGCAGGATGATCTCCATTGATCCACCAGTCAGCAGGTTTTCCATAGCCTTTCTTCAGGATGATTTCTGGGGCCATGTAAGATGGGGTGCCACATTCCTGGAAACCGACAGAAGATAGAGATCAGAATCGATGGAACAATTATGATAACTTTTCCACTGCTATTTTATCTTCTGTTGTTGTGTTTTTATGGTGAGAAATTATCTAGAAATGAAGAATGTAGAGAAGAGACAATAGTGTGATGAGATGTGTAAAGAACAAGCTAAGTTCCTGTAAGTGATGCCGACCTCACGGTCCTGGAACTCTCTGGTGATGTCCTCCACTGATTCCTTGTGGGTGTTGGTTTCTGGTATCATGACACCAACTTTTGAAATCCCAAAATCTGCAACTTTAATGTGTCTGGTAGGTGTAATCAGGAGGCTGTGGAAGACCAGATGGATTTAGTCTCACATGCCGTGTAGTAATAAATGATAACTTCCCACCATTATTATACTACAGGGTGCACTTACTTCTCCGGCTTCAGGTCTCTATGCACCACACCATAGCTGTGCAGGTATTCCACAGCAACAACCATTTCTGCAAAGTACAGGCGGGCTGAGTGAACAGATTAAGAACCACTGGTGGTTAGAAGGGTCTCACAGTCTCCACCTATAGAAGAAAGGAAATATGAGCGGTGAGCGGTTTGTACAGCAGATCACCACGATGTGTCATGAGAAGTGAGTGGAGACATCAGGGCAGGAGAGACTGTATACAGATATCATGTATAGTATACGGAATATTAGTCTGAGGTCGTGGTGAAATGTCGTCCATGTCACTAATAACGTGATCTGACGTCTGGTCTACAGCTGGAGATACTGACGTGCTCAGTGCGGACATACAGGGACATCACACACATCAATGACTTTCTGTAATACCTATAGTGAATGCTCAGTGGGGATGTGACCGTCCACGGGGACAAGTCCTAATGATAGGAGCGGTGATAAGATGTGAGCAGACATGGGCTGAACACAATACATAGACATGTCCTACCTCCTACATACTCCATGACCATACACAGGTGAGATCTCGTAGAGAAGGAGCAGAGCATGGAGGTCACAAAGGGACAATCAGCGAATGTCAGGATGTCCCTCTCCAGAAAGGCCCCTTCCACGTCTTTTGGAGTCTTCATGTTCTTCTTGGCCATTTTCTTCATGGCAAAGATCTTCTGTGAGTCTTTATGGCGAACTAAGCAGACGGCCCTGGAGAGAAGGAGAAGCCATGGTTTATAATGAATCCTTATTAACAGTCCCGTGATTTGTGACAGATCAGTTTGCTCCACTGCTTATAACGGAGCTGAATAGTGACAATTAGATGTGGACAGTGGTGTGGACTCAGATCATGTCCCTATGATAACACTGAATGGCCGAGCACAGAGGCTGAAGCCTTGTCATAGGGAACCCTGAGAAATGTGGACGAGGCCAATCTCACCCAAAAGATCCGCTGCTGATCAGCTTGGATGTTTCGTAGTCGCTCATCTGCGGCTTTCTCGCCGGGATCGATGATTCCATCAAGTTCTATAAAAGAAAAAGAAATGATATTAAGATCTAGAAGCTGCAGGAAAACATCTCCAGATACAGAAACGTCTCCTCCTATATTGTGTCCCCGCTGATGTGCACTGATCCGATGTAGGGAGGATACGAGCTGGACGCTCCGCAGACACAGATGTCATATAAGGGGGGTCCTCCATACACCGGAATCATTGTACAGTGCTGGATAATGAGGGAGATTCCACATAGAACTTACAGGGAATCTGTCAGCAGGTTCGTGCTATGTATTCTGAGAGCAGCATAATGTAGGGGCTGAGACCCTGATTCCTTCGATGTGTCACTTACCAGGCTGTGCGATGTTGTGTTAGTAAAATCAGTGTTTTATCAGCAGGAGCTTATCACTACAGGACTATTTGTCTTGTGCCATGTAGTCCAATTGCTGTGTGTAACCCTTCCCCCACCACTGATTTCTGCCTATGTATAGTGTGCACAGAAAGCAGGCAATCAGTGGTGTGGGCGGGGTTATACAGGCTATATATCCTGTGTATAGGAGCTATATTGGACCTCATTCATAGACATAAGCAGCTATGTAGGGGCTCATCATGTCTTTAGGGAGGCTACGTAGGGGTTCATACTGTATCAAGGAAGTTATGTGGGGGCTCATACTGTATATAAGAGGCTATATGACAGCTCACACTGTATATAGGGGGCTATGTGGGGGCTCATACTGTATATAAGAGGCTATATGATAGCTCACATTGTATATAGGAGGCAATGTGGGGATTCATACTGTATATAGGAGGCTATGAGGGGGTTCATACTATATATAAAAGGTTAGGTCAGGGCTCTTATATAGGAGGCTTATACTGTATATAGGGGCTATGTGATGGCTCACAGTGTACAGTATATAGGGGAATATTTGAGAGTTCTTACTCTATATAGGAGGCTCATACTGTTAGGAGTCAGGATTCTCCCGCTGCACAGGATAGATTCCAAGCTTTATCTGGTACTGTTGTCTCCCATTCAAGTCTGGCCGCTGCACTTGCTGCTCAGCACAGACGTCAGTCCCAGCATCTTTCTCAGGCTCGCGGTATACGTTCGGTTACTGCTGGCGCTCCAGTTGAGTCTAGGGTAACCGGTGATATACAGGTGCAGTCCTGTGCTCTGGAGTCTAAGTCCAGAGATCACCTTACTGAGCATGTCTGTGATGTGGCGTCTTCTCATTGGTGGTCAGACGTTAGCTGCTCTGGTGATGTGGCAGCTCCGGATTGGCCCGTGGTCGATGTCTCGACCGACTGGGCATGAGTGTTTAGGGTGGAGCATATAAAAGGCTCTCAGCGGCGCATGTGGGCGTGCTAGTGTCATTTATGTCTGGTCAGTGGTTATGCTACCACTCTGTCTGCAAGTGTGTCTATGCTCAAAGACTGTACACGTTGGCAGGCAGGCAGCACACTTATGCGGTTTTGCACTCATGGCTCAACGTCTGAGTCTCTAGTCTGCTACATGCTTAGGGTGCCGGTCATTCACAAGTTCAGTAGCGTCAGGACTGTGGTTACTAGCCGCCAGGCTTACCATCCGTCTCGTTCATGTGTGCGGTTAGCACAGGTCAGTTACAGAGCAAGCTCAACCCTTATGCGTCCTCTCTGTGACGGTAACAGGGTATAGTACTTCGCTTTCTTAGTGCAGAACCTCGCTGTGAAGGTAACAGGGTATAGCACTTAGCTTTCTTAGTGCAGAACCTCTCTGTGAAGTAACTGAGCTTGGTACTCAGTGTTCCGATCACACTGTGTGGCGTTAGCACGGTGTGCTTAAGGTAACACTCGCTGTTTTGTTTCTGTCATTGTTCACACTAGCAGCAGGTTCATCTCTGCACGGTGGACCCCGGGTTGCGATTGCACTGTATTTTATATTTTATTTGGTGCAATCCACCAACCCTAACATACTGTATGTAGGAGGCTATGTGAGGGCTCTTACTGTATGTAGGGGGCTATGTGGGGGCTCTTACTGTATGTAGGGGGCTATGTGAGGGCTCTTACTGTATGTAGGGGGCTATGTGGGGGCTCTTACTGTATGTAGGGGGCTATGTGGGGGCTCTTACTGTATGTAGGGGGCTATGTGGGGGCTCTTACTGTATGTAGGGGGCTATGTGGGGGCTCTTACTGTATGTAGGGGGCTATGTGGGGGCTCTTACTGTATATAGGGGGCTATTTTAGAGATCTTACTGTATATAGGGGTTATTTGAGAACTCATTGTTGAACTGCATGGATGCCGTCCTTCAAGCTCATGGAAGTCACACAAAATATTAAATATGACACTAATAGCACCACACCTTCATTGACCAATGTTGTGCAACATAGATTTGTATTTTAAGTTAATTACTAGGGATGAGCGAAACGGGTTGAAAAATTTCAAAAGTCGCCGATTTTTGGCAAAGTCGGGTTTCATGAAACGAAACCCGACCCTAGGATGAGGTCGGCCACGAGGTCGGCGACTTACGCGCCAAAGTCGCGTTTCAAAAGTTTGTTTTGCGCTCTTTTACAGCCAATCAGGATCCACGGACACTGTGGGCAACGTGATGACATAGGCACGGGTCACCACCATCTTTCAGAAGGGCATGCAAGTGATTGGCTTGCTTTGGTGGGCGTCACAGGGGGTATAAAAGGGCGTGCACGCCGACCGCCATCTTACTTCTGCCGATCTCAGTATAGGGAGAGGTTGCTGCTGATTATGTAGGGAGAGCGTTAGGCAGGGAAGAAGACAAAAAAACTGCTTCTGCTGCTAGCGATTTGGCCTGCACAACACACAAGTCACTGTGTGTGCAGTGCAAGGGGAGGCTATATTGTGGTGTATCAGTGGTGTTGGATGTTGGGCTGCCTTTTAAGGCTTCCTGACAGGCTGGCATTGCTGTTTACCCACTGCTCTGCAAACTGCTTTTTTAAAAGCAATCCAATCTCCCTTATCCTCTAGTCACTTTTGTCACAGCTGTGCCATCGAGCCTGTGACATAGCGCTCAGATATTCAGTGGGCCTCACACAATCCAAAAGTGTCCAGTGTCCACAAGTGTCTGCAGAAATTCAAAATCTCCCTTATCCTCTCGTCACTATTGTCACAGCTGTGCCATCGAGCCTGTGACATAGCGCTCAGATATCAGTGGGCCTCACACAATCCAAAAGTGTCCAGTGTCCACAAGTGTCTGCTGAAATTCAAAATCTCACTTATCCTCTAGTCACTTTGGTCACAGCTGTGCCATCGAGCCTGTCACAAAGCGCTCAGATATTCATTGGGCATCACACAATCCAAAAGTGTCCAGTGTCCACAAGTGTCTGCTGAAATTCAAAATCTCACTTATCCTCTAGTCACTTTGGTCACAGCTGTGCCATCGAGCCTGTCACATAGCACTCAGATATTTATTGGGCCTCACACAATCCAAAAGTGTCCAGTGTCCACTAGTGTGAGCAGAAATTCAAAATCTCCCCTGTCCTATAGACACCTTGTACCTTGTTTTACATTACTATATAGTTTGTTGGATTTTGTCTACATTTTTACAAAAAATGAGGAAGGCTGGTGGAAGAGGCAGTGGAATTGGGCGGGGGTTGGCAGCTGGTAATGATGGTGTTGGTGGTGGATCTGATGGTAGTGGCAAGAGCAAAATAGGACCGAATGCAGGAGGTGTTGAGCCTGCGTCATCGTCTGGCTCCATAAGGCTTCGAAGGCTTAGTTTTCTAGGAGTTGGCAAACCGCTTTTAAAGCCAGAGCATCAGGAAAAAGTTTTGTCTTACATTGCTGACTCAGCCTCCAGCAATATCGCCTCCTCTTCTTCAGTTGTAAAAAGTAAAAGCACTGAGTCGTCATTGGAGGCTCATGTTCATAAACCACACCTTTCCTTGTGTCCTTCACCCCAACCAAGATTGAAGGATGACGCAGGCCATACTACTGATTACTCCATGGAGCTGTTTTCACATACCATGCCTGGATTATCAAGTGAAATGGTGAATTACCCAGGCCAAGATGAATCTGACATGGAGTGCACTGATGCACAGCCGCTGATGGATGATTCTGCTGGTACATTCACTCAGAGCACTACATTGTCCTCGCAGTGTACAAAGCCAGATTCTGACCCTGATGAGACTCAGGTGCCCCTTCCCGCACACTATACCACCATACACGGTGACACAGAGGAAGGTGCACATGACATTGAAGAGGAGGTGATGGATGACCCAGGTGTTGACCCAGATTGGCATCCATTGGGGGAAGAGGGTGCCGCTGCCAATAGCTCAGAAGAGGAGGAGGAGCATCCGCCGCAGGCATCGACATCGCAACAGCTGTTATCTGGCAGGCACGGAGCAGTCCAAAAACGGGTTACAAAAAGCCGAAAAGTTGCTGGAATGCTTGGCCAGACGGTCAAAATAGCACAGCGTGCAAGGACGCAAAATGTCTTCCATAGTAGAAAGAGTGCAGTGTGGCACTTTTTTGAACAAAATCCTAATGATCAGGCCAAGGTTATCTGTAAGAAGTGCGCAAAGACCTTTAGCCGAGGGAAAAATCTGAAAAATTTGAATACCAGTTGCATGCTTAGACATTTAACCAGCATGCACTTGCAAGCGTGGACACAACACCAAACCTCATGTGCAACTGATCACAACGAAGGTAGTCAGCAACGCTACATTGTTTCCCCCACTGTAAGCCCACCGGTTAGCACAGCAGCAAATGTTGAGGTGTCATTGCAAGGCCACAGCAGTCAGGGAATCCCACTGTTATATCAACGAAAGACTGATTCTAGGCCATCAGAAAGAACACCAACTCCATCACCATCATCAACCCTCTCTCAGTCTGCCCTGTCCACCGCTACTTCCACCATATGCAGCTCTCAAGTCCAGCTCACCCTCCCAGACACTATGAGTAGGTCAAGAAAGTACTCAGTCTCTCATCCGCGTACACTGGGTTTGAACGCCCACATTGCCAAACTAATCTCGTTTGAGATGATGCCCTTTCGGTTGGTGGAAAGCGCAGCTTTCCGCGAAGTCATGGCCTATGCAGTACCACGCTATGACCTACCCAGTCGCCACTTCTCTCGCAAAGCCATCCCAGCCCTCCACCATCATGTGAAAGACCGCATTGTCCATGCACTCAAGCAGTCAGTGAGCGGAAAGGTGTACCTCACAACTGATGCATGGTCCAGTCGGCATGGCCAGGGCCGTTACGTGTCCATCACTGCGCACTGGGTTAATGTGGTGGATGCAGGGTCCACAGGGGACAGCAGTGGTGGGACAGTGCTGCCTAGCCCACGGTATAGGAAACAGTTGGCTGTAGGCGTTCGACCCTCCTCCTCCTCCTCCTCCTCCAGAAGCGAAAGCTCGTCCACAGAGCGCAGTCGTACGAGCACTCCATCTGCAGCTGCCACTGTTGCACACGAGGTGTCCCCCTATCGAGCAGCTAGTGGAAAGCGTCAGCAGGCTGTGTTGCAGATGATGTGTTTGGGCGACAGACACACCGCCGAGGTGCTGGCCGAGTACTTTCAGCGACAAACTGAGTCATGACTGGGCAGTGTACATCTTGAGGCAGGCAAGGTAGTTAGTGATAACGGGCGTAATTTTGTGGCAGCCATAGCCCTTTCAAAACTCAGCCACATACCTTGCTTGGCTCACACCTTGAACCTGGTGGTGCAGTGCTTCCTCAAAAATTATCCGGAGTTAACAGCCCTGCTCCAGAAGGTGCGAAGACTGTGCGCGCACATCCGCCGGTCGCCTGTACACTCCGTTCGTATGCAGAAGCTGCAGCGATTGCTCCACCTTCCCAACCACCGCCTTATTATCGACATTGCAACAAGGTGGAACTCCACCCTGCACATGGTGGAGCGGCTGTGCGAGCAGAGACAGGCCATAATGCATTTGTGGGAGGATACACGGCCAGGCACTTTGAGAGCAGACATGGAGTTGACCGGTGTGCAGTGGTCGAAGCTGAAAGACCTCTGTAAAGTCCTTCAGTGTTTTGAGGAATGCACACGGCTGGTAAGTGCAGACGACGCCATCCTAAGCATGAGCATCCCACTTATGCGTCTGCTCATGCAAACTTTGACGCACCTTAAGGAGCAGGCTTCTGCAGCCAATGTTGATGAGGAGGAAGAGGAGGAGGGAATCCTTGATGACATTCAGCCATTGTCTGCTCAGGGACCTCTCCTGGACGAGGTGGAGGAAGAAGAGGAGGAGGAGGAGGAAGATGATGGGGATGATTACTTAGGGGAGGAGGATGCATCTCGTGGGGCAAGTGAAAATGTTGGCGTGGCAAGGTCTGGTACAGGGTTTGTGCGTGACTGGAGGGATGTGGATTTGCCAGAAAGTGCTCCTCCAACCAGCACTCGCAGTGCATCATTGACACCGGGAACATTGGCCCACATGTCAGATTATGCCTTGCAGATCCTAAAAAGGGACCCCCGCATTGCCAAAATGATGAACGATGACGAATACTGGTTGGCCAGCATCCTGGATCCACGTTATAAAGGCAAATTACAAAACATCATGCCACGGGAGAACCTTGACCTAATATTGGCTAATAAACAAGCAACTCTGGTAAGTCGGTTGCTTGAGGCATTCCCAGCACACAGCAGCGGTGATGGTTCTCACACGAGCCGTACGGGCCTGGGTCAGCTTGGCAGAGGTGTTCGTGGTGCACACAGCAGAAGTGGCGTTGGAGACAGGGGTTTCATGACAATGTTGTGGACTGATTTTTCAAGTACCGCTCACACAACTGGTAATACTGCATCGATGGAAAGTGACAGGAGACAGCAGTTGTCAACTATGGTTACAAACTACGTTTCCTCCCATATCGATGTTCTCCCACACAGGTCATTCCCCTTTGACTATTGGGCCGCTAAACTGGACACCTGGCCTGAATTGGCACAATATGCCTTACTGGAGCTCGCTTGCCCAGCTGCAAGTGTGCTATCGGAAAGAGTCTTCAGTGCAGCTGGATCAATCCTGACAGAAAAAAGGACCCGTCTGTCAACCCAAAATGTGGATGATCTAACCTTCATTAAAATGAACCACGCATGGGTTTCCAAGGATTTTGTCCCACCTTCCCCTGATGACACATAGCGTGACAGAAAAATGGCTTGCTTTGGTCCACCTCTTCCTGGGACTTGACCTATTTCACCTTTTGCATCAGCTGAATGTCCAACATCAACATATGCCACTTTCTAAAACTCCCTAACTGTGCTGCCTCCCCACCCCATGGCAGGGGTCACCACCTAGCGCACGACACCGTGCGAGTGCCGTTGCCCTGGACAGGTGGGTAGGCCGACTCTTGGGCGCGGGCACTGGCACAGGGTCCCTCATAGTGCAATCAAGTGTCTCTGACGGTGGTGGTGCACACCCGCCGTCAGACACACCGCCGTACTATGAGGGGCCCAGTGCCAGTACCGACACCCATGAGTGGGCCCCCCTTGCTTGGGCAGGGCCCCAGCATTTGCAATCTTTACCTCTCCCTGCTCCTCCGCTGTGTAGTCTGGGCCGTCAAATCCATACTGGGCCTAACACCGTCTGAGCCTGCCTCCTGATGTATAGACATATATTTTGAATGTGTACGCTATCCATACATGTTATCCGGGGATACGGTACCCTTTCTCACCTTTGTGCAATCACGTGCAGTCCATACTGGGCCTGACACCGTCTGAGCCTGCCTCCTGATGTATAGACATATATTTTGAATGTGTACGCTATCCATACATGTTATCTGGGGATACGGAACCTTTTCTCACCTTTGTGCAATCACGTGCAATCCATACTGGGCCTGACACCGTCTGAGCCTGCCTCCTGATGTATAGACATATATTTTGAATGTGTACGCTATCCATACATGTTATCTGGGGATACGGAACCCTTTCTCACCTTTGTGCAATCACGTGCAATCCATACTGGGCCTGACACCGTCTGAGCCTGCCTCCTGATGTATAGACATATATTTTGAATGTGTACGCTATCCATACATGTTATCTGGGGATACGGTACCCTTTCTCACCTTTGTGCAATCACGTGCAATCCATACTGGGCCTGACACCGTCTGAGCCTGCCTCCTGATGTATAGACATATATTTTGAATGTGTACGCTATCCATACATGTTATCTGGGGATACGGTACCCTTTCTCACCTTTGTGCAATCACGTGCAATCCATACTGGGCCTAACACCGTCTGAGCCTGCCTCCTGATGTATAGACATATATTTTGAATGTGTACGCTATCCATACATGTTATCTGGGGATACGGAACCCTTTCTCACCTTTGTGCAATCACGTGCAATCCATACTGGGCCTGACACCGTCTGAGCCTGCCTCCTGATGTATAGACATATATTTTGAATGTGTACGCTATCCATACATGTTATCTGGGGATACGGAACCCTTTCTCACCTTTGTGCAATCACGTGCAATCCATACTGGGCCTAACACCGTCTGAGCCTGCCTCCTGATGTATAGACATATATTTTGAATGTGTACGCTATCCATACATGTTATCTGGGGATACGGTACCCTTTCTCACCTTTGTGCAATCACGTGCAATCCATACTGGGCCTAACACCGTCTGAGCCTGCCTCCTGATGTATAGACATATATTTTGAATGTGTACGCTATCCATACATGTTATCTGGGGATACGGAACCCTTTCTCACCTTTGTGCAATCACGTGCAATCCATACTGGGCCTGACACCGTCTGAGCCTGCCTCCTGATGTATAGACATATATTTTGAATGTGTACGCTATCCATACATGTTATCTGGGGATACGGAACCCTTTCTCACCTTTGTGCAATCACGTGCAATCCATACTGGGCCTGACACCGTCTGCGCCTGCCTCCTGATGTATAGACATATATTTTGAATGTGTACGCTATCCATACATGTTATCTGGGGATACGGAACCCTTTCTCACCTTTGTGCAATCACGTGCAATCCATACTGGGCCTGACACCGTCTGAGCCTGCCTCCTGATGTATAGACATATATTTTGAATGTGTACGCTATCCATACATGTTATCTGGGGATACGGTACCCTTTCTCACCTTTGTGCAATCACGTGCAATCCATACTGGGCCTGAGAACGGCTGGCGAGCTGTTAAGCAAGCTACAGCACCTGTGGTTTGCACACGTAAGTTTTTCATTTTTTCAGGAATGACGGTTAGGCCTAATTCCGGAACTGCGGTTGACCTGCACTTACTGGGAAATCATCGTTCGCGGGTAATAATTGTAATCACAGATCCCCATCACTAACGTTGTTCAGCGGGTTATCTGCACCTGTAAGCGACAAACGCTGGCCTTTTCAGTGTAGCGCACATGCAGCCACGGACATGTAAGGGCATGACACACCAGTTATTGGCCAATCTCATGTGCCAGAGCCTCACGTGTCCCTCTAGTAAGCCGGACTCGGACCGCGGGGCATGACGGAGTCTCGTTCGTTAACGGAATTAAGCTTGCAATGTGTGCATCTGTTCTGTAGCTTGCATGGTTGAGGTTTCCCAGGTGGAGTCAAATTAAACCGTAGGCTCCACTCCTGGTGGTGCCCTTCTGGACATTCCTTTAAGGTTCAGCTTTGCAACCATACTGCCCACGTAAAACAAACACTTTGCCTTCATGAACGCTGTTTGGAGGGTCATGACTCATGGGAATAACGCCGCCCAATCAGTTAACCTGCTAGAGAGATCCTTCGTTGCTCCCAAGCATGACATCACACTCCCTAGGAGGAAGGTAATGCCACTGTGGCGACCGTACTCCTGGGGGCGACACAAGTGCACTGATGCCCAGCCACTGCTCGATGAATCTGCTGGTACATTGACCCAGACCACTACATTCCCCTCGCACGCTACATGGCCTGAATCTGACCCTGATGAAACTCAGGTTACCCTTCCCATATACAGTTCCATCTTACACGGTGACAAAGAGGAAGCTGCAGATGAAAGTGCAGGTTTGGCCCACCCGCCATCAGACACACCACCGTACTATCAGAGGCCCTGTGCCAGTGCCGTCGCCAACGAGTGGGCCCCCCCTGCTTGCTCAGGATCACAGCACTTGCAAGGTTGAAATACTGTGCAGTGAGATGGAAGATGGGGACGACGAGGAGTCCAGACTAGTACAGGGATTCCCTAGCGAGGAGACTTATTTCATTGTTTTCAATGTTGGGACAGCAATTTTTGGGGAGCACTATACTCTGGAGAATGATAGATGGGGCCCACCATACACTGGAACATTCCAAAGGTGGACATCAGACACTGGAGCAGCATTTACAGGGCCCATTATACACTAGAGCATTAGAAATGGGGCTCATTATGTTTGGAGCATTATTTGGGCCCATAAGACAGTGGAGCTTCATCCATGGGGACCAACATATACTGTAGCATTATGTGGAGCTCATCATATACTGTTTCAAACATTATATGGGACCAATGATTCTGTATGGAGAAATAGATGGGCCTTGTCATGAGATGTAAAAAGTGAGGTATTTTTCATTGTACTATACCGCTATTTCTCTGCCGTATCGGAGCATGATGAGTTGTGGTATGTGTTAAAGGGGCGCTCTTTCGCCCAGGGCACATGAAAACCTGCAGCCAGCCCTCCCCCCCCCACAACTTTAGCAAAATAACCCCCATTTTTCAGTGCGTAACTTGTATTATGAAGTTAATTAAGGTTGACAAGCTTAAGTAAGAAGAATTGATGCATTTGGCATTCAAATGGGCACTGTAGGTGTGTTTCCTGTCCTCCTCTCACTGCCGACTTTTATTCCCCATTGACTTACATTGGGTTTCGTGTTTCGGGACGACCCCGACTTTTCCCTATAATCGGACGATCTTGCTCGACCCGACTTTTGGAAAAGTCGGGTTTCACGAAACGAAACGCGACCCTAAAAAAACAAAAGTCGCTCAACTCTATTAATTACTTGTTTGAATATCACATTACTTTCTGTGGCCGACAAAACTTTTGTCTTGCCAAAATCCGACCGTTCTGTGTCCATTAAGTGATCAATATTTCTGCATTGAGGCCAATTTATTTTTTTAACCCAAACCACATTTCGGAGGGTTTCAGCTTTCAAAAGAATAATTTATACAACCAATGGATGAATTTAACGTCAGGTTATGAGCTTTTATTTACATAACATGGATAAGCGACAGAACTTCTGTCAGGGAGTGTATTTGGCCCAAAAGATCTGATTTATGTAGAGACTGATTGTCCAGCACTGATAGAAATCAGATATTCTTGGCTAAATAGGCTCCTGGTGCAAAACTGGCTGGAGGACTGGGAGAAAATATAATTCTCATCAGACCCAAAAGTAAGCCACCAGCCAGTTCTGAAACAGAGAATGGAAACATGAATATTTAAAGGGGTTGTCCACTACTTTAACACTGATGATTGATCTTTAGGATAAGTCATCATGTTTGATCGGTGTTGGTGCAACACCTGGCACCACCGCAGGTCAGCTGTTCTCAGTGCTAGCGGGAACTGCACACGTTGCGGATTGTGCTGCGGATTTTTCCGCTCAAATTTTGACCTGCGTTTTATCTGCGGATTTTGTGCAGATTTTGTGCGGATTTCACCTGTGCTTTTACACCTGCGGATTCCTATAATGGAAGAGGTGTAAAAACGCTGCGGATTCCGCATAAAGAATTGACATGCTGCGGAACATAAACCGCAGCAAATCTGCGCGGAATTTTCGTCAGCATGTGCACAGCGGATTTGGTTTTCCATAGGTTTACATGGTACTGTACACCGCATGGAAAACTGCTGCGGATCCACAGGGCCAAATCCGCAGCCAAATCCTCAATGTGTGCACATACCCTTACAGAACTGCACAGCACAGCTCACTCTACAGTAAAGTGGCCACATTCGGGTTCTGCATGTCCGCCCCTTTATTTGAATAGGTACCAAATGTGCAGTATCTGAGCAGTTCCCGCCGGCGCCGAGTACAGCTGATCTGTGGTGGCGGCAGGCGTCGCACCCACACAATCAAACCTTGATCACCTGTCCTTAAGGCCCTGTCACACTAAGTGATATCGCTAGCAATATCGCTATAACGTCAATGGTTTTGTGACGCAGCAGGGATATCGCTAGCGATATCGCTATATGTGATACTTACCTCCGACCGGCTCCCCCGCTTATTATCGCTGGTCGTGCGAGAACGGCCTGGGCCGTTTCTCGTCGTCAGCTTCCTGCTGGGCTTCCTGCTGGGCTTCCTGCTGTGGAGACGAGTGACGCGTGGACGCGGGCGGGAGGACGTCTTCATCGCCTCGTCTGACAGGTAAGTAGCGACCGCAAAGACTAGAAGCAATGGGATGAAACTGAATGGGAGGAGACACAGATTAGATATTAGAAAAAACTTTTTGACAGTTAGAGTGATCAATGAGTGGAACAGGCTGCCACGAGAAGTGGTGAGTTCTCCTTCAATGGAAGTCTTCAAACAGAGGTTGGACAGACATCTGACTGGGATGATTTAGTGAATCCTGCTTTGAGCAGGGGGTTGGACCAGATGGCCCAGGAGGTCCCTTCCAACCCTACGATTCTATGATTCTATGTCGCTGGTGAGATCTGCCTGTTTGGCAGCTCACTAGCGAGCACTTAGCGATGCACCAGCGATCCTGACCGCGTCATATCGTTGTCGGGATCGCTGTTGCATCGCTAAGTGTGACGTACCTTTAGAAAAAGTCATCAATGTTAAAGCAATGGACACCTCCTTAAGTCTACTAAAATTTGTCCCTGGGTTGAGATAGACACCAACTCACCCAGATTGCTACAGATTGGGGCAGGAACGACAACACACCGCAGCCAACTGCTGGTCTGGAACTAATATGTGCTGGTCCTGCACATATTATAATGCCACCACATATACAGCCCCATATACAGTATCATAGGTGTGTATATATATGTATATCATCACCACCTGCCCCGCTGTCCACTGAGCCCAGCTCCAGTATACGCCAGCCAGCCCCACTGAGCCCAGCGCCTCTATATGCCAGTCAGCCCCACTGAGCCCAGCTCCAGTATACTCCAGCCAGCCCCACTGAGCCCAGCTCCAGTATATGCCAGCCAGCCCCACTGAGTCCAGCTCCAGTATATGCCAGCCAGCCCCACTGAGCCCAGCTCCAGTATATGCCAGCCAGCCCCACTGAGCCCAGCTCCAGTATACACCAGCCAGCCCCACTGAGCCCACCTCTAGTATACACCAGCCAGCCCCACTGAGCCCAGCTCCTGTATACGCCAGCCAGCCCTACTGAGCCCATCTCCTGTATACGCCAGCCAGCCCCAGTGAGCCCAGCTTCTGTATACGCCAGCTGCCCCACTAAGCCCAGCTCCAGTATACGCCAGCCGCCCCACTGAGCCCAGCTCCTGTATTCACTCACCAGATTCCAGACACGACTGTCACTCCAATCCTGAGCCTGAGCCTCTCGTCTCCTCAGCACTGCAGCCTGGAGCAGGAGAGCAGAGGAGCGTGCTCTCTCCGCCCACAAAGAACGTCCTGACGTGCAATGTCAGACGCTCTTAACCCCCTCCTGTGTCACTGACTGCTGAGTGATAATGCAGCTGAGCTGCTGCCAGCGCGCGTACCTGTGTTAACCGCCGTTCCCGCAGCTTTAAAGGGCCGGCGGCAGGAATTTAAAAGGGGCCGGTGATAAGCAGGCACCACCACTCCAGCGGCCCACAGAGGCACATACTGTTATGAATGAGTCACCGAGGAGGAAAAAACAAAAAGCAAGCTAAGCCCAGAAAACCGGAGAGGTTGGTAACTAGCGGATTGCAGACCCCTGATCCTATCCACAACAACTAGCAGTAGCCGTGGAGCATGCCTTCGGTGGTCCTAGGCGCCTCGTCACGGCCGGAGAACTAAATAAGCCTAAAGAAAGAAAGGGAAAATCTAATCTAAACTGCCCCAGAGCAGACCCCAAAGCAATAGATAGCCCCCAACATGTATTGTTGGTGAAACAAGATGAAAACACAGACACAGGTAGAAAGATAGGCTGAGCAAACGATGGGGCCCTCGCTAACTAGAAAGGACAGGAAAGAAAAGCTGCTGTCTGCAATCACGCAAAAAACCCTGCCAAAAAGAATGTCCAACACGTCTGATAGAAAAAGGCCCTGAAGTTGCTAGACTTCAAATCACTATATCAGCATTCTGGTATATTCTGAAGACAGAGCAAAGAGATCAACTGATCAGAGACAAAATGGGGATTCAGCCCACTCCCAGCCAGGGCTGGCTGAACACAAAAACTAAGTAAACCAGACAAAAACTCATATGAACAATAGCAGAGAAAACTTAGCTTTAGGAAGGCAGGAACCAAACTGGAAACCAGGAGCCACAGTCAGGAAAAATCACCAGCAAGAAACTAGGGAGTCGGCTGCCTTAAATCCAATAAGAAACTCCTGATGTCCAATCGCAGTCCTCTTCCTCAGGTGGCCGGTCTCTGCCATTTAGATCAGCTTCATTACCTCCCTTCACCAACAGAGGGAGTCCAGATAGAGAACTCACTACTCCTCTGTCAGCACAGCCAGCTCCATAACCCTCACCAGAAGCCAGAGGCAAACCCAAAAATGAACTCACAACAACATACTGTATATCGTGGCCCAGCGGGAAAATGCCGATTGGCCAGATTACCAATATGGGCCTGAGCATGGCACTTGTGTCTAGGTAGTCAGTGTAGGGTGGGAACTCCTGCTTGGTTCAGCATCTGACTCCGGGTGTCCTAAGTCTCGTGTGCCATTAGCACAGCCGAGTGTCAGAGCGAGCACAACCACCAGCCTAGATTTGCCTGGGGAGGTAGCTATAGGGACCCTCAACTAGCGTCATTATTTGCTGTACTCCTGTGACGTCTAACAGGGTATAGCTCCGAGTGCTCTCGGTTATTGTACCGCTCTGTGAAGCAACCGAGCAGGTACTTTGCACTCTGTCCACCCAGAGTGACCTTTAATTCAGTGTGTTTACGATTCTTGCACGCAGATTCGCTCTGTCATTATTTTTTAGCTGCGGTTTTCCATCACCGCACAATCGACCATGGGTTGCGATCGCACCTTCTCATAATTTATATTTGGTGCAATCTGCAAACCCTAACTGAAACCCCCCATATGTGACCCCATTTTGGAAACTAGACCCCCCCAAGGAACTTATCTAGATGTGTGGTGAGCACTTTGAATCCGCAATTGCTTCACAGAAGTTTATAACGTATAGCCGTGAAAATAAAAAAATCTTTTTTCCACAAAATTTATCTTTTTAAGCTCATTTTTTATTTTCCCAAGGGTAACAGGAGAAATTGGACCCCGAACGTTTTTGTGCAATTTTTCCTGAGTACGCTGATACCCCATATGTGGGAGTAAACCACTGTTTGGGTGCATAGCAGAGCTCAGAAGGGCAGGAGCGCAGCTTGACTTTTTCAACACAAAATTGTCTGGAATTGAGATTGGACGCCATGTCGCATTTGGAGAGCCGCTGATGTGCCTAAAGAGAGGAAACCCCCCCAAGTGACCGAATTTTGAAATCTAGACCCCCAAGGAATGTATCTAGATGTGTGGTGAGTACTTTGAACCCCAAAGTGCTTCACAGAAGTTTATATGGTAGAGCCATGAAAATAAAAAATCATATTTTTTTTCCACAAAAATGATCTTTTCGCCCCAAATTTTTCCTTTTTCCAAGTGTAGCAAGAGAATTTGGACCCCCCAGACTTGTTGTGTAATATGTCCTGAGTACGCTGAAACCATATATGTGAGGGTAAACCACTGTTTTGGGCGCATGGCAGAGCTCGGAAGGGAAGGAGCGCCGTTTGACTTTTTCAACGCAAAATTGTTTGGAATTGAGATTGAACGCCATGTCGCATTTGGAGAGCCCTTGATGTGCCTCAACAGTGGAAATCCACCATAAGTGACCTCATTTTGGAAATTAGACCCCCAAAAGAGCTTCTCTATATGTGTGGTGAGCACTATGAACCCCCAGGTGCTTTACAGAAGTTTGTAATGTTGAGCCGTGAAAATAATTAAATCACATTT
Organism: Dendrobates tinctorius; assembly: GCF_039654945.1. Lineage (NCBI taxonomy): Eukaryota > Metazoa > Chordata > Amphibia > Anura > Dendrobatidae > Dendrobates > Dendrobates tinctorius. The sequence goes on from NW_027361723.1 coordinate 7,323,280, forward strand.
TCCCCACAAAAATGTTATTTTAGCCCCAAATTTTGCATTTTTATAAGGGTAAGGCCTCTTTGACACATCAGTTTTTTGGCGTCAGGCAAAATCCGTCGTTTTTAGAAAATAACGGATCCTGTGTTTGTTGCCGCTGGATCCGTTTTTTTCTCATAAACTTGCATTAGCGACGGATGGCCGCACATTCCGTCCGTCGTGTGCTGGATCTGTCAGAATTTGTTTGAGACGGACAAAGTAACTTTTTTTGTCTCTGTCGAAAAGTCGGACAGCGACGGATCCAGCGCCGTCCGTCGTTGGCTATAATGGAAGCCTATGGGCGCAGGATCCGTCGCTGTCCGTCAAATGACGGAATCCAGCGACGGATTTCGTTTTTTTTTTTAACTGAGCATGCTCCAAATTGTAGCTAATTGGCCAGACAGCCCCAAATCTATATTAACCTGCCAAGTGGCTTCACTTCTCAATGTGCCAGCAAGAATACTGCCAGCCACACTACTGCCAGCAAGATACTTCCTGCCAGCCAGCCAGCCAGAGTCCTGTTTGCTAGCCAGCCACAGTCCTGCCTGCCAACCAGCCACAGTCCTGCCAGCCACAGTCCTGCCAGTCAGCATGAGTCCTGCCAACGTGTTTGCGGCGTGTGTGTGTGCGAGTGCGGCGTGTGTGTGTGTGTGTGTGTGTGTGTGTGTGTGTGTGTGTGTGTGCGCGCGTCCAGCCATGTTTTTTTTTTTCATGCTGTACTTGTATTTCCAACAAAGTGCTGCGGCATGTGTGTGTGAGTGTGTGTCCAGCTGTGGGGAGGTTGACCTGACAGAGGAATCTGCTTTTAGTAAAAGGCAGAGGGAATGATTCAGTGTAGAAATAGAGGCAGAGAAGGAAAAAGGGTGCCGTATTGAGTGTGACCACTAGAGGGCATTGGGGAGCACAGGAGAAAGTAGTTACATAACTGCCACAGGTCAAGTTCACACTCATTGGTCAAGGGTGACTGTCAGGTGACAGTGGACGGAGCTACCTAGGCTGGTAGGATAAAGGCTGGGAGAAGCTTCCAGAAGGTCAGTCAGCCAGGGGATCTCACTAGAAAGGAGGGTCTGCTGCGCAGTGGAGAGCCCTCAGAGAGCACCAGACAGTAGAGACGGTCACGTGGGGTGACCCAGGAACACAGAAGCATCAGACTGAGACAGTCTGAGTGGAATAGGTACCAGTGTACTGTGGTGGAAGTGCCTAGGGCAGCCACAGTGAGGAGAACCGCAGAGGACACCACTACAGTGGCACAGAGGCATCTAAGGTACCCGGGTCTGTGTGAGGAGGAAAAGTGAACAGTCCTGTATTGAAGTGTGGACGTTGGCAAAGTTGGTGAATAAAACCAGACCTATTGAACTACAGTACTGTCTCAGTCTCCAGTCTGTTTGCGCTAAGGAGTGGGTCACTCCCCCCAGTTCTGTTGGAACAGCACACCTTCCCCGCCTATCAGCATCAATATCACCTCAGCAACATCACCTAATCATCGTCTTCCCTCAGCCGGCCCCTGTGTCCTACATTTGGCGTAGTCGGCAGGATCGTTGCCGCCAATACATCTTCAGCGGCAGGCCTGCCACCAAGTAGCAAAGGCCCCAAGTTGTGTGAGGTGAAGAATTGTTTGATTGCTGTACCCAGTGGATTACAAATAAAAAAAAAAAACCTGGACTGTGGATTGCTGGCTGCCAATAAAATGGTTGTGGTGATTTGGCGCCCAAAGAGGTAGAGACATTACTGATTGTACTGAGTGATCTGGGGCTTTGTAAAATCCGCCCCTGGGGGGAGTGGTGTTCGTCTGAAGAGAACTGCTCCCTCATGTTGGACCCTGGAAGATGGATAGAGAAGCCCACCGCCGCACCCCCCAAGAACGGGAGTGGCCCGTGTGGAGAGACCTGCTGTGGCTGTTTGGCGCCATTCAGCTACTGGACCTCGGACGGCATGAGACGCTGTAGCTGTCAGGGTGTTGGACGCCAGGAATGGCGTTGGCGCCAAGAATTGGAGACCCGTCGGGAGACCTGCTCAGGGACCACGTCGAGAGACCCTACTCCTCAGCACCTTTCCTCATGTCTCGTCCCTTGGCCCCATCCACCAGCGCTGGAGCATCATGGCAGACTTCGTCACATGATGCTGCTGGTGACGAGGTAGCGTTCCCTTTACCCCACCCCTGCTGCCACCTCTAGAACACCTTTGAGTTCTGGAGGGCAGTGCCAGAGAGGTCAGGAAAGGGGCTATGCGCTGGAGTTCTTGCATCTGAATGCAGCCTTCCAGAACTCGATCAAGCTTTTGGCCGAGCAAATGAATGCTGGGTTCAACCTGTTGAACAATAGCATGCTTGAAATCAGCAGTCATCTGGATAGGATGCATTCGGATGCAAGCAAGTCGCCGAATCATTGCTTTTTTCAGGCAGTACTCGAGTGCATGGAAAAGCTAATTCCTGACCAGCAGATGCATGTAATGCAAGGTTGCCAGGTTGCTCTAGCGCAGGTCAGCTCCCAAGCCCCTCCACCTACCCTGGTAGTTTCTCCCACACCTACCCAACCTCCAGCCACTGTCCTTCCTCCTCCCACTCCTTCGCCGTTCCACTTTTACCTGTACCAGCTTTTGTTGAATTCTTTCCTTCTTTGTCCTTATCGTTTTATACATATAATCATCTCTTATATTCCTCGGTATTTCTTCTACATTTTCTCAATAGGACCTTCCATTACTTCATTTGTACTTCTAGGACCTTTTGATCACATGGTGATAGTGAGCCGGGTGGAATGCATGCCGACATTATGTTCCTTGGTAACCTACTGTGATGGCGTGCATCATTAAACCGACTCTCGCTCCCATTGGCTGCTCCTCTCTTTATATACACCCTTCCCTTGGATGACGCCAACCCCCGACGAAGGCTGACGCCGAAACGCGCGTCTGGGCTTGGCGCATCCAGGGGACACCTGCTGTGTGCACATCAAGGTAACTTATTTAAAGGCACTAGCTATAGATATACCTACAGTACATTGGTATTGTGGCCCTTATCACTTTACACTTTGCATTTGTACTCTATTTGTATCTTCTTGGACTTTTTTTTTGCCAATTTGCACTATGTTGTTTATTCAGCCCCTTAGCTTGAACATGTCACTTTTTTATATTGCACTTTAGTACCCATTGTATTGGTACTTCTATAGTATTGATTAATTGAATGTGGTATATACATAGCAGTCACTTTCTTCTGGGTGGCAATACCTTGATATTTTTGGTGTCCCCTGTTTTTTCCCCATTGTTCCCCACCCTCTCTTTTTACATATTATTTTATTTTAACAATAAAGGATTTAATTTTGTACCACTGGATATTTTTTCTGTCTTCTCTTCTTTTGTGTGTTCAGCTTTCCACGTACCTTTCTTCCCCGTACCTTTCTTCCCCATTACCTTCACCGTACCCAATCCCAGCAACACCTTCACCGTACCTGGTCCCACACACAACATCTGTACCTCCACTCCCTGCCCAACCTCATGTTTACACCACCCCTTCCACTTCTGATCCACACCAACCCAGTCTCCACTCCCCCACTATCGACGTGGTCCCCCCCGTCAGCCCCTCCAGTAATATCTCCACCTCACACTATACAAATCTGTAAATACGTTTTATGTTGTAAATAAATATATTTTTTCTCAAAACACATTTATTGTCTTTCATTTTTTTAATGCAAAGTTATAACACTTTGGGTAAGGTACAAAACTTGGTGTAAAGGTACAAAAATAGGGCTAAAGGTACAAAACATGTGTTTTTCCTAAATTTCAAAAGCCATTACCCTATTCACACTTCTTGTATTCACATTGATATGCCTTAATGCAATTGAGTGCAGCCATGTCCTCATTTGGATGATGGGGGTGTGAGCGGATGATCGGAGTGAGCGGATGATGGAATATAGAGTGGATGATGGGACAGTATGCGGATAATGGGAGTGTGAACGGACGATGGGAGTGAGTGAATGATGAATAGTGAGTGGATGATGAGAGTGTGAGCGGATGATGAGAATGTGAGCAGATCATGGGGTGTGGGCAGATCATGGGGTGAGGGCAGATCATGGGGGTGTTAGCAGATGATGGGAGTGTGAGCGGATGGCTGGAGGGTGAACGGATGATGGGAAGGTTTGTGAATGATAGGCGTGTGAGTGGATGAAGACAGTGTGAGTGGATAAAGGTAGTGTAAGTGGGTCGCCCTCCCAGGGCTGTGGGGTACTCGGTACCGGGCCGGTCCTTCAGAGGGGAAGTCACAGCAGCGGTGACCCGGTCCGTGGCCCTGGGCGCCCATGTAAAGGGGTTGAGTGGTTGAACAAAGTTTATAAGTGATTCGTGACGCCACCTGTGGTGTTCGGCAATGGAGATGTAAGCTGACGCTGCAGACAGATCCTCTGGGACAGATGGTGTGGTGCAGCCATGATGTTATAGCCCTCCACAGGCAGGGCTGTAGTCCCAGGGCAGAGTAGGTGAAGTGTCACTTAGATGGTGTAGTGTTGGGCGCAGGGGATATAGCAGTGCTGGGCAGGTTGACGTAGGAATAAGTGGAGGGCACCAGGGCATGTAGTTCCAAAGCTTTACTCACAGTCTGTTGTGGCACAAGAGCCGGCATCCGAGCCCGGGTCATAGCGATCGTTGGTTCTCCCTCGGAGTGGCGGAATCCTCTTCTTCCGGAGCCATGGGACATCCTCCTGACTGGAGGCAAGCTGGATCTTCTCCTTGGAGGACACTTGCAGGGACTGCACAGTTTTAGTAAGTGCAGCCATTCCTTTGGTCAACTCCTGGACCTGAAGACGCAGCTCTTCAGTTGGATCTTTATCCAGAGTCTGTGCATCAGCCTCCACAGGGATGGAAGGGACAGATGTTGCTTCTTAGTGGTAGGTGATCGCTGGGCGCCTCAGGGGTGCTGGACGGCTGTCAGTTGGCTCCTGCAGTACCCGAATAGCCCTGTCCTTGAAATCAGCAAAGTCCAGATGAGGGTTTTGCAGGGTTATGATGCGCAACTGTCCTCTGTGGGTACTGGATAGGAGTCCTTCAATGAACTGCTCCTTCAACAGTTTATCTTCCTCCTTCACACTGTCAGGATCAATTTGCTTATCTGCTTGCAGCGCCTCCTGCAGGTTAAGAGCATAGTCCCTTATACTGTCCTGCGCCTTCTGTTTACATCCAAAGAATTGCATCTTGATTTCAGCTGCAGTGCCGGTGTCAAAGGTGCTCCTTAGCTTGGCCAGAATCTTGCTAACAGTCTCTTTATCAGTGTCCTACCAGGCTTTCACTTCTCTCTGTGCTGCACCTGTTAGCTGTCCAATAAGGATGTTCACTTTCTGGCTTTCAGACAGAGGATACACTTCAAACAAACTGCACAGTCTCTCTTTGAATTCACTCAGGAAATGTGACTCCCCTGAATACTGCGGTAGCCATGCTGCTCCCGGAAAGTAAGGCATAGACAGTGGCATTATGGGGACCGCTGCGGTGGGCGCTACTCCTTGCGGCGCTGAGGGGTTGGCGGCGGCATCCACCGCTGCATTGCTGCGTGACGCAAACGTTCTCTTCCCCCCCAGTTAACGTTAGCCAGGGCCGGGGGTTAAGCAAGCTTACCGGCTGCCGCTCTGCAGGCTCGAGGCTCCGGCTGTAGGCCTCAGCTCCTCCCACTTCTCGTGCGCTTTTCCTCTTCTTGCACGGGACTTCACTTATTCGCACTCTCTGAGGGGCTCCGCCCACGAAGGCCTGCCTCTTTGGTTTCCCGCGCGCACCAAGCAGCGCGGCAATGGCGCCAACACAGTCTTTTACACAAGCACAGTCTATGGCACACAGGACCCGGGGGTACCGGGCTCCGTAATCCTGTTTGTGACGCCAATTTGGGTCGCCCTCCTAGGGCTGTGGGGTACTCGGTACCGGGCCGGTATCAGTGGGATGTGTCACAGCAGCAGTGACCTGGTAATAGGGAGATTGAATGGTGGAATGTAGTTAATTGAATATATAGTTTGTGAAGCCACCTGTGGTGTTCGGCAAGGGAGGTGTTAAGCCGACGCTGCATGCAGGTCCGCTGGGACTGAACAAATTATTAAACAACATGTAAGTCAATACCTGGATAAGAATGAAGTGATCAAACAGAGTCAGCATGGGTTTCTAACTAATAAGTCATGTCAGACTAACTTAATTTCCTTCTATGACGGTATCACTGATTGGGTGGATCAAGGAAATGCTGTAGATATAGTATATCTTGACTTCAGCAAAGCATTTGACAAAGTCTCTCATACAATCCTTATTGAAAAAATGACTAAGTATGGAATGGACAAGGCAACTGTTAGGTGGATTCATAACTGGCTTAGTGATCGGACCCAAAGAGTGGTCGTAAATGGCTGCACATCCAGTTGGAAGAATGTCTCAAGTGGGGTACCACAGGGCTCTGTCCTGGGCCCTGTATTGTTCAACATCTTTATCAACAATTTAGATGAAGGAATTGAGGGTAAACTGATTAAATTTGCTGATGACACAAAGCTAGGAGGGATAGCTAATACTAGAGAAGAGAGAGAGAGGATTCAAAAAGATTTAAATAAACTGGAGAAGTGGGCAGTAACTAACAGAATGGTTTTTAACAGGGAGAAATGCAAAGTACTACATCTGGGCAATAAAAATGAAAAAAGCATATATAGAATGGGAGGAATAGGGCTAAGTGACAGCACATGTGAAAAAGACTTGGGTATACTAATAGATCACAGACTGAATATGAGTCAACAGTGTGATGCAGCAGCAAAAAAGGCAAATGCAGTTCTAGGATGTATTAACAGAAGCATACAGTCTAGATCACGTGAAGTCATTATTTCCCTCTACTCCTCTTTGGTCAGACCTCATCTGGAATATTGTGTCCAGTTTTGGGCACCACATTTTAAAAAAGACATCAACAAACTGGAGCAAGTTCAGAAAAGAGCGACCAGAATGGTGACCGGTCTGCAAACCCTGTCTTATGAGGAAAGGTTGCAGGATTTGGGAATGTTTAGTTTGCAAAAGAGAAGACTGAGAGGAGACTTAATTGCTGTCTACAAATATCTAAAGGGCTGTCACATTGTAGAAGGCTCAACTTTATTCTCATTTGCACAAGGAAAGACTAGAAGCAATGGGATGAAACTGAATGGGAGGAGACACAGATTAGATATTAGAAAAAACTTTTTGACAGTTAGAGTGATCAATGAGTGGAACAGGCTGCCACGAGAAGTGGTGAGTTCTCCTTCAATGGAAGTCTTCAAACAGAGGCTGGACAGACATCTGACTGGGATGATTTAGCGAGTCCTGCTTTGAGCAGGGGGTTGGACCAGATGGCCCAGGAGGTCCCTTCCAACTCTACGATTCTATGACTGATGGTATGGTGAAGCAAAGATGTAAAAGCTCCCCACAGGTGAAGCTGTAGTCCCAGGGCAGTGTAGATGTGGTTGGCATGGGGATGTAGCGGTGCCGGAAGGGTAGGAAGCAGACAAAGACACAGCGGGGTGCAATTTCTGTAACTTTACTTGATAAATGCAGTCCAGGGTCCTGATTACAGATGGTACCGGAGCAGGCTAGCCTGGATGCAGCTCAGGGATTCTCTCTCAGCAGATGGGCTGTGCAGTCTCCTTCCTAGCGCTCATTTGAATGAAATACTCCTAGTACTGAGTTACACTGGAGTTCCTCCTTACTATCGTTTCTTTGAATATCTCGTATGGCAGACAGCTGTAGCCGCTATTTCTCTCTTGGCTCACACCGTGCTGTTGTGCTTCCGAGTCTTAGGTGGGAGTCGAGTATTTACAACTTCCTACTCCTCTGGTGTCTGCTGCAGGACCATTAGTGTCCATACAACCGTGGAGACCAGGCTCCAGTTCGTACGCTCTCCCTGGAGATGAGCCTTTCCTCTCCGCTTGATCTCCGCGCTTCTTCTCCACGTCTGCACACTTCACCTTCCTCACACTAACTACCCACTCCTTCCTCTTGGCCCTCAGAGAGCACTCCTCCCCTTAATTCCGGTTCAGAGTCCCCCCTGCTGGCCTGGAGTGGAACTGTGTTGCATGTATTGGTTAAATGCGAGAGAGACCCTTCCTTGCTTCCAGGCATGACATCACTCTCCCTGGAGGAAGGCAAAGCCACTGTGGCGGCCATACTCCTGGGGGCGCCACATGAGCAGATGATGGGAGTGTGAGCGGATGACGGGCATGTGAGCGGATGGTGGGAGGGTGAGAGGATGACGGACAGGTGAGCGTATGATGGATAGAGAGTGGATGATGGGCGTATGAGCGGATAAAGAGAGTGTGAGCGGATGATGGGAGTGTGAGCAGATGATGGACGGTGAGTGGATGATGGGAGTGTGAGATAATGATGGGAAGATAAGCGGATGATGGACGGTAAGTGGATGATGGGGGTGTGAGTGGATGATGAGAGTGTGAGTGGATGATGGACAGTGAGTGGATGATGGGAGTTTAAGCGGATAACGGGAGTGTTAGAGGATGACGGGCATGTGAGCTGATGATGGGAGTGTGAGAGGATGACGGGCAGGTGAGCGTATGATGGATAGAGAGTGGATGATGGGTTGTGAGCGGATGATGAGAGGATGAGCGGATGATGGGAAGTGAGTGGACGATGGTAGTGTAAGCGGTTGATGGGAGGGTTAGCGGATAAAGAGAGTGTGAGCAGATGATGAGAGTGTGAGTGGATGATAAGAGTGTGAATGGATGACGGGGTGTGGGATCACGGGGGTGTGAGCGGATGATGGGAGGGTGAGTGAATGATAGGCATGTCAGAGGATGAAGAGAGTGTGAGCAGGTGACGGCGTGTGAGCGGATGAAGAGAGTGTGAGCGGATAATAGTCGTGTAAGCGGATTATGGGAGGGTGAGTGGATGATGGGCGTATGAGTGGATGAAGACAGTGTGAGCGAATGATGAGAGAGTGAGCGGATGACGGAAATGTGAGCGAATGATGGGCATGTGAGCGGATGAAGAGTGTGAGCAGATGGTGGGCGTGTGAGTGGAAGAAGAGTGTGAACCGATGACGGGCGTGTGAGCAGATGAAGAGAGTATGAGCAAATAAAGGTTGTATGAGCGGATGATAGGACGATGAGTGGATGATGGGCGTATGAGCGGATAATGACAGTGTGAGCGAATGACGAGAGTGTGAGCGGATGTATCGAATGGAAGCGGAGGCAGAGATGGTGAAGTTCACATTCGTTTTTATTTTTTAAGTGGAACCTCGGGACCACGGTCCAGGAGGCTCCGAAGGGGGCGTGACTAGTGAGCCCCGGGTACCCGTAGTAAAGTCCCTCAGGCAGGGCCAGAATGGAATACCCGGAGGACACAGGTGCCACCTCCAGTTAGACCCCGAACACAGGGCAGCTGTCCCGGCGGGACCAAAAGGGATAACAAAAGTTACAGCAGAGTCCGTAATGAGACGGGTCCTGGATCCGGGTAGTTGGAAAGGAGTTGGTTCCAGTGACCTTCACACAGTCCTTGGACTCGGATGGCTGTTGGCGGAACGGGACGGCTTAGGCCCAGATGGTTACAGATATAACCAGGTAACACAGGATACTGATTTGCTGTGGAGACAGAGAGCATTAGACAATGCACAGAGACTGCAGATGCAGCGCAGACAGGTTAGCATGAGAACCGGATGTAGCAATGATAGATACTCATTGCTCCGGCGCTCTCCCTATGGAGGAGAGGCCAGAAATAGCAGCCAGTGCACTGCCATTGGTTAATTGCATTTTTTTTGTAATAATGCACGCCGCCCCTTTAAGAAGGCAAGAGAGCGGGCGGGAGTGCCCTAATAGCCTTAGCTACAGATCTCCTCACAGGACGCCAGGAGGAGGAGGCAGGAGGAAGGCCAGAATGCTGAGCAGCAGCATGAGGGGCTCGAGGTGAGTGCCCAGAATGGAGAGCAGCGACAGGCCTGGACGCAGCACCAGGACAGGGGCCAGGTGTAACAGTGGCAGACCTGGGCGCAGCGTCAGGACGGGGACCGGGTGTAACAGTATCCCCCTCTTTACACCCCCTCTTCTTCAAGCCTGCTTAGAACCGTTTAAGGAGAAGACGAGCCTGGATGTTCTCCCTAGGCTCCAAAGATCTCTCATCAGGACCAAAACCCTTCCAGTCCACCAGGTAGTAGGTCTTACCCCTTACTTTTTTACGGCCAGGATATGTTTTACCTCAAAAACATCATCCTCCGAGACAGGGTCAGGAGTGGTACCCGGATCCTTAAAGAAGGGACTCAAAACTACTGGTTTGAGGAGAGAAACATGAAAGGAGTTAGGCACACGTAGGGAAGTGGGCAACTTCAGCTTGTATGAGACTGGATTGATCTGTCTCAAGATCTCAAATGGTCCGATGAACCGGGGACCTAATTTGTAGGATGGCATCTTTAAACGGATGTACTTAGAAGAGAGCCATACCTTGTCTCCGGGGCGAAAGATAGGTGCATCCAAACGTCTCTTGTCCGCATGCCTTTTCATACGCTGGGAGGCTTTCTCCAGAGCAGTTTTGGTATCCCTCCAGACCTTAGAAAAATCTTTTGAGAAAGTATTGCCAGCTGGAACGCCAGATGATCTGGAAATGGGAAGAGGTATTCCGGGTTGCAATCCGAAGACAATCTGAAAGAGAGACTTTCCAGAAGATTCGCTTGATTATTGTAAGAAAATTCGGCCCAGGACAGTAAGTCTACCCAGTCATGATGGGCGTTGACAAAGTGATGCAGGAATCCAGCCAGGATTTGATTTGTCCTCTCCACTTGTCCATTGGACTGGGGATGGTATCCTGAGGAAAAATCCAGTTCAATTCTTACCAGTTTACAAACTGCTCTCCAGAATCTTGAGATGAACTGGACGCCTCTGTCGGACACGATGTGGAGAGGGAAACCATGGAGACGGAAAATGTGCTGGATGAACAGATCCGCCAACTCAGGAGCAGTTGGAAGACTGGGTCGCGGAACGAAGTGAGCCATTTTAGAGAAGCGATCCACCACTACCCACACCACAGAACAGCCAGATGAGATCGGAAGATCTGTGATGAAGTCCATCGCGATATGTTGCCAGGGAGCGTACGGAATTGGAAGAGGCTGAAGCCTACCTGCGGGTAGGTGCTTGGCCGCCGTCTTGTTACGAGCACAGGAAGGACAGGCTGTGACGTACTTCAGAATGTCCTTAGTCATGGCAGGCCACCAGTAGTACAGGGAGATGAGTTGCAGAGTCTTTCTCTGGCCGGCGTGACCAGCCAACTTGGACGAGTGACCCCACCGAAGGACACGAGTACGTTCAGAAGCTGACACAAAAGTCTTCCCGGGGGGAAGTCGGGCAAGATCAGCAGAACCGACCGCATCTAACCTTGAGGGTTCAATGCTGTGCTGCGGTTCTTCTTCTTGATCAGGAGGTAGAAAGGCTCTGGAAAGTGCGTCTGCTTTGACATTTTTGTCAGCTGGGAGAAAATGAAGAACAAAATTAAAACAAGCAAAAAACAAAGCCCAGCGGGCTTGACGAGGATTCAGCCTTTGCGCAGTTTGGAGGTAAGCAAGATTTTTGTGATTGGTGTGTATGACTACCTCATGAAGAGCTCCTTCTAGAAAATTCCTCCACTCCTGCAGAGCCAATTTGATAGCCAACAATTCCCGATCTCCAACAGAATAATTCCTCTCTGCGGAAGAAAAAACTTTGGAAAAAAAACCACAGGAATGCATTCACCCGGAGGACGATTTCTGGGTTAGTACAGCTCCCGCACCTACAGAAGAGGCATCGACCTCAAGAAAAAATTGTTAATTGGAGTTAGGACTATGAAGAACAGGTGCGACAGCAAAGGCCTTTTTGAGATAAACAAAAGCCTCCTCAGCCTCAGGAGGCCAATCCTTCGGATTTGTACCTTTCCGGGTTAGAGCTGAGATGGGCGCCACTCCGGTGGAGAAGTTAGGAATGAATTGTCTGTAGTAGTTGGCGAAGCCCAGAAATCGCTGTATGGCCTTCAGCCCAGACGGATGAGGCCACTTGAGTACAGCCTATAACTTCTCTGGATCCATTTTTAATCCTGTGGAGGAAACAATGTAACTGAGGAAAGGCAAAGAGGATTGTTCAAAGAGGCACTTTTCAAACTTGGCATACAGTCTGTTCTCCCTGAGCCTCTGTAAGACCAGGCGCACTTGTCTGTGATGCGAGACCAAGTCAGTAGAAAAAAATCAGTACTGTATGTGTGGTTGACGGGAGTGTGAGAGGCTGAGCAGGTGATTGACAGTGAGCGGATGATGGGGCTTGAGAGGATGAAGGGCATGGGAGCGAATGAAGGGCATGTGAGTGGTTGAGAGTGTGAGCGAATGAAAAACTGTGAGCAAATAATGGGAGAGCAAGCGAATGATGGACGGGGAGTGGATGATGGGAGTGTGAGATAATGATGGGAGGATGAATGGATGATGGACGGTGTGTGGATGATGGGGTTGTGAGCGGATGATGGGGGTGTGAGTGGATGATGAGAGTGTGAGTGGATGATGAGAGTGTAAGCGGATGATGGACAGTGAGTGGATGATGGGAGTTTAAGCGGATGACGGGCATGTGAGCTGATGATGGGAGTGTGAGAGGATGACGGGCGGGTGAGCGGATGATGGATTGTGAGTGGATGATGGGGGTGTGAGCGGATGATGAGAGGGTGAGCGGATGATGGGAAGTGAGTGGTGATGGTAGTGTAAGCGGTTGATGGGAAGGTTAGCAGATGAAGAGAGTGTGAGCAGATGATGGGCGTGTGAGCAGATGACGAGAGTGTAAGCGAATGAAAGAGTGTAAGTGGATGAAGGATGTTGAGTGGATGAAGGGCATGTGAGCGGATGACGAGTGTAAGCCAATAATGGGAGTGTTAGCGGATGTCGAGAGTGTGAGATGATGATCTGAGCATGAGCAGATGGACGGTGAGTGGATGATGGTAGTGTAAGCGGATGATAGGATTGTGAACGGATGATGGGAATGTGAGCAGATGACTGAGGTGTGAGCGAATAATGATGATGGGAATGTAAGTGGACGATGGGAGTGAGTGAATGATGGAATAGTGAGTGAATGATGGGAGTGTGAGTGGATGATGAGAGTGAGCGGATGATGAGAATGAGCGGATGATGAGAGTGTGAGCAGACGATGAGAGTGTGAGTGGATGAAAGGAGTGTGAGTGGATGACAGGGTGTGGGCAGATCACGGGGGTGTGAGCGGATGATGGGAGTGTGAGCGGATGAAGAGAATGTGAGCAGATGTGGGGGTGTGTTAATGGGAAGGTGAGCGGATGATGGGTGTATGAGTAGATAAAGACAGTGTGAGCAAATGACGAGAGTGTGAGCGGATTAAGAGAGTGTGACTCGACAATGGGAGTGAGTGAATGATGAATAGTGAGTGGATGATGAGAGTGTGAGTGGATGACGGGACTGTGAGCAGATGATGGGAGTGTAAACGGATGACTGGAGTGTGAGAATGATGGGAGGGTGAGCGGATGATGGGGGTGTGAGCGGTTGAAAGGCGTGTGAGCTGATGTGCGGCATGTGAGTGGATGACTAGAGTGTGAGCGAATGAGAGTGTGAGATGATGAAGTCAGAAAGCGGATGATGGACGGTGAGTGGATGAAGGGGTGTGAGCAGATGACGGGGGTATGAGTGGATGATGAGAGTGTGAGTGGATGATGGGAGTGTAAGCGGATGATGGACGGTGAGTGGATGATGGGAGTGTAAGCGGAAGACGGGAGTGTGAGTGGACGACAGGCATGTGAGTTGATGATGGGAGTGTGAGGATGACGGGAGGGTGAGTGGATGATGGACGGTAAGTGGATGATGGGGGTGTGAGCGGATGATGAACGGTGAGTGGATGATGGGAGTGTAAGCGGATGATGGGAGTGTGAGTGGATGATAGGAGTGTGAGTGGATGACGGGGTGTGGGCAGATCCCGGGGGTGTGAGCGGATGATGGGAGTGTGAGCGAATGATAGGCATGTGAGCGGATGAAGAGAGTGTGAGCAGGTGACGGGCGTGTGAGCGGATGAAGAGAGTGTGAGCGGATAAAAGTCGTGTAAGCGGATTATGGTAGGGTGAGTGGATGATGGGCGTATGAGTGGATGAAGACAGTGTGAGCGAATGATGAGAGTGTGAGCGGATGAAGAGTGTGAGCAGATGGCGGGCATGTGAGCGGATGAAGAGAGTATGAGCAAATATAGGTTGCGTGAGCGGATGATAGGAGGATGAGTGGATGATGGGCGTATGAGCGGATAATGACAGTGTGAGCGAATGACGAGAGTGTGAGCGGATGACGGAAGTGTGATTGGATGTCGGGAGTGTGAGAGGCTGAGCAGATGTGAGCGGATGAGCGGTGAGCGGATGATTGGGGCATGAGCGGATGAAGGGCATGTGAGTGGTTGAGAGTGTGAGCGAATGAAAAACTGTGAGCAAGTGATGGGAGTGTAAGCGAATTATGGACGGGGAGTGGATGATGGGAGTGTGAGATAATGATGGGAGGATGAGCGGATGATGGACGGTGAGTGGATGATGGGGGTTTGAGTGGATGATGGGGGTTTGAGTGGATGATGGGGGTTTGAGTGGATGATGGGAGTGTAAGCGGATGATGGACAGTGAGTGGATGATGGGAGTTTAAGCGGATAACGGGCATGTGAGCTGATGATGGGAGTGTGAGAGGATGATGGGCGGGTGAGCGGATGATGGATAGTGAGTGGATGATGGGGGTGTGAGAGGATGATGAGAGGGTGAGCGGATGTTAGGAAGTGAGTGGATGATGGTTGTGTAAGCGGTTGATGGGAAGGTTAGTGGATGAAGAGAGTGTGAGCAGATGATGGGCGTGTGAGTGGATGAAGGGCATGTGAGCGGATGACGAGAATGTGAGCGGATGACGAGAATGTGAGCGGATGACGACAGTGTGAGCAAATGAAAGAGTGTGAGTGGATGAAGGACGTTGAGTGGATGAAGGGCATGTGAGCGGATGACAAGAGTGTGAGCCGATGATGGGAGTGTGAGCGGATGACGAGAGTGTGAGATGATGATGGGAGCATGAGCAGATGATGGACGGTGAGTGGATGATGGGAGTGTAAGCGGATGATAGGATTGTGAGCGCATGATGGGAGTGTGAGCAGATGACTGAGGTGTGAGCGAATAATGTTGATGGGAATGTGAGCGGACGATGGGAGTGAGTGAATGATGGAATAGTGAGTGAATGAAGGGAGTGTGAGTGGAATATGAGTGTGAGTGGATGATGAGAATGAGCGGATGATAAGAGTGTGAGCAGACAATGAGAGTGTGAGTGGATGATAGGAGTGTGTGTGGATGACAGGGTGTGGGCAGATCACGGGGGTGTGAGCGGATGATGGGAGTGTGAGCGGATGATGAGAGTGTGAGCAGATGTGGGGGCGTGTGAACAGGAAAGTGAGCGGATGATGGGTGTAAGAGTGGATAAAGACAGTTTGAGCAAATGACGAGAGTGTGAGCGGATTAAGAGAGTAACTCGACAAAGGGAGTGAGTGAATTATGAAAAGCGAGTGGATGATAAGGGTGTGAGTGGATGATGAGAGCGTGAGTGGATGATGAGAGTGTGAGTGGATGACGGGACTGTGAGCAGATGATTGGAGTGTAAACGGATGACTGGAGTGTGCGGATGATGGGGGTGTGAGCGGTTGAAGGGCGTGTGAGCAGATGAAAGGCATGTGAGTGGATAACTAGAGTGTGAGCGAATGAAAAGATTGTAAGCGAAAGATGGGGGTGTGAGTGGATGATGAGAGTGTGAGATGATGAAATCAGAAAGCGGATGATGGACGGTGAGTGGATGAAGGGGTGTGAGCAGATGACGGGGGTGTGAGTGGATGATGAGAGTGTAAGCGGGTGATGGACGGTGAGTGGATGATGGTAGTGTAAGTGGTTGATGGGAGGGTTAGCGGATGAAGAGAGTGTGAGCAGACGATGAGAGTGTGAGTGGATGATAGGAGAGTGGATGACGGGGTGTGGGCAGATCACGGGGGTGTGAGCGGATGATGGGAGGGTGAGCGAATGATAGGCATGTGAGCGGATGAAGAGAGTGTGAGCAGGTGACGGGTATGTGAGCGGATGAAGAGAGTGTGAGCGGATAAAAGTCGTGTAAGCGGATTATGGTAGGGTGAGTGGATGATGGGCGTATGAGTGGATGAAGACAGTGTGAGCGAATGATGAGAGTGTGAGCGGATGATGGAAATGTGAGCGAATAATGTACATGTGAGCGGATGAAGAGTGTGAGCAGCTGGCAGGCGTGTAAATGGAAGAAGAGTGTGAGCCGATGATGGGAGTGTGAGCGGATGACGAGAGTGTGAGATGATCATGGGAGCATGAGCAGATGATGGACGGTGAGTGGATAATGGGAGTGTAAGCGGATGACAGGATTATGAGCAGATGATGGGAGTGTGAGCAGATGGCTGAGGTGTGAGCGAATAATGATGATGGGAATGTGAGTGCACGATGGGAGTGAGTGAATGATGGAATAGTGAGTGAATGATGGGAGTGTGAGTGGAATATGAGTGTGAGTGGATGAGGAGAGTGAGAGGATGATGAGAATGAGCAGATGATGAGAGTGTGAGCAGACGATGAGAATGTGAGTGGATGATAGGAGTGTTAGTGGATGACGGGGTGTGGGCAGATCACGGGGGTGTGGGCAGATCACGGCGGTGTGAGCAGATCACGGGGGTGTGAGCGGATGATGGGAGTGTGAGCGGATGAAGAGAGTGTGAGCAGATGTGGGGGCGTGTGAACGGGAAGCGGATGATGGGTGTATGAGTGGATAAAGACAGTGTGAGCAAATGACAAGAGTGTGAGCGGATTAAGAGAGTGTGACTCGACAATGGGAGTGAGTGAATGATGAATAGTGAGTGGATGATGAGAGTGTGAGTGGATGATGAGAGTGTGAGTGGATGATGAGAGTGTGAGTGGATGACGGGACTGTGAGCAGATGATGGGAGCGTAAACGGATGACTGGAGTGTGAGGATGATGGGAGGATGAGCGGATGATGGGGGTGTGAGCGGTTGAAGGGCGTGTGAGCAGGTGAAAGGCATGTGAGTGGATGACTAGAGTGTGAGAGAAAGATAGGGGTGTGAGTGGGAGTGTGAGTTGATGAAGTCAGAAAGCGGATGATGGACGGTGAGTGGATGAAGGGGTGTAAGCAGATGACGGGGGTGTGAGTGGATGATGAGAGTGTGAGTGGATGATGGGAGTGTAAGCGGATGATGGACGTGAGTGGATGATGGGAGTGTAAGTGGATGACGGGAGTGTGAGTGGACGACGGGCATGTGAGCTGATGATGGGAGTGTGAAAGGATGACGGGAGGGTGAGTGGATGATGGACGGTAAGTGAATGATGGGGGTGTGAGCGGATGATGAACAGTGAGTGGATGATGGGAGTGTAAGTGGATGGTAGGATTGTGAGCGGATGATGGGAGTGTGAGCAGATGACTGAGGTGTGAGCGAATGATGATGATGGGAATGTGAGTGGACGATGGGAGTGAGTGAATGATGGAATAGTGAGTAAATGATGGGAGTGTGAGTGGATGATGAGAGTGAGCGGATAATGAGAGTGTGAGCAGACGATGAGAGTGTGAGTGGATGATGGCGTGTGGGCAGATCACAGGGGTGTGAGCGGATGATGGGGGTGTGAGTGGATGATGGGAATGTGAGCAGATGATGGGCATGTGAGCGGATGAAGAGAGTGTGAGCAGATGTGGGGGCGTGTGAGCGGGAGGGTGAGCGGTTGATGGGTGTATGAGCGGATAAAGACAGTGTGAGCAAATGACGAGAGTGTGAGCGGATTAAAAGAGTGTGACTCGACAATGGGAGTGAGTGGATGATGAATAGTGAGTGGATGACGGGACTGTGAGCAGATGATGGGAGTGTAAACGGATGACTGGAGTGTGAGGATGATGGGAGAGTGAGTGGATGATGGGGGTGTGAGCGGTTGAAGGGCGTGTGAGCAGATGAAAGGCATGTGAGTGGATGACGAGAGTGTGAGCGAATGAAAAGAGTGTGAGCAAAAGATGGGGGTGTGAGTGGATGATGGGAGTGTGAGAGGATGATGTCAGAAAGCGGATGATGAACGGTGAGTGGATGAAGGGGTATGAGCAGATGATGGGGGTGTGAGAGGATGATGAGAGTGTGAGTGGATGATGGGAGTGTAAGCAGATGATGGACGGTGAGTGGATGATGGGAGTGTAAGCGGATGACGGGAGTGTGAGTGGATGACGGGCATGTGAGCTGATGATGGATGTCATGGGGCAGTAAGGAAAAGGCAGAAGTGGAACCTGGGCCCCTGAAAAAAGGCAGGAGACATGGAACCTGGGCCCCTGAACTGCCCCTCAGGTTAAGGAGGTGCCCTGACATTCCTTAACTTGGGGGTACACTTAATGGCAGTGAGGCCCAAGTCCCCGACCTGTCCCTATCTCCAGTTTAGCCATGAGCTAAACTCACAACCCCCTCCCCAGGAGGTGAAACAGGGAAAAAAGTGAACTGCACCAAATAACTCACAAGGAAAAATAAAACAGACACCACGGGGTTAAAGCAACTGAAAACCCAAACTTAGCTTTATCTGCTGTCAAAGCTCCAAGCAGCAGAGAAAGGCACCCGACCAGCATCCAGCAGCAACTCCCCTGCTCCAGATAAGCTGAACCCCCTCTCCAACAGGTAGGTACAGTCTTCACCAAGGTTGGTTAGCAAATGACCAGTATTACCAACCGTGAGCTACAGCAGCTGATGACCTTTTATAGGAAGGAGGGGGATAGTCCCCACCTGCTGACTAATTAAACATGTAGTAACACCAGCGGCCACCGGGGGGGAAACCCAGCAGCAGACTCACTACAGTTGTATTAACACCAGCGGCCACCGGGGCAAAAACCCATATTAACCGTCGGGGGCCAGAAAGGAAAAAGGTTTATATAAGAGAGTCCAGACTCTGACACAGATCCAACAATGGATCGTGACAGTGGGAGTGTGAGTGGATGATGAATGGTGAGTGGATGGTGGGGGTGTGAGCGGATGATGAACGGTGAGTGAATGATGGGAGTGTAAGCAGGAGATGGGAGTGTAAGCAGGTGATGGGAGGGTTAGCGGATGAAGAGAGTGTGAGCAGATGATGGACGGTGAGCGGATGATGGGCGTGTGAGCAGATGATGAGAGTGTGAGCGAATGAAAAGAGTGTGAGCGGATGAAGGACCTGGAGTGGATGATGGGGGTGTGAGTGGATGATGAGAGTGTGATCGATATAAAAATAGTGTGAGCTGATGATGGGAGTATGAGATGATGATGAGAGGATGAGCAGATGATGGATGGTGAGTGGATAATGGGAGTGTAAGCGGATGATAGGAGTGTGAGCGGATGATGGGAGTGTGAGAGGATGATGAGAGGGTGACCGGAAGATGGACGGTGAGTGGATGATGGGGGTGTGAGATGATGGTAGTGTATGAGGATGATGGATAGTGAGTGGATGATGGGAGTGTAAGCGGGAGATGGTAGTATAAGCGGGGCATGGGAGGGTGAGCGAATGAAGAGAGTTTGTGCGGATGACGGGCGTGTGAGCGGATGATGGATGTGTGAGCGGATGATGGATGTGTAAGCGGGTGATGGGTGTGTGAGCGGGTGATAGGGGTGTGAGCGGATGATGGGAGGGTGATCGGCTGATAGGGGTGTGAGCGCATGATGAGAGGGTGAGCAGATGATGGGAGTTTGAAAGGATGACAGGACGGTGAGCCGATTATGGGAGTGTGAACGGATGATGGGAGTGGTTGTCCATTATTATCCTGTAGTGATGAGTGCGGCTCTTTTCTCTGTATAAAGCCGCAGAGGAGTCATCATGCTGAGCACCAGGGGAGACACAATAAAGGAACATGGCAGCTCAGATCTGGGAGCTGTATGAAATGTTCCTGCTTCTTTAAATTTAGGTCCTGGTATCCTTACAGAGACCCCCAGAGCGGAAGCCGCTCCTTCCCCCAAGCAATTAAAAGAAGTCACCTCAACCGTTCTTCAACAATTTTCTTCTCTGAAGACGCTCTCCACTTCATAATATAAGATAATGGGAATTCTCAAAAAATGCCCACAAACAAGCTGGAAAAACACTGAAAAACTCACCGTCAGTCAAAAAACCATCAAAAAGGCACACAGGAAATAATACATAAAAAAGCTTAAAGAAAATAAGGTTTTGTTCTTGAGGAGTCTTCCTGCAAGAACAAAAAAGACTTTCTGAACATTTACCTGTCATAGAAAAATGAATATCCATAAGTAGTGTTGAGCGATATCACCCGATACTGAAAAATATCGTATTGGAGTGGATCGGCCGATCTAAAAAAAAGTATTGGGTATCGCCGATTCCGATCCCGGAAGTTCCATTCAAGTCAATGGAACAGAAATATCGGAATTAAAAAAACCCTTTCTTTCCCTGTTGGTTAATTCTACATGGAGAAAAACAACTAATAATAATGTAGAATGTATTGTGGGAGGTGTAGGAGACATTAAAGCCATAGAGCTTTAGCCCAATCAAATGGAATAGCAGGATTTTTTTTTTTTTAAAGACGTTCGTAGTTACAAAGATATTGACTATGTTAAAGTCTTTAATTTTTTGTCAGATATGTATGTTTCACTACTTCCATGCTCTTCACCTTCTTTTTTACTTCTCCCACACTTTCTCCATCATCTTCAGCAGCAGCAGCAGTATCTTCTTCTTCTTCTTTTATTCTTCTTTTCTTCTTCTTTTATTCTTCTTCATATTCTACTTCTTCATCTTCTTCCTATTCTTCTTCATCATATTCTTATTACAGCTCTGAAGTGGCGTCTGCACAATCCACTCTTGTTCCTGTGTAACTGTTGCTCAGTCCCGTCTGTTGATCCCCTGATGTGTGTCTGGCAAGCTCTCCTGCTCAGTCCTCATTCACACTACTAGTAATGGGAATGTGGACAGAGCAGGAGACATTGCCGGACACACATCAGGGGATCAACTGACGGGACTGAGCCACAGTAACTCAGGAACAAGTGTGGATTGTGCAGACACCACTTCACAGCTGTAACTGGCGTGGTTGTTGGCCAGGGGAAATACTAGAGACAGCGGAGCCAGAGGCCTAAGTTGACCAAAGTTACAAATCTGTAGTAGTTTGCATGTGGATGGAGCAGGAGACATTGCCGTCTACACAGCAGGGGAACAGCTGGCATTACTGAACCCCACAGACACGGTAGCGAGTGTGTTTTTCTCTGTGAAAACGGCACTTCTGAACACCAACTGGTGTTGTTGGAGCCCAGGATGAGGCATGGAGCAGGCTGAGGCCTGATGGTGTTGGCATGTGGAGGCAGCAGGAGACTTTGCCGTCTACACAGCAGGGGAACAGCTGGCATTACTGAACCCCACAGACACAGGAGCGAGTGTGTTTTTCTCTGTGAAGACAGCACTTCTGAACACCAACTGACGTTGTTGGAGCCCAGGATGAGGCATGGAGCAGGCTGAGGCCAACTTGCAGCACGTTTTATAGAGGTAGTAGACTACAACTGATTGTAACCGTGCTCCACTATGGCCTCCGGCTCCACTGTCTCTAGTATTTCCCCTGGCCTCCAACCCCGCCAGTGACAGCTCTGAAGTGGCGTCAGCACAATCCACTCTTGTTCCTGTGTAACTGTGGCTCAGTCCCGTCTGTTGATCCCCTGATGTGTGTCCGGCAAGGTCCCCTGCTCTGTCCTCATTCACACTACTAGTAATGGGAATGTGGACAGAGCAGGAGACGTTGCCGGACACACATCAGGGGATCAACTGATGTGACTGAGGCCAAGTAACACTGGAACAAGTGTGGATTATGCAGACGCCACTTAAGAGCTGTCACTGGCGGGGTTGGAGGCCAGGAGAAATACTAGAGACAGTGGAGCCAGAGGCCTAAGTGGAGCAGGGTTAAAAATCAGTAGTAGTTTGAATGTGGATGGAGCAGGAGACTTTGCCGTCCACACAGCAGGGGAGCAGCTGGCGTTACTGAACCCCACTAACACAGGAGCTAGTGTTTTTCTCTGTGCAGACGACACATCTGAGCGACAACTGGCTGTGTTGAAGCCCAGGGATTATAGTTCAGGTGGTAGAAACATGAACACAACAGGAGACCTGGATACAGTTGCCAACCAATTATTTAGTAGGGAAGAGGACTGGCAAAATCTGGGGAGATCCAGGCCTTGTTCATTTTCAGAAAAGTAAGCCGGTCGACGTTATCGGAAGAAAGTCGCGTGCGACGGTCTGTTAGTACACCACCTGCGGCACTAAAGACGCGTTCCGATAATACACTGGCAGCAGGGCAAGCCAGCACCTCCAATGCATACTGGCTAAGCTCTGGCCATGTATCCAGCTTAGAGACCCAAAACTTGAAGGGGGAAGAGCCATCTGGGAGTACACTCACAGGGCAAGACATGTAGTCTGTCACCATGTGACGGAAACGTTGCCTCCTGCTGACTGGAGCCGTCAGTGATGGTGTAGACAATTGTGGCGGACACACAAAACTTTGCCACATTTGGGCCATAGTGGTCTTGCCTTGTGCTGAGGCGCTGCCTCTGCTCCCTCTTTGTGCCGAGTTTCCTCCACTGGCTCGACGCACAGAGGTGCTTTGTAAAGCACTAGCACCACTACTGTCGGGTGGAATGGAAAACATGATGGACTGCACCAGTGTGTCTTGGTACTCCTGCAGTTTACGCTCCCGGTTCAACGTTGGTATGAGGGTTTGCAAGTTAGCGAGGATCTAGGAGGGTGTACACCCAATAATCAGCCGTGTAGAGAATGTGGGCGATGCGGCGGTCGTTTCTCAGGCACTGCAGCATGAAGTCAACCATGTGCTGCAGACTCCCAACTGCCAAAGAACCGCTGTCCCCTGCTTGAGGCGTGATCTCTGCCTGTTCTGCATCACTCCACCCTCGCTGTACATACTGACTAGAGCTTTGTGTACCTCCCTCCTGTGGAGAGATGTCTTCCTTCTCCATCGACTCCTCCTCATCCTCCTCACAAAGTGTCCCCTGCCTAGGCCTTTGTGAGGAAGCACGTAGCGCAGACTGTCCAGAAGCAGATGGCATTTGGGACTACTCATCCTCCACCTCTTCCAAAACCTCATCCCTTAGTGCTTGCAGTGAAGCATGCAGATAAGGGGGACAGTCATGCTGACTAGTGCATCATCTGCACTCGCCATCCGCGTGGAATCATCGAAGGCACGCAAAACGAAGCAGATGTCCTTCATAGAGGCCCACTCAGTGGTGCTGAAGTGTGACCGGCGCACATTGCGACTTGTTTGCGCCTGATGCAGCTGGTACTCCATGACTGCTGCCTGCTGCTCACACAACTGCTCCAACATATGTAACGTTGAATTCCACCTGGTGGGTAGGTCACATATGATGCGATGTTCCGGAAGGCGTAATCGGCGCTGCAGAGCAGCAAGGCGCGATCTTGCCGTGCTGAAACGACGCAAGTGAGCGCACTCTATGCGGACCTTGTGCAGCAGTGCATCAAGATCCGGATAGTCCCTCAGAAAGCTCTGCACGACCAAGTTGAGCACATGTGCCAGACATGGGATGTGAGTGAGGTTGCCTAGGCCAAGAGCTGCCACCAGATTTCGGCCATTGTCACACACTACCAAGCCCGGCTGGAGATTCGCTGGCACAAACCACACATCGCTCTCCTGCTTGATGGCATTCCAGAGCTCCTGCACTGTGTAGCTTCGATTCCCCAATGAAATTAATTTCAGTATGGCCTGTTGACGTTTGGCCACGGCTGTGCTCATATCGGTCGTAACAGGCTCCTGCTGCGCTGTTTCAGAGGAACTGGAGTAGGAGGAGGAGTCAATATGTACAGACTGGATTCCTGCAATCCATGGAGTTGGCAGAACACGTAGAGCGCCACTCTCCAGATCTGTACCCGGCTCCACAACATTGACCCAATGGGCAGTGAGGGAAAGGTATCGTCCCTGTCCATGGTTACTGGTCCACGCATCAGTGGTCAGGTGGACCTTGCTACTGACGGCGTTTAGTAGGGCATGTTTTATGTTTGCCTGCACATGTTTCTGCAGGGCAGGGACGGCTCGCCTGCTGAAATAAAAGTGGCTGGGCATGGTGTATTGTGGGACTGCCAATGCCATGAAGTCCCGGAAGGTGTCAGTCTCCACCAGCCTGAATGACAGCATTTCAAGGGCCAGTAGTTTGGCAATGCCAGCATTCAGAGCCTGTGCTCGGGGATGGTTTGCCGAGTATGGCCGCCTTTTCTCCCATGCCTGTGCTACTGATGGCTGCCGAGTGGCCTGGGAGTGTGAGGATGACTTTGAATGTGGTGCTGTGGGTGGAATGTCACAGGGTCTCCGGACAACAGTGCGAGAGGTTCTTCCTTGGCGATCCTGTGAGGAAGCCGAACCAGCTGTGTGTGAGCTGGAGGAAGAGGCCCCAACACGAGCTGAAGAGGTGGTAGGTGGTGCTGTACGTTGGCCTACGTCTTCAGTGTGTCTGTGTAACTCCAGCTCGTGATTGGTCCACACATGTTTCCACATATTAGTGGTATTGAGGTTGCTGACATTTTTCCCTCTTTTGACTCTCTGATGACACAGCTTGCATTTGACAAAGCAAATGTCATCTGCAACTGTGTCAAAAAAGGACCACGCGCTGCAAGTCTTGGGAGCACCCGTTTTGCCTTTTGAAAGTGGAATGCTCCTAACTGGTGCCGAAGTGGAGGCTACAGGCAACCAAGTCTGCCCCCTCCTTCTCCCTCCGGTTTTCGCCGTTCGGGGAATCTCTTCCTCAGAGCTGCTCCCACCACCTTCCTGTTCCTCGCGCCATGATGGGTCAAGGACCTCATCATCTACACTCCCTTCTTCAAACACCTGCTTCTCCTGGGTTGTCTCGCCAGCACCGTACGCACCAGAAAGTGGTAACTGAGTCTCGTCATCATCTGATGCGTACTGAGGTGTGCTGACCATAGGCACTGGCCCACCCGCCTCTTCAGATTCAGAGGGACAAAGAAGTTGCGCATCACTGCATACTCCCTCTTCTTCACATTCTGGAATGCTGCTTGGCTGGCCCCCTCTTTCCAAACCAACAGATTCCGAGAACAGAAGTAGAGACTGTGATGGCTCCTGTCCAGAGCTCTCTGACTGCCTGGGCACTTTGGCAGGTGGTGAAGAGACAAATGGTTGCTCTTCGGTGCTCTGGCCCTGAGAGGATGTGGAAGTAATTGAAGTCGATGCGTTAGCTGCCATCCATCCGACAACGGCTTCAATTTGTTCCTCCCGCAGCAGTGGGGTACGGTGAGGTCCTACAAAGCTGCGCATAAAGGACTGTTGCCTGCTAAAACTGGGGGATGCTGACTCACTGGTGCCAACAGCAGGCACAGAATCCCCACGTCCTCTCCCTGCAGAATCCCCACGTCCTCTCCCTGCTGAAACTCCACGCCCACGGCCACGTGCCTTACTCCCTGCCTTCTTCATCTTGCTAGACTGAGAAAGATAGGCAGAAAAGTACAAAGGGGGCCTTAGTGTGCTTATTCCTGAACAGCTGGTTACAGGTATAAGAAACACTAATTTTATGGAGTGTGTGTGTCGACTACACTTTAATGGGAGCTAATGTGGCCTACACAACTTTCAAATGTAGTGTTTGGTGAACTTTGTTGTCTTTTTTTTGGGGGGGGGAAACTAAAACTATTGTTTTGAGAATCGCTATTTCTAACTGTCCCTCACAGTCTTCAACAGCAGCCTGTCCCTAACTGAATTCACAGCAGAGTGACCAGAAATGGCCGCGGCGGCTTTTATAGTACATCATGACATCATTTCAGCAGCCAATCACAGCCATGCCAATAGTTAACATGCCTACATGCCTAACAGGATGTGCCCACACTTCTGAGGATTCCCATTGGCTGAATCAAAGCGAGCGGGCTGATAGCATTATGGGAACTTCCGATTCCGGTATCCGATATGAAAAAAGTATCGGAAGTCAGTATCGGAATTCCAATTCAGCTAATATCGGCCGATACCCGATACTTGCGGTATCGGAAAGCTCAACACTATCCATAAGGCATCTCCAGAGAGGAGCATTCACCCCCTGTAGTGCTATGGCTGGCGCCTCTGCATGGTGACTTCCTCTCCATTAAGAAGTCATCAAGCAATAAGTTAAGTCATTAGGTAGTTGGTGTTCTACCAGTGCAGTTGTGAGGTTCCCTCGTCCTGATGCGGCCAGGACCCTGAACCTTGTCCCTTGGTCTCAGTGCTTCCAGTGCCTGAACATAGTCCTCTGGTCTGGGAGTAGCCAGTCCTGTATCCGAAATCCCCAGGTATCGATGATGCGAATGTGAGCGGATGATGGGAGAGTGAGCGGAAAATGAGGGTGTGAGCGGATGATAGAAAGTGAGCAGATGTTTGGGGTGTGAACAGGTGATGGGAGTGTGAGCGGATGACAGGGGTATAAGAGAATGATTGGAGTGAGCAGATGATGGGGGAGTGAGCAGACGATGGGAGTGAGTGGATGGTGGAATAGTGAGCGATGATGGGAAGTGAGCGGATGATGGGACAGTGAACTGATGATGGGACAGTGAACGGATGATGGGAGTGTGAGCTGGCGATGAGAGTATGAGTGGACAATGGGAGTGTAAACAGATGATGGACGGTGGATGGATGATGGGAGTGTGAGTTGATGATGAGAGTGTCAGCGGACAAAGGGAGTGTAAGCGGATGAAGCACATGTGAGTGGATGATGGTCCTGGTGCGGTCAGTCCTGAGTCTGGACGTAGCCCGAATCCGTGTCAGTAACCTTTCTGTAGAGGTTCCAGAACTTACAAGTCTGAAATGAGCCCTACTCCTTAATCAATGTCAGTGAACCTGACCCCTGGTGTCAGCAGCTGCAGTATCGGGACCTGCCTAGAAGCAGTACATAGCGGCTACCTGCAACCCAGTCTGTCTCCATCATCTGGAGCTCCAGTGAACACCAGATAGCCACTTAGCTACTCTCCTCTTTAGGCAAGTCTTACCCTGTGGCACAGTGGGTCCACAAATACACGTGTCCCATCATTGTGCGTAACACCCCCGTCACACAAAATCTATCGTCTGTACAAGTCCCCTCTGAAATGTAAAGTGCTGCAGAAAATGTCGGCGCTATAGAAACAAAATTATTATTATTATATTATTCACATAATACATACATATCGATACATAATGTATACATATTCACATAGAAATAAAAATACATTACACTCACTGCACACCAAATCCCCAATGCCCTCGTCTCCTAGAAATAACGTAAAATAATAAACCAACATATCCATTGTAGTCCAGGTAATCCATACTGTCCCACGACGATCTCACAGGTAGAACAGTCACATCGGGAGATGAGACCGCTTTACGCAACCGTCGATACACTGACAGGAGATAATCGCCCCTGCAGTGTATCAGCTGATCGGCTCCGTCATGGCACCACTGCGTGGAAAAGTTCTCACACAGTGGACTGCCGTAAAGTGAGAGCACCGAAGTGATGAACTCCGGTGGACTCTCATGGTGGCTCAGTGATAAACTGCGGGAGATATTACCTCAGTGTGTCACCAGAGCCGTGTAGAGCAGTCACATCTTCCAATGTGACTGTTCTACACAAGAGATTGTCGTGGTACACTTGGTAAATGGACTACGGCGGACAGGATAGTATTATTGTTGGTTTATTATTTTATTTTTGTTGCAGGAGACGAGGGAGTCGGGGATTAGGCAATGCAGTGAGTATGGCTAATTAAGATTAATAAAGGACTTTATTCTGGCTGTGTCTTCATTTACCATATGACTATAGGATTAGTAATGGATAGGTGTCTTATAGACACTTCTCCATTACTTAGGCTAGTTTCACATTAGCGTTTACGGCCGCCGCTAAGCCCCGCCCCCTGCCACACCTCTGCCGGTTGCTCCGCCTACGGGCGCATGACGCTGCATGCGTCCCCTATCTTTATCACTGGGGATGCAGGCCATGTGCAGTATACGTTTGGCGGCGCATGCGTCCTGTTGACGGTGCACCGAGCGCAACCAAATTGCAACAGGTTGCGTTTGGCGCTGGTCGGCGCACCGTCAAAAGTACGCATGCGCCGGCAAACACATACTGCGCACGGGCTGCGTCCCCAGTGATAAAGATAGGGGATGCAGGACGCATGCAGCGTCATGCGCCCGTAGGCGGAGCTACCGGCGGAGGCGCGGCAGGGGGCAGGGCTTAGCAGCGGCCGTGCGCAGCCCGACGCTGCGGCCGTAAATGCTAATGTGAAACTAGCCTAAGCCGTGAGTTTGATGTCACCTGACAATACAAAGGTGACATCAACCCCACAAATATTACCCACCCCACTTGTCACCACAGGTCAAGTAGGAAGAGTGAGGCTAAGTGCCAGAATTGGCGCATCTATAAGATGCGCCATTTCTTGGGCAGCTGAGAGCTGATGTCTTTAGCCTGGGGGGCCAATATCCATGGCCCCTTCCCAGGCTATTAATTTCAGCCTTCAGCTGTCTGTCCAGCCTTTGCTGGTTTGATTTTATAGGGGGACTCCATATCAATATTTTTCTGGGGTTCTCCTTTAAAATAGCTAGTAAAGGCTAAGCAAACATCTGTGAGGTGATATTAATAGCCTGAGAACCTTTATGGCTTTTGGCTCCTTCTCAGAATATTAACATCAGCCCTCAGCCATTGGCTTTCCCTCTGCTGGTTATGAAAATTACACGGAAGCCCACACATTTTTTTTTTTTAAGTTTTTGACAAATAAACAGATATTGTGTTTCATGCACTATAAGGTGGCATGTGAGCACTATATGGCAGTAGGTCAGCACTATATAGCAGTATATGAGCACTATATGGCAATATGTGAGCACTATAAGATGGTATATGAGCACTATACAGCAGTATGTGAGCACTATATGGCAGTATATGAGCATTATATGGCAGCATATGAGCACTATATGGCAGTATGTGAGCACTATATGGCAGTATATGAGCACTATATGGAAGTTTTTGAGCACTATATGGCAGTATATAAGCACTATATGGCAATATGTGAGCACTATAAGATGGTATATGAGCACTATATAGCATTATGTGAGCACTATATGGCAGGACATAAGCACTATAAGATGGTATATGAGCACTATATAGCATTATGTGAGCACTATATGGCAGTACATGAGCACTATATGGAAGTATGTGAGCACTATAAGATGGCATATGAACACTATGTGGCAGTATGTGAGCACTATATGGCAATATGTGGGCACTATATGGCAGTATATGAGCACTATATAGGAGCATGTGAGCACTATATGGCAGTATATGAGAACTATACGGCCGTATGTGAGCACTATAAGATGGTAAATGAGCACTATATGGCAGTATATGAACACTATGTGCTGACATGGTGGTATAGCAAATGTTAGAAGAAATATATATATTATACTCACTTATATTTGTTTTCTGTGTGTGAACATTGTATTTGAACATGGTATGTAATGATATTATGGTCTTCAATGGAGAATGTAAAAGAAGAGGTTGGACAAGGAAATTACATCACAATTCTTTTTTTTTGTTTGTTAAATAATATCTTTATTTAGCTTGCAAAACCGCAGAGAAAACCCCATGAAAATCCGCATCAAAACCGCGCAGATTTTCAACTGCGCTTTTGCCAAGAGAGGCAGAATCCGCGCAGAATTTTACAAAGGCAAATCCGCAACCTGTGCACATACCCTTAAGGGTAAATTCACACTGGGCATTTTTGCAGAATTTTTTGTAATGCAGCAAAACCTGATTTCTTGGCAGGAAAGAAGCTACGGCAAAAAAGCAGGTTTAGATGCGTTTTTGATGCATTTTTTTTGCGGCTTTGGCGCTTTTTTTGGTGCGTTTTGGACATAGAGCATGTCACTTCTTTCAGCGTTTTTCCTGCGTTTTTCATCCATTGGCTTGAATGAGTGTTGAAAAAACGCAACAAAAACGCAGGTATCATTATTTGCAATCTTTTGCTGCAGAAAAGTCATGGACAGCAACTCAACTTTATTAGCATACACAAAGAGACAAAAGTTAGACCAAAAAACGCACCAAAACAGTAACGAAAAACGCACCAAAAATGCATCTAAACCTGCGCTTTTGGGGCAGCTTCTTTCCTGCCAAGAAATCAGGTTTTGCTGCATAAAAAAACGCAGCAAAAACGCCCTGTGTGAACATACCCTTAAGGCGATGACTCCTGACAGGAGAGGGGACTGAACCAGGCAATGAAAGAGGAGGGAGAAAGGTGACCAAACTGGAAATTGACTCTTAAAAAGGTAAAAACGGCCATACCAGGAGATGACTCCGCTTTCCTTTTTTCTCAGATTTTCATGGAATGTGATATTGTCATACATGATACATTTCTGCCACTTCCTACATTCTGTACATCCTCCTACATGTCAGTGTTTCTTACATGGACCCACCGAGAAGATAATAATCCATAATGTCCCATGACGATCTTGATTACTTGGCCATAGTACTCGTAATCCAGAGGATCATACAGCGATCTCACGTGTAGAACAGTCACATCGGGTAATGTAGAGTGGTCACATCACCTGATGTGACTGTACAACACGTGAGATCGCTGTGGGACACTTTGGATTACGTGGATTATGGCGGTCAGGAGATTATATGGTGATTTTTTTTTTTTCAAGGAGACGAGGGCATCAGGGATTGGGTGTTAAGTTGAGTATATGTTGTCTTTTAGTTTACATTTTTTATAGGAGACGAGGGCATCTGGCATTTGGTGTTAGGGGAGTATAAAGTGTTTTTTTTTTTTTTTTATAAGTTTGAGCCCAGGCGCCGGCTGACAAGAGACTACTTCTCTCATCAGTGGCTCCTTCTATGGCCGGGGTCACACTGGCGAGGAATACGGCCGAGTGAGAGGCGCTAAAAGCACGCATTAGACACGGACCAATGATGTCCATTTTGCAAGCCTGCGAGAAAATCGCGCCATACGGATTACATACGGATGCTGACATGCGCAAAATACGCGACCACACCTTGATTATGGATGACATACGGAGCACTATTTAGGGGTCTGTCATCCGTATTACGCATGTAAAATACTGACCGTATTTTGCGTCGGTTAGTGTGACTCCAGCCTATCACTGTTATCAGTGACAGCAGATGTAGCCCAATGGGAGCAGTATTCTCATCAGCCCACGCCTGCTGAACTGCGGTAAACTTTTTACCACAGGTCACTGCTGTGGGTCACAGTTACAGCTGTGAAGTCACGCTGACATCTGACAGGGTGACCCTGCAATTCTCTGACCGACGAGCTTCCCGGCAGTACTGTTACTGCCGGTAAGAACCACAGCGCCGGAGTTTCCCACACTGTCACACACCATAGGATGTCTGTAAAAACGCAAACAAAAACTCAGCAAATCCGCATTTTTATACTTGCGTTCCTGCTGTATATTTGACTGATTCAATTGAAGGCAAAGGGGTGAAAAACGCTAAAATTCCACACAAAGAATTGACATGCTGCAGAAAAAAATGCTCTGCAAATACTTGAATTAGCTGGGATAAGGATTTCATAGCGTTTTGGCCCATTTCTGAGCAGAAAAAAACAGCGAAAACACACCAAAAACACACCGTGTGCACATAGCCTTAAATGTAAATTTTCCTTGGCTCCTCCTGCTCAGTCCGTGCCTTTGTGCGGAGATCCGGCCTTTATGGCTCCTCTCTCCATGACCAGCCACACACAGATCCAGAGTCTCATCTACGCTGCCCCCGGATCTCCGACCAGCGCCAACACCTCCTGTAAGTGGGCGCGCACCACCTACTCCAGCACCGCGTACACATCCTTACACGCCTTGCTGGCCGCATCCATCACTCACTCCATGTGATCATCATGCATCCGTGAGTTCATCTCCAGCAGCGCGATATGCTCAGACTTGGGTAACAGCGCTAAAGACAAATGGGGTCCCCCCGCCGACTCCTCCACTTAGCTAAGATCCGCCAGCGGCGTGTTCTCGATGAAGCCGTGGCGCACATGTAGTCCCGCATGGGATGCCGGCGTCGATCACCGCCAGGGTGGCTGCGTTCACACACGTGCAGTAATTGCCGCCATCAGCCTGCAGGATCTAAAAGTGGGAAAATATCAAATAATTATATTATAACCTAAAATTCTGCTACATGGCCCATCCCCAGTCACAGACGACTGACAACAGAGAGCAGCAGATGACAGCCCGGCACTCCTGGCCTGATACAAGAGGAGATTGTACTTATCTGAGCAGATATCAAGGACAAGGTTCGTTCAGTCTGTTTGGCTGATAACAGAGAACAATAGTAGTACAGCAGAGGTTAGAAGCGCATACCAGCAAGAAATGACCGTCGTCAGATGTGTTTACACACAAGACTCTCCTGCATCTGTTTTTTAATGTGATTCTGAACAAAGGACATTTTACTGGGATGGTGAGTGCCACCCTCATTTCTACTTTTGGACGATGGTCTAATCTGTATGGGGCGCCGTCCAACTGATGGTCAGAGAGATGACTATTGGACATCGTTTTATTCTTGTTCCTTTAAGCCCCTTGAACCTGCAGCGCTCTGATTGCTCACACTATACACTGCTGGTGATGCAATACAGGAGGACATGTTGCACCGGTACTGCATGCATTGCCCCTTCTCACCTGCACGTTGTTAGGCGTCAAATTTCCCCCAATGTATAGGGGGAATCTCAAGCCACGTCCTCTGCAGTCTCCCATTCTTCTGCAGCCGCAGAGGATCATGCTCAGCAGAGACGTCGGTGCCAGCGTCTCGCTCAGGCTAATGCTATGCGTCTGGTTGCTGATGCTGCTCCAAGTTCAGCTATAGCATACAGCATTAGTCAGCGGCGAGCAGACGCTCCTGGGACTAAGTCCTGCTTTTCTCCATCTGAGCATGCCGGTGAGATGACTGCTCATTGGTGGTTGAAGATCACATGCTCAGGTCCTCAAGCAGCTCGGATTGGGCCATCAGCAAGGTCCTGGAAGGCTGCGGTTATAAAAGGATCGCACGGCCGTGCGCTAGTATATGGAGCATGTGTTGTATGCATGTATGAATGTCTCTGGTGACTGACTCACTAAGAAACCCCTACCCTTGGTATGCATGTGTTGATCAGCCTTGCCAGGTAGTGCCCAGGCTGTGCAGGTAGGAGGCAGAGTCAGGGCCTAGCTTCAGCACCTAGTAGTGGCTTTGCCTGTATGGCACTGTGCACTTGATCTGCACTTCACAGTAGCCAGCGTTTATTTGTGGCGTTCGCAGGTGCAATGCAGTACGCTTAGTGGGTCTAGAGAGGCTCTTACCCCGTGTCCTTGGGGCAGAGTCTTGTGACCGTACACTAGCGCAGACTCAGCTGTGCCCTGTGACAGTTAACAGGGTACAGCATCTGTGTTCTGCAGTACCATGGCTCTGTGAAGCAACAGAGCCTGTCGCTATTACACACTGTGTGGCGTTTAACCCACATGTATCCTGTGAGATACCGCCATTTAGTGTCCGCCATTACTGGGCAGCAGTTAACATCTCTGCACAGTGGACCTCGGGCTGCGAACGCACCTTATTACCATCTTTTATTATTTGGTTCGTTCCGCCAGCCATAACATTATACTAGCGCCAGGGTCTGGCTAGTAATGGCGGACGAACAGCGGTACATCAGCAGCTGGAGGGCAGGTTGTCAGCTCTTCAGCGTACAGCCTCAGCTGTGGATGTTACCGCAGTAGCTGTCCAGGCTGCTAGCGTTGCTGCAGCCAGTTTGTCCACTGTCACCCCTGTTCCGACCTTATCCCGCCTCCCGCTACCAGATACGTTTACTGGTGATAGCATGTAGACATGTAGGGAATTTGTGAGCCAGTGTACTATACATCTTGAGCTCCTGGCTGCACGTTTCCCCTCAGAGCGGGCCAAGGTGGGATTCACAGTATCCCTCCTGTCGGACAGGGCGTTGGAGTGGGCAATGCCGCTATGGGAGGGTGACAATCATGTGGTGCAGAGTGCTCCGCGGTTCCTGAAGACTCTGAGACAGGTCTTTTTGGGGCCTTGAGTCACCCATGATACGGCGCTCCAACTGTTGGCACTGACACAGAGGTCGTCCATTGTCAGACATTTTGCCGTCCACTTCCGGACTTTAGCATCTGAGCTGGAGTGGCCGGACAAGGTCCTTATCCCCGTATTTTGGAGGGGACTGGCTGACCATGTGAAAGACGCTTTGGCCACTAGGGAGATTCCCGCCACACTGGAGGAGCTAATAGCAGTGTCAACTCACATCGACCTTCGCTTTAATGAGCAAAGGTTGGAGCGAGCCCAGTGTAGGCAGAGGTTTCGGCTGGCTCCCACCTTCGCCAAACCTCTGGAATCTCCGGTCCAGGTATCCGAGCCACATGGGGCCATGGAGATGTCACGAGCAGGATCTAAGTCCCGGACCGCTCGTGCACTCAAGGTCTGTCAGGTCTGCCGGCAGTCAGGACATCTTGCCTCCAGATTTCCTCAGCGGTCCGGAGAACGTCCCCGTTTAGTGACCGCAGGAGATGGTTCACTGGACGCAGCGGCAGTTTCATCCAACTTGTCCTTCAAGGGGACAATTTCCAATGACCCATCCACCCATATGGTAGAGCTTTGCGTGGATTCCGGGGTGGAGGGCAACTTTGTCTTTTGTCTTCGCCCGACGGCACACAATTCCTCTGATGATGCTCGCCAAACCAGTGACCATACGGGTGATAAATGGGTCGACACTGCCCTCACAGATAACTCATCAGACCATCCCATTTACTCAATCCGTGTCTCCATTCCATCAGGAGATCATCTCCCTGCTAGTCATTCCCGAGGGAATTGATGAGGTCCTCTTAGGGATACCATGGCTACGCTACCACTCCCCTCATATAGAGTGGTCCTCAGGGAGAATTTTGGGATGTAGTAAATCCTGTGAGGGTAGATGACAGAGGGAGTGCGTTCAAGTTGCTACTACAGAGGTACCCACAGATCTTTCCTCTCTCCCCAAGCACTATTGGCCCTATGCAGACATGTTCTCCAAGAGGGCTGCGGAGACCCTTCTGCCTCACCGCCCCTATGACTGCCCTATTGACCTCTTGCCTGTTACTGAGCCTCTCCGGGGTCGAGTTTATCCACTGTGTCTCCAGGAAATGGAGGCGATATCTCAGTATATCCAGGAGAATCTGGCAAGAGAATTCATTAGGAAGTCAGTGTCACCTGCAGGGGCGGAGTTCTTCGTACAGAAGAAAAACGGAGAACTATGTCCATGCATAGACTACAGGGGTCTTAACTCCATCACCGTTAAGAACAAGTACCCTCTGCCCCTGATATCTGAGCTATTTGATAGGTTGCGGGGAGCGAGGGTTTTTACAACCTGATTCGCATCCGTGAGGGGGACGAGTGGAAGTCGGCATTTAACACCAGGGACAGACACTATGAATACCTGGTAATGCCCCTCGGGCTCTGTAATGCCCCTGCCATCTTCCAAGACTTTCCAAATGACATTTTCTGCGATATGCTCACCACGTTGGTCATAGTCTATCTGGATGAAATTCTTATCTACTCTCCAGATATAGACTCCCACCGGAGAGATGTTTGCAAAGTCTACGACCTCCTACGGGCAAACTCCCTCTATGCCAAGTTGGAGAAGTGTGTGTTTGAGCAGGAGTCCTTGCCTTTCCTGAGCTATATCATCTCCGCCCAGGGATTGGCCATGGATCCTGCTTCTCAACTTTGGTAGCTCCCTTGGCTGCCCTCACCAAGATGGGAGCAAATCCCAAATTGTGGTCAGAGGTTTCCAAGGCCTTCCTCTCTATCAAGTCACACTTTGCTAGTGCTCCCATTTTACATCGCCTCGATATAGATAAGCCATTTATTATGGAGGTGGACGCCTCATCCGTCGGTGCTGGAGAAGTCCTGTTCCAAAAGGATGCTCAAGGTCGGAAGCATCCTTGTTTCTTTTTCTCTAAGACCTTCTCACCGGCGGAGAGGAACTATTCCATCGGGAACAGGGAGTTGCTAGCCATGAAGTTGGCCTTTTCGGAATGGAGACACCTCCTGAAGGGGGCTCGCTATCCCTTCCAAGTGTACACCGACCACAAAAAATTGGTTTACTTGCAAACCGCCCAGTGGTTAAATACTCACCAGGCTAGATGGTCCTTGTTCTTCTCCCGATTCCACTTCACCCTCCACTTTCTTTCTGGGGAGAAGAACATTCGTGCTGATGCTCTGTTAGGGCTAGCGGAACGCACCAAATAATAAAGATGGTTAAAGGTGTGTTCGCAGCCCGGGGTGCACCGTCCAGATCTGTTACCTGCTGCTCGGTAATGTCGGACACTAATTAGTGGTAATAAACACATGTGGGTTAACCTCACCCGGTGTAAAGGAGGTGAACCCTGTTGTTTCACAGGGTTGCAATACCGCAGGGTGAACGCTAGTGTATTGGTCTCAGAACTCTGCTCCAAGGACATGAGGTCAGAGTCCCTCTAGACCCTCTAGCGCTCAGCGCCGCAACTGCAGTCCCAGGCAAAGACTTCACTTAAGGTTAAATGCTCAGAGAGCGTACAGCGCCGCACTGGCAGACGCCACTAACCACCCTAAGCTTAGGGTCAGGAAAGCGCTCAATTTGTGCTCATAGGCGCTGTAGTATCGTGCCTAGTGCTGGATGGCACAGTCTGGTGCTTTACTCAATCACCCAACACATGCAACAACGCTAGGGAGGGGATCATATTGAGTCATTCACCAGAATCAAGAATACATACACGATTACAAATATACTATATTAGCGCATGGCCGGGCGGCCATGCAAACCTTTTATAGTTGCAGACTTCCAGGACCTTCCTTGTGGACCAATCGGAGCAGCAACAGGACCTGAGCATGTGACCTCCATCCTCCAATGAGAGGTCGTCCCACGGGCATGCTCAGTGGGCCAAAGAGGGACTTAGTCCCAGGAGCTGCTCGCTGCTGGCTAGTGCAGGTTGCTATAGCTGAACCAGGGATGACAGCAGCAACCAACCCGACAGCACTAGCTTGAGCAAGACGCCAGGATCGACATCTCTGCTGAGCAGGACTTTCTGCGGTCGGGACTGAATGGGAGACTGCATAAGGCAAGGCTCGGGATTCCTCCTGTGCAGGGGAAGAAACCCCACGCCTAGCATGCTCTCTCCTGCTCCATAGTGTCATCAGAGGAGGAGAGGAGCCTCGGATAATTGTCCCTTCTGAGGACCGTGGCCCCGGTTTAGCTTGAGTCTGTGCCTCCGGGCAAGACTTTTGTTCCACCTAATCCGTGACCGGAGGTTCTCTCTTGGGCTCATTCTTCCAGGGTGGGTGGACATTTTGGGACCAATAGGACATCTGAGCCGCTGGCGCGAGGACGTACTGGTGGCCGCATATGGCCCGTGACGTCGGAGACTATGTTCGGGCATGTGTCTCCTGCGCCAAGAATAGGTCTTCTCGAAAACGGCCTGCTGGGCTACTTTACCCCCTGCCGGTGGCAGACAGGCCCTGGGAAATGGTCGGGATGGACTTTGTGGTGGTATCAGGATCCTGTCAGCGCCGGTGGCCTGCCGCGGCTGAACAGGGTAACTAACCCAGACTACGGGAGGACCCGGAGTCCGATATTGCAGGGAAAGTTCAGACAACAGGACCTGCGACACTGAAGGTAGTTTAGCAGTACAAGGACCTACGATCATGTGACCACAGGGGGCGTGGCTTAGAGTCCTGCTGCAGGATAGGGTTCTATTACAGGAATCCTGGAGCAAAGGCTAGGGAAACTCATGTCATACAAGCGGGGGTCATACACAGGCAGGACGGCCCGGTACCAGAGGGACAAACAGAGAATAGCAATGAATCATACACAGAGATAGCAACGCAGCACAAGGGAGGCAGTCAGAGAGTAGTCAGGTCCAAGGCAAAAGAGAAGAGTCATACACGGAGATAGCAGAGCAGTACAAAACAACAGGGACAGAAGACGGTTCTGTCTTAACAGGGACAGAACCGGATCAAAACCAAGCAAGCATAAAGTATCACAGTCACAAAGCACACCAGGGTCACACACTCGGCCAAGGGTCTGAGTATAAGCGACAAGGAGTGACCCCACAATGAGGCTATAAAAAGCCTCCCAGAATCTCAGAGTGAGGCTGTCCATGGTCGCGTATCTGCGACA
This sequence comes from Dendrobates tinctorius, assembly GCF_039654945.1. NCBI lineage: Eukaryota > Metazoa > Chordata > Amphibia > Anura > Dendrobatidae > Dendrobates > Dendrobates tinctorius. The sequence goes on from NW_027361723.1 coordinate 7,361,420, forward strand.
TTTTGTTTCGGCCAGGCAGGATGACTGGGCATCCTTGCTACCGTGGGCAGAATTTGCGTTGAGCAACGCCGTAGCCGATTCCACTGGACAAACTCCATTCCTCCTCAACCAAGGCCAGCATCCGCGGGTTCCTGTGCCGATGCCCGTGTCTTCCACTGACTCTAGGGTGGCAGACTGGGCGGTGGAGGTACGTGACATTTGGGACAGCACACAGGATGCCATCCGGGTCTTCAAGGAGAGAATGAGGATTTCCGCCGATGCTCACGGCGCCCAGCTCTGACCTTTGCTCCTGGCGACTTAGTGTGGCTCTCTGCTCTTAAAATCAGGCTGTGAGTTGAATACACTAAGTTTGCGCCTCGCTATATAGGTCCCTTCAAGGTCCTGGAACAAGTTAACCCTGTGGTCTATCATCTGGCCCTTCCTCCACGCCTAGGTATTACCGACACCTTTCATATGTCCCGGTTTTCTGAGTTATCTGTCGGGACATCGGGCTCATCTACGGACGATTATGAGGTGAACGCCATTGTTGGGTGCAAGGTGGTACGTAGCAAAAAATACTATCTGGTGGACTGGAAGGGTCCTGGTCCAGAGGATAGGACCTGGGAACCAATTAAGCACATTTGTGTTCCTCAGCTCATTGCAGTTTTTGAGCATAGTGAGGCCCAAGGAGGGGAGGGTAATGTTAGGCACCAAGTTCCCACTGCTGCACGGGGGAATCTCAAGCCATGTCCTCTACGGTCTCCCATTCTTCTGCAGCCACAGAGGTTCCTGCTCAGCAGAGATGTCAGTTCCAGCATCTTGCTCAGGATAATGCTAAGCGTCTGGTTGCTGCTGCCACCCCAGGCTCAGCTATAGCATGCAGCATTAGTCAGCGGCGAGGAGAAGCTCCTGGGACTAAGTCCTGCTTTTCTCCATCTGAGCATGCCTGTGAGACGACCGCTCATTGGTGGTCAGAGGTCACGTGCTCAGGTCCTCAAGCAGCTCGGATTGGGCAGTCAGGAAGGTCCCAGAAGGCTGCAGTTATAAAAGGATCGCCTGGCTGCCGTGTGCTAGTATAGACCATGTGGAATGAGTGTTGTATGCACGTATGAATGTCTCTGGTGACTGACTCATTATGAAACCCCTACCCTTGGTACGCATGTGTTGATCAGCCTTGCCAGGTAGTGCCAAGTAGTGGCTTGTCTGTACGCCACTGTGCACTTGGTCTGCACTCCATAGTAGCCAGCGTCTATTAGTGGCTTTTGCAGCTGCGATGCCGTGCGCTTAGTGGGTCTAGAGAGGCTCTTATCCCACGTCCTTGGGGCAGAGTCTTGTGACCGTACACTAGCGCAGACTCAGCTGTGCCCTGTGACAGTTAACAGGGTACGGCATCTATGTTATGCGGTTCCCTAGCTCTGTGAAGCAACAGAGCTCGTCGGAACTACACACTGGGTGGCGCCAGTGCGATACCGCCATATGGTGTCCACCATTACCGAGCAGCAGTTAACATCTCTGCACAGTGGACCAAGGGCTGCGAATGCACCTTATACCATCTTTATATTATTAGGTGTGTTCCGCCAGCCCTAACACACGGATATATCGATCTGAGAGCTTTTTGTTTTTCACCTTTTTTGAAGTAATCAAATGTCAGGTGAACATAAAATGACTGCAGGGGGAAGGGAGGTCGTGACGGGGGAGGGGCGGTGGGACGAGTAAATCTGCACAAAAATATGCAACTTCATAAAAAAATTGTAATTGAGTTTTTATGTGCAGAAAACTAAACAACATTTCATTAATCAATTGTGACTTTTTAACAAGTTGCAATATTATTTAGCGAATGTTTTCAGTCCCTTAGAAGTAATTTTAGGAACGATGACTGAATTTTTATTTGCAAATTTTGTGACATTTTTAAGCAAAATGTGAAATATTTTGAGAGCTAAAATAGAGTGGCGCTCCACCTGTTAACCAGTTAAATACCGCTGTTAATCTGTGACAGCAGCATCCACACTGCGCCGGCAGGGGGACGCATCATTCCACATAGCCATCGCGATCATGGGGCGCCATGACCCCCGCGCCTGTCATGATGGTCTTCTGTGAACGACGACTTCTGTTCATAGGAGACCGTGATATTTGCTAAAAACAGCAAAACTAATAGCGCTGCTGTGTATAGAACAAGGGATCAGAGGATCGCGGGGTCAGGTCCCCTGAGGGGACTATGAAACACAGTGAAACGTTTTTAAAAATATGAAGAAAATAAAAATATTCAATTCAGTTTTCAACCCATTAAAAATAGAGAAACAATTACAGATATTTGTTATTGTTACGCTTGTAAAAGTGCGATCAAAATATAAAATTACCCCAGTCTGTAAAAGGCGTAATGAGAGAAAAATCAAAACGCCAGAATTTCGTTTTTTTTTTTTTGGTCATCACTACATTGAGATCAAATGCAGTACCGGGCGATTAAGGCATCGTCTCTACCCCAAAATGGTATAAAAAATGTCATCTTAAGGGGCAAAAAATAAGCCCTCACCCAGATCCCGAAAAATGGAGAATATTCAGGGCTCAGAAACTGGTAAAAAAAAATTTTTAACAATTGTTTTTGCTGCTCAACCCCTTACTGGCCGCTGACGGAATAGTACGTCAGCGGCCAGTATCTCCTGCTTTGATGAAGGCTCCGGCAGTGAGCCCGCATCAAAGCCAGGACATGTCAGCTGTTTTGAACAGCTGACATGTGCCCGTAATAGGCGCGAGGGGAATCACGATCCACTCGCGCCTTTTAAGTAGTTAAATGCCGCTGTCAAAGGGCAGTTTCACACGTCCAGATAATTCCGGTACCGGAGCTATCCGTGTCCGTGTGTCCATGTGCATATGTATGCCATCCTTGTGACATGAAAGTTCAAATCACCCCCCTTTCGCCCCATTCAAAATTAAACAATAAAAAATAAAATCACACATACACATATTAGGTATCGCCGCATTAAGAGTCGCCCGATCTATCAATAAAATAAAGAATTAACCCGATTGCGAAACGGCGTAGCGAGAAAAAAAATCAAAACGCCAGAATTATGTTTTTTGGTCGCTGTGACATTGAATTAAAATGCAATAACGGGCGACCAAAAGAACTTGTTTGCACCAAAAATGGTATCATTAAAAACGTCAGTCCGGCGTGCAAAAAATAATCCCTCACCCGACCCCAGATCACGAAAAATGGAGAAGCTACGGGTCTCGGAAAATGGCACAATTTTTTTTTAGCAAATTTTGCAAATTCTTTTCACCACTTAGATAAAAAACAACCTAGACATGTTTGGTGTCTATGAACTCGTAATGACCCGGAGAATCATATCGGCAGGTCAGATTTAGCATTTAGTGAACCTAGTAATAAAGCCAAGCAAAAAAAACAAGTGTGAGATTGCACTTTTTTTGCAATTTCAGTGGACTTGGAATTTTTTTCCCGTTTTTGAGTACATGACATAGTAAAAGCAATGGTGTCGTTCAAAAGTACAACTCATCCCGCAAAAAATGAGCCCTCACACGGCCATATTGACGGAAAAATAAAAAAGTTATGGCTCTGGGAAGAAGGGGAGCAAAAAACGAAAACGCAAAACCGAAAAAAGCTGAGGTCTTGAAAGGGTTAAAAAACCATATATGTTTGGTGTCTTCGCTCTTGGACTGAGCGGGGGAATCAGATTATCGCTCAGCTTTACCATATAGGGAACATGGGAAGTAAAAACTAAAAAAATCATTGTGGAGGTGCACTTTTTTTTTGCAATTTCGCCGCACTTGCAATTTTTTTTCCTGCTTTTGGCTAAATCAAATGATAAAATGAAGGCTGTCATTCAAAAGTGGAACTGGTCCCGCAAAAAACAAGACCCCGTACGGGGAGGGAGAAAGAAGAAAGTTATGGCCCTGGGAACAAGGGGAGGAAAAGACAAAAACGGGGAAAACCGGAAAATAGCCGCGAAGTGAAGGGGTTAAAACCATTGATGGCAAGAAAAAAATGCAGCAAAGTCTCAGACGACGGCGATAAATCCCCCAGAAAGTCATTAAATATAACTAAGGATTGTATGAACCTGAAAACGACTCCGCTAAAAACAAAAACAAAACGACGCAACCAGAAAAGAATGAAGAAAATTCATGGATATTAAAAAATGGCCAAAAAAGGAAAAATAAAAAATAAACTAAAAAACCTTTCTCCTATTGTAAAACGCTTTATTACTTTATTATCCCCCGCAGCCTCATAAGTCTAATGACCATGTGACCGCTGCATGGCAAACTCAGCCCTGCTACATGGCAAACTCAGCCCTGCTACATGGCAAACTCAGCCCTGCTACATGGCAAACTCAGCCCTGCTGCGTGGCAAACTCAGCTTTCCTGCGTGGCAAACTCTGCTCTGCTGCGTGGCAAACTCAGCTCTGCTACGTGGCAAACTCAGCTTTCCTGCGTGGCAAACTCAGCACTGCTGCGTGGCAAACTCAGCTTTCCTGCGTGGCAAACTCAGCACTGCTGCGTGGCAAACTCAGCACTGCTGCGTGGCAAACTCAGCTCTGCTACGTGGCAAACTCAGCACTGCTGCGTGGCAAACTCAGCTTTGCTGCGTGGCAAACTCAGCCCTGCTATGTGGCAAACTCAGCTCTGCTGCGTGGCAAACTCAGCCCTGCTGTATGGCAAACTCAGCTCTGCTACGTGGCAAACTCAGCTCTGCTACGTGGCAAACTCAGCCCTGCTGCGTGGCAAACTCAGCTTTGCTGCGTGGCAAACTCAGCTCTGCTGCGTGGCAAACTCAGCTTTGCTGCGTGGCAATCTCAGCTCTGCTACGTGGCAAACTCAGCCCTGCTGCGTGGCAAACTCAGCCTTGCTACGTGGCAAACTCAGCTTTGCTGCGTGGCAAACTCAGCTTTGCTGCGTGGCAAACTCAGCTTTGCTGCGTGGCAAACTCAGCTTTGCTGCGTGGCAAACTCAGCCCTGCTACGTGGCAAACTCAGCTTTGCTGCGTGGCAAACTCAGCTCTGCTACGTGGCAAACTCAGCCCTGCTGTATGGCAAACTCAGCTCTGCTGCGTGGCAAACTCAGCCCTGCTGCGTGGCAAACTCAGCTCTGCTACGTGGCAAACTCAGCACTGCTGCGTGGCAAACTCAGCACTGCTGCGTGGCAAACTCAGCTTTCCTGCGTGGCAAACTCAGCCCTGCTGCGTGGCAAACTCAGCCCTGCTACTTGGCAAACTCAGCTTTGCTGCGTGGCAAACTCAGCTCTGCTGCGTGGCAAACTCAGCTCTGCTGCGTGGCAAACTCAGCCCTGCTGCGTGGCAAACTCAGCTCTGCTACGTGGCAAACTCAGCCCTGCTGCGTGGCAAACTCAGCTCTGCTGCGTGGCAAACTCAGCTTTGCTGCGTGGCAAACTCAGCTCTGCTGCGTGGCAAACTCAGCACTGCTGCGTGGCAAACTCAGCACTGCTGCGTGGCAAACTCAGCCCTGCTACGTGGCAAACTCAGCTTTGCTGCGTGGCAAACTCAGCTCTGCTGCGTGGCAAACTCAGCTTTGCTGCGTGGCAAACTCAGCTCTGCTGCGTGGCAAACTCAGCTTTGCTGCGTGGCAAACTCAGCCCTGCTACGTGGCAAACTCAGCTTTGCTGCGTGGCAAACTCAGCACTGCTGCGTGGCAAACTCAGCTCTGCTACGTGGCAAACTCAGCCCTGCTGCGTGGCAAACTCAGCTCTGCTACGTGGCAAACTCAGCTCTGCTACGTGGCAAACTCAGCCCTGCTGTATGGCAAACTCAGCTCTGCTGTGTGGCAAACTCAGCTCTGCTGCGTGGCAAACTCAGCTCTGCTACGTGGCAAACTCAGCCCTGCTGTATGGCAAACTCAGCTCTGCTACGTGGCAAACTCAGCCCTGCTGTATGGCAAACTCAGCCCTGCTGTATGGCAAACTCAGCTCTGCTGCGTGGCAAACTCAGCCCTGCTGCGTGGCAAACTCAGCTCTGCTACGTGGCAAACTCAGCACTGCTGCGTGGCAAACTCAGCTTTCCTGCGTGGCAAACTCAGCACTGCTGCGTGGCAAACTCAGCCCTGCTGCGTGGCAAACTCAGCCCTGCTACTTGGCAAACTCAGCTCTGCTGCGTGGCAAACTCAGCTTTGCTGCGTGGCAAACTCAGCTTTGCTGCGTGGCAAACTCAGCCCTGCTGCGTGGCAAACTCAGCTTTGCTGCGTGGCAAACTCAGCTTTGCTACGTGGCAAACTCAGCCCTGCTGTATGGCAAACTCAGCCCTGCTGCGTGGCAAACTCAGCTCTGCTGCGTGGCAAACTCGGCACTGCTGCGTGGCAAACTCAGCCCTGCTGCGTGGCAAACTCAGCTTTCCTGCGTGGCAAACTCAGCACTGCTGCGTGGCAAACTCAGCACTGCTGCGTGGCAAACTCAGCTCTGCTACGTGGCAAACTCAGCTCTGCTGCGTGGCAAACTCAGCACTGCTGCGTGGCAAACTCAGCACTGCTGCGTGGCAAACTCAGCACTGCTGCGTGGCAAACTCAGCTCTGCTACGTGGCAAACTCAGCTTTGCTGCGTGGCAAACTCAGCCCTGCTACGTGGCAAACTCAGCTCTGCTGCGTGACAAACTCAGCCCTGCTGCGTGGCAAACTCAGCCCTGCTACGTGGCAAACTCAGCCCTGCTGCGTGGCAAACTCAGCTCTGCTGCGTGGCAAACTCAGCTCTGCTGCGTGGCAAACTCAGCTCTGCTGCGTGGCAAACTCAGCACTGCTGCGTGGCAAACTCAGCCCTGCTACGTGGCAAACTCAGCTTTGCTGCGTGGCAAACTCAGCTCTGCTGCGTGGCAAACTCAGCTCTGCTGCGTGGCAAACTCAGCTCTGCTGCGTGGCAAACTCAGCTCTGCTGCGTGGCAAACTCAGCCCTGCTACGTGGCAAACTCAGCTCTGCTGCGTGGCAAACTCAGCCCTGCTGCGTGGCAAACTCAGCTCTGCTGCGTGGCAAACTCAGCCCTGCTACGTGGCAAACTCAGCTCTCCTACGTGGCAAACTCAGCTCTGCTACAATCACTCAGTCACATGTAGATGTGCCAAACAGAAAACTCCGCTCTGCTGCATCCACACACACTGTGACGTCCGGCTCCAGCGCTCACACAACTTTATTTATACAATGTTTCTGCACACAAGACTTCACCAGGAAGAGGAGCGCATGCGTACTACACTCACATGGACATGACGTCATGGATGGCCCTATAGCACCAGGTGCAGCAGCCACCTAAGAGCCGGGTCACATGGGCAATGACGTCACGGAAGGTCCTGTGTAATATCTTCCAATTCGTCCTCCCACCACCAGGTGTCGCTGAATATCTCTCTATGCGACGCTCTGTCCACTGTTGGTATAAAGGAGCGATGTGAGGGCCACGGCGCCTTTTTGATCACACATGCAGTGTAGAGAGGACTGAGAGGAGGGCAGCTGAGCTTTCTGAGGGCGGGAAACCTGCCTGTGACACCATTACACAGCACATCCTGGATAGACAGCAGGCAGCACTCCTTGCTGTGAATGGCGTTAGGAGGGAATATGGTTTAGGGATTTAGTAATTCCATGAGGTAAAATTACCTCACAACAGATGGTTCCTGTGAAGAAAGTCAGTCAGAGCAGCGTCTGAGATATGTAGTGTTCGTTCAGGACTCCACCACAGCAGAACAGCACAGAAGCTGAATTAATTTGAAAAGAAAATCTAAAACATCTCCATAATACATGTCCTGTTATAGATGAGGAAACTGCGAGGTGAGGGGGGGAAAAGCGCAGCAGAGAGGACAAGAAGCGATCATAAATGATCAATAGCGACAGCAAATGAGGGCAGAAAAGTGACTATACATTAATAGAGATCGTATAGACCGTATGGAGTGAGTGTTGTATGCACGTATGAATGTCTCTGGTGACTGACTCATTATGAAACCCCTACCCTTGGTACGCATGTGTTGTGCAGCCTTGCCAGGTAGTGCCCAGGCTGATAGTGCAGGTAGGAGGCAGAGTCAGGGACCAGCATCAGCGCCAAGTAGTGGCTTTGCCTGTACGTCACTGTGCACTTGGCCTGCACTCCACGGTAGCCAGTGTCTATTAGTGCGCTTAGTGGGTCTAGAGAGGCTCTTGCCCTGTGACCTTGGGGCAGAGTCTTGTGACCGTACACTAGCGCTGACTCGGCTGTGCCCTGTGACAGTCAACAGGGTACATGGGCATCTGTGTTATGCGGTACCATGACTCTGAAGCAAGACAGCCCGTCGCTACTACATACAGGGTGGCATTTAACCCATGTGTGTCCAGTGCGATAATGCCATTTTGTGTACGCCATTACTGAGCAGCGGTTGACATCTGCACGGTGGACCCCGGGCTGCGAACGCACCTTATTACCATCTTTTTTTTTTTTTATTTGGTGCGTTCCACTAGCCCCTAACGTGTAAATTTCTTTAAAAAAATGCAACAGCACAAAGCTAAACCCTCAATAAATAGATATATAGTTGAGAAGCGAGAGAAAACTCCACGCAGAGCTCCATAAAGGATCTGAAAATCTCATTCAGTATATAAAAGATCAAATTAAGAAAGCAAAACATGAAATAAGAAAAACACTAATAGTGACGACAGGAAAAAATTCACTTTTTAAGGCACAAAAAGAAATATAACTAAATTTATTCTGATGCACTCATTGCCTTCTCCGAGAGTCTTAGAACTAAAAACATTTCAAAATATACGAAGGAAAGAAATTTTACATAAATTATAAAAATACCTGTGAAGCACACTTATGTCATGAGACTTTGCCTGTTTCACACTTCAGTTTTTTTGTGTCAGTAAAAATCCGCCAAAATGGCGGAAAGCTTATCCGTTGCTAACTGATGTGAACGGATGCCACCGGACCGTTTTTTTTTACGGATCCGATGAATGAAGAATTTTAAAGGAACCGCAGCCCGGGGGAGGGGGAGAGAGAGACAATTTTTTTCCAGCCGCCAGAACAGACTTTAGGGTTAAATTTCCGGCTGAGTGAAGACTTTCGGGCATGCGCACTGTGAAGTGCGGATCCTGCTGGGCGAAGAAAACGTTACATTCTCCATTCTGGCATGTCGGCGGACAGCAAAATTTTGGCGGATCCGCAAAAAACGGATCCAACGGATGGCCATCCGTCAAGATCCGCCGGTAATGCAACTCAATGGGAAAGAAAACGGATCCGACAAAATGGTGGATCCGTTTTTTTTGCAAAACGGTGGATCTTGACTGATGGACAAAAACTGAAGTGTGAAACGCCTAATCCTCCAGAAACCTTCTGCAAATCGTGTCCACAGCAGCAGTCCATGTGATTATAGATATATATATACACAGTATATATATGTATATATATACCTTACGTGTATATTAGCAGGCATTTGGGCATTACTGCTTATACCTTAGGCCTCGTTCACACTATAGGTTTTCTTTTATGAGTATCGTAGCATTTTTGATCCGTTTTTCAATGTTACCATTGCTTTCAACCAATACTAATACATTTACTGGGAAGTGTCGTAGCATTTCACAAACTTAGCTGGTCATGTAGTGTGTGACACATCAGACACATCTTGTTTCATTTATTATGAAAGATTGACTCTTAAAGTCACAAAGCCTATTTTTATTGGGGCATCAGTCGGCATTACTATTCTTAAAGGGTCATTATAAAACTGAGTCTCCTATACTGTTATTGCCTACGCATTGAGTGGCTGGGCTGCCAAAAATTAGGATGCACCCCAATACCCCTTTCACAAGACGTACAGGAGGGCCTCCTGAAAAAATGTTTCCATTATAAAAAAAGTGGGTCTCCAATAGTGTTTGCGTATGCATTGAATGCAAGGCCCGCCCTGCACCAGAGTTACATGCACCCCAATAACACAGTATTCTTTTGGTACTGCCATACTGTTAGCCTCTGAAAAATAAGGAAGAATGAACTCATGGAGATCAACATCCAAATATAAAAAGAGAGAAGCCAGCGCTGCTGGTGGTCAGAACGCATAACATGAAGTGCAATGCACATATTAACATCTAACTGTTTTCAAAATGAGACATTTGGCAAAATATTGATCAATAAGTTGAGCCGCCACGCCAAGGCAATCTCGTGGGGGGTCCTACTCTACATTTTTATCATTCACTGTGCCATTACGGCCTCCTGAATATTTTAAAAGCAAGACCATATCTATTGCAAATGTACCTGAAACATGTCTGAATCGCTCCCGTGCAGCCAGATGAAACAAGTGCAGATAAAGGCCAACCAGGTCTGAACATAGACATCTCAGGTTAAACCTCCACACACTGCCCGACCAGCAAACACAGATGAAGGGCAATGCAGGCTCAGACACAGGTGCACAAATTAAATAAAGCCTGGGGCGGGGCTGCTGTGTGTGCACAGCAGCCTAGATCCATCACAATGAACACAGCAAAAATGGCAAACATAACCCAGCGCACACGGCAACAGTGGTGGTCAGCCACAGCAATACGCAAATATAAAAAGAGAGAAGCCAGCGCTGCTGGTGGTCAGAACGCATAACATGAAGTGCAATGCACATATTAACATCTAACTATTCAAAATGAGACATTTGGCAAAATATTGATCAACAAATTGAGCCACCCCGCCGCGCCAAGGCAATCTCATGTGGGGGGTCCTACTCTACATTTTTATTATTCACTGTGCCATTACGGCCTCCTGACACCATCACATGTTTCTCAACGCAGTGATTCAAGAGTAATGCCCCCATCCCTTATAGGAAATATGTAAAAACATGCAAAACACAAGCCGCGGAGACACCATCACATGTTTCTGAACGCAAGCAATGACTAGCCAGGTCTTTCCCCGGGAAGGAACAACCACGGGAAGGGCAGTCTCCAATGAAGGAAGCCACCTATGCCAAAACATGGTATCCATCCACAGACAGCTGTTTCGGGGTATTGCCCCTCATCAGTGTGGAGTAGGAAACTGGCCAGTAGGAGCAATGCCTAGTAGAAGACTGAAAAATGAGGATGAATGAACTCATGGAGATCAACATCCAACACTGCCGAGACACCATCACATGTTTCTCAACACAGTGATTCTAGAGCAATGCCCCCATCCCTTATGGGAAATATGTAAAAATATGCAAAACACAAGCCGCGGAGACACCATCACATGTTTCTCAACGCAAGCAATGACTAGCCAGGTCTTTCCCCGGGAAGGAACAACCACGGGAAGGGCAATCTCCAATGAAGGAAACCACCTATGCCAAAACATGGTATCCATCCACATACAGCTGTTTCGGGGTATTGCCCCTCATCAGTGTGGAGTAGGAAACTGGCCAGTAGGAGCAATGCCTAGTAGAAGACTGTGAAAAATGAGGATGAATGAACTCATGGAGATCAACATCCAACACTGCGGAGGTTTTCTTTAAGGTTGATGGAGTAGTGGATGGATGCTGGATGACCACCATGTCCCAATAAAGCTGTGACATCAGCAAGGAGGTGGCAGTCATGTTTTGGGTCATATTCATGTGGAGAGAGCTGGTTCGTCCCTTTAGGGTACATGAAGGTGTGAAAAGGACATCGGCAAAGTATATATAGTTCAACTGACCACTTTTTTCCTTTGTACAAAATCATCCACATGCATGACAATGCACCTTCTCATGGTACAAAGCATACCCCTGAGGAATTCGCTGCTATGGACATTAAAGTAGAGAAATTCATGGTGTGGCCTCCAGTCTCCCCTGATCTCAACCCTATTCAGAAACTTTGAAGTACCTTTAAGCCAAAAATCTAAGATGGTGGGAGGCAGTAACCATCAAAACAGCAGCTCTGGGAGTCAGTTCTGACATCCTGCAAAGAAATGCAAGAATAAACTATCCAAAAACTCACAAGTTCAATAAATGCAAGAACTGTGAAGGTGATATCAAAGAAAGGTGGTATGCTAACTTGTAACTTGGCCTGCTAAGGCTGCTTTCACACTGTCATATTTTCCAATATGTTTGAATCCTTGAATTTCCAGGACTCCCTGGACAGGCACTGATCTGTGCCAACGTATGTCCACAGACCATTATTTAATAGATCTGTCATCAGTCACCAGAGATGGGGCTGGGAGGAGCTGTACCTTGCTTCTGAGCATGCTCAGAACAGCAAAATGGATGTTTTACAGATCCGTTTTTTTCATGAATCTGTGCAGATCCATCTCCATAGACATCCATGTTATTTGACTTGGACAGCTACGGATCCATGTCTGTCCGTTTTATCAGCGTTTTTCAAGACAGCCCAAAATCCTCCCACATGTCCATCCCATAGGCAATGTTGCATCCAGATCTGGGTAGTAGAACTGAAATAGCACAGAAAGAGGACTTAAAAATCCTCCAATAGTAGAAAACAGCAAAAAAGCAAAAGGTTTCCCCGTACAGTCCTCCAGACAAATGCACTATCAGGATGCAATGGACCCATATAGTTAAGATGGCAACACAGGTGCAAGAATACCGATGAAACATCCGCTCACAGCCTACCATTACATGGAGGGGGTGGTTGCCTGGTATGTTAATGCACAATAAAGAACTTGTATGTGGCGCTGTTCACACTATGGCCATGCACAGCATCCAGGCCAGCCTAGTAGTGACACCCTTCTATTAGCTCAGGCGGGCTGCCCAGCGCTATCAAAATGCATGCCATGTGAACAGACACCGCAGTTTACAAGACCAAATGGGCCTAACTGCACCCTGAATAAAAAGTGCATTTGTCTGGAGGCCTGTATGGGTAAACCTTTTTACTTTTTTCGATCTAGGTAGTAGACCCTCATGTGTCCCTCCCTCTGCTGCCATGTCCTCAGCTTTCATCTGGGAAGCTCCTGGGCTCCATCGCAGTGCACTGCAGGAGATCGCTTCCCTGCACTGTGCACAGCCTCAGTCCCTGCCTCACTGCCTCTGCTGCACCGTGCAGACATCCCCCCCGCTGTACCCGGTAACCACTGCTCACAGTAGCATACCGGCGGCGCTATAGCTGCCCGGGTCTCCGCGGGATCTTGGTGCGACGTCCTCACTCCTCAGCAGTGCCTCGCCCTCCACAGTGGTAACAGCATGGGATCTGAGACCTCCGCAGCAGCCAGAAGACTGAGGTGGGTGGGCTGGCCTACCCTGGACTTGGTAAAAAAAAAAAACCTTGCTCAGGTGTCGCCACCTGCATCCTGGCACCCTAGGGACATGACCTCAAGTGCCTGGTGGCAAATACTGCCCTGATTCAACATGACCAAGGAACTTCTTGACAGATTTCCTATTTTCAGCCACCATGATATGCAATTGATAGTCACCAGGGAAAATATTATCTTTCCCTCCAAACAGCCTTTGAGTCTTTTCATGCCACTTAGCATGTCCTGTTGGAAATGCCTGGAGTGTATTTGGGCCAGTTGAATTGCTGGAAAACAAGAAGTCATTGTCTTAAGGAAAAAGTCCACTGAAACATACCAATATATGTCAATTACCAAAAAGTGCCTATCTTAAGGGACAAAATGCATTAATCACTTGGACACTCCAAAAACACACACAAATCCTACAAAGAACAATGGAGTACTGGTGTCCACAATTTAAAAAAATGATTTATTAATCCAAATAAATAACATGTAATAGACACTCAATAGAACAAAGCGTATTACAAAAGCTCATGTGCTAGGACCAAAACAGCACTGTTATAACAGCAAGAGAGCAACAGGCAAACCTCAATCAATTTTTACTATCATAGATAATGCATACAAGGTGCAAAAGGGAAAGGGGGCTAATAACAATCCTCCACTATGCTTAATTTAGTTAGCGTCACTGACCCAATCCCAATGAAAACCAGGTTCAGAGGTATACCTGTCTTACCCATAATAAAGCTGCCAGTATGTGTACGTGCGTTTTGTGTGGGCTTCCTCGGGGGGGCTGTGCCTGTGTGTGGACAACTGGCGTCTCTTATGACTGAGGAGCAGCTGTTTGTAATCAGCGCCATGATCGGCGCATGTTCATAGCGTCACCGGCCCGTCTAGTGTGTTAAACTCCTGCCGCTCACGTGACTAAGGGGAGGAGGGAAATCCCTCCTGACGAGATCAACAACTATAGTCGGCGCCATGACATCATTATCCCCCACGTCACTAACAGCAGCCAGGAGGAAACACACCACGATAACCCCGCCACACTAGGCATGCGCACATGCTGCAATCAGCCACCTTAGATGTGGGCAAAACTAAGGGAAAAGATAATACAGCAAGAAAAATGTGACAAATTATTATGATACCAATAAAGGTAATAAGTGAGAATAATGTGCAAAATAGACATTAAAAGTATATAATATCAATGAAATACAATATTCAAATTACAGAATGTGCAAAAATACTAGACTAAAAACAAACAAAAAGGCAAAAGACTGTATCAAGAATATATTAGCAATAATACGGGAGACAATTTATCAGAAATATAAACAAATATTTTTCTGAACAGCACTCTATGTCAAATGTCATCTTCCTTGCTTTTTTTCCTTTTCTTTTTTCTTCAATAATTCCCTTTTATTTTGCCCTCATTTTCAGAATTAAATAGAAGACGCTTCAAAACATCAGACACTGATGGAATAACGATATGAGCAGTAATAACTAGTAAAGACAAACAAAACACTCCGCAGTGTTGGATGTTGATCTCCATGAGTTCATTTATCCTCATTTTTCACAGTCTTCTACAAGGCATTGCTCCTACTGGCCAGTTTCTTACGCCACACTGATGAGGGGGCAATACCCCGAAACAGCTGTCTGTGGATGGATACCATGTTTTGGCATAGGTGGTCTCCTTCATTGGAGACTGCCCTTCCCGTGGTTGTTCCTTCCCGGGGAAAGACCTGGCTAGTCATTGCTTGCGTTCAGAAACATGTGATGGTGTCTCTGCGGCTTGTGTTTTGCACGTTTTTACATATTTCCCATAAGGGATGGGGGCATTGCTCTAGAATCATTGCGCAGTGTTGGATGTTGATCTCCATGAGTTCATTCATCCTCATTTTTCACAGTCTTCTACTAGGCATTGCTCCTACTGGCCAGTTTCCTACTCCACACTGATGAGGGGCAATACCCCGAAACAGCTGTCTGTGGATGGATACCATGTTTTGGCATAGGTGGTTTCCTTCATTGGAGACTGCCCTTCCCGTGGTTGTTCCTTCCCGGGGAAAGACCTGGCTAGTCATTGCTTGCGTTCAGAAACGTGATGGTGTCTCCGCGGCTTGTGTTTTGCATGTTTTTATATATTTCCCATAAGGGATGGGGGCATTGCTCTAGAATCATTGCGTTGAGAAACGTGATGGTGTCTCCGCAGTGTTGGATGTTGATCTCCATGAGTTCATTCATCCTCATTTTTCACAGTCTTCTACTAGACATTGCTCCTACTGGCCAGTTTCCTACTCCACACTGATGAGGGGCAATACCCCGATACACCTGTCTGTGGATGGATACCATGTTTTGGCATAGGAGGTTTCCTTCGATGGAGACTGCCCTTCCCGTGGTTGTTCCTTCCCGGGGAAAGACCTGGCTAGTCATTGCTTGCGTTGAGAAACATGTGATGGTGTCTCCGCGGCTTGTGTTTTGCATGTTTTTACATACTCTTAGCCTATGCATTGAATGCAAGGCCCACCTTGTCACAAAGATACATGCACCTCAATAAGCATTTGAAACCATGTACTGGATGGCCACAGGAAAATCAAGTTCAAATTATTCTATTGGTACTGCCATACTGTTAGCCTTTGCATTGAATGCAAGGCTTCCCTGCAAACAAAGTCACATGCACCCTAATATGCCTTTGAACCCACGAACTGAAAGGCCACAATAAAACCCAAGTTCAAATTATTCTTTTGGTACTGCCATACTGTTAGCCTATGCATTGAATGCAAGGCCCGCTCTGCCACAGTCACATGCACCCCAATAAGCCTCTGAACCCACGATTCGGAAGGCCACAGGAACACCAATTTCACATTATTCTTTTGGTACTGCCATACTGTTAGCCTATGCATTGAATGCAAGGCCCGCCTTGTCACAAAGTTACATGCACCCCAATAAACCTTTGAAACCACGTACTGGAGGGCCACAGGAAAACCAAGTTCACATTCTTTTCATACTGCCATGCTGTTAGTCTATGCATTGAATGCAAAGCCTGCCCTGCTACAACGTCACATGCACCCCAATAAGCCTTAGAACACACAAATTGGGAGGCCACAGGAAAACTAAGTTCTATTGTCCCTGCTATGCTGTTAGCCTATGCATTGAATGCAAGGCTCGCCATGTCACAAAGTTACACGCACCCCAATAAGCCTTTCAACAGACGTACACTACCGTTCATAAGTTTGGGGTCACCCAGACAATTTAGTGTTTTCCATGAAAACTCATACTTTTATTAATCAAATGAGTTGCCAAATGAATTTATGATCTAGTCCAGACATTGACAAGGTTCGAAAAAAAGATTTTTATTTGAAATAATAGTTTTCTCCTTCAAACTTTGCTTTTCTCAAAGAATGCTCCCTTTGCAGCAATTACAGAATTGCAGACCTTGGGCATTCTAGCAGTTAATTTGCTGAGGTAATCTGGAGAAATATTACACCAAGCTTCCAGAAGCCCCTCCCGCAAGTTAGTTTGGCTTGATGGGCACTTTTTGCGTACCATACGGTCAAGCTGCTCCCACAACAGTTCAATGGGGTTGAGATCTGGTGCCTGTGCTGGCCACTCCATTACAGATAGAATACCAGCTGCCTGCTTCTTCCCTAAATAGTTCCTGCATAATTTGGAGGTGTGCTTTGGGTCATTGTCCTGTTGTAGGATGAAATTGGCTCCAATAAAGCGCTGTCCACAGGGTATGGCATGGCGTTGCAAAATGGAGTGATAGCCTTCCTTATTCAAAATCCCTTTTACCTTGTACAAATTTCCAACTTTACCAGCACCAAAGCAACCCCAGGCCATCACATTACCTCCACCATGCTTGACAAATGGCGTCAGGCACTCTTCCAGCATCATACCAGTTCTGCGTCTCTCAAATGTTCCTCTGTGTGATCCAAACACCTCAAGCTTGGATTCATCTGTCCATAATACTTTTTTCCAATCTTCCGCTATCCAATGTCTGTGTTCCTTTGCCTATATTAATCTTTTCCTTTTATTAGCCAGTCTCAGATATGGCTTTTTCTTTGCCACTCTGCCCTGAAGGCCAGCATCCTGGAGTCGGCTCTTCAATGTAGACGTTGACACTCGCGTTTTGTGTCTACTATTTAATGAAGCTGTTGAGGACCTGTGAGATGTCGATTTCTCAAACTACAGACTCTAATGTACTTGTCTTGTTGCTCAATTGTGCAGCGGGGCCTCCCACTTCTCTTTTCTACTCTGGTTAGAGCCTGTTTGTGCTCTCCTCTAAAGGGAGTAGTACACACCGTTGCAGGAAATCTTCAGTTTCTTGACAATTCCGTAGTACACACCGTTGCAGGAAATCTTCAGTTTCTTGGCAATTCCTTGCATGGAATAGCCTTCATTTCTAAGAACAAGAATAGACTGTCGAGTTTCACATGAAAGCTCTTTTTTCTGGCCATTTTGAGTTTAATAGAACCAACAAATGTAATTCTCCAGATTCTCAACTAGCTCAAAAGGAGGGTCAGGTTTATAGCTTCTCTATCAGCCAAACTGTTTTCAGCTGTGCTATCATACTTGCACAAGGGTTTTCAAGGGTATGGTATTCTAACCATCCATTAGCCTTCTTACACAGTTAACAAATACAAAGTACCCTAAGAAAACTGGAGTGATGGTTGTTGCAAATGGGCCTCTATACACCTATGAACATATTGCATTACAAACCTGACGTTTGCAGCTAGAATAGTTATTTACCACATTAACAATGTATAGAGTGTATTTCTGAATCATTTAATATTAGCTTCATTGGAAAAAACTGCTTTTCTTTCAAAAATAAGAAAATTTCTAAGTGACCCTAAACTTTTGAACAGTAGTGTACTTGAGGGCCTCATGGCGCAAATGTTCCTATTAGAAGAAAGTGTGTCTCCCATAGTGTTTGCCTATGTATTGAATGCAACTCCCGCACTGCAACAAAGTTACATGCACCCCATTAAGCCTTTGAACCCACGAACTGGAAGGCCACAGGAAAACCAAGTTCACATTATTCTTTTGGCCCTACCATACTGTTAGCCTATGCATTGAATGCAAGGCCCGCCTTGTCACATAGTTACACGCACCCCATTAAGCCTTTGAAACCACGTACTGGATGGCCACAGGAAAACCAAGTTCACATTAATCTTTTGGTACTGCTTTACTGTTAGCTTATGCATTGAATGCAAGGCCCTCCCTGCACCAAAGTTACATGCACCTCAATAAGCCTTTGAACCCACGTACTGGATGGCCACAGGAAAACCAAATTCACATTATTCATTTGGTTCTTCCATACTGTTAGCCTATGTATTGAAAACAAGGCCTGCCCTGACCCAAAGTAGCACGCACCCCAATAGGCCTTTCAACAAATGTTCTTAAGGACCTCATGACACAAATGTTCCCTTATTGTTTGCCTATGTATTGAATGCAAGGCCTGCCCTGCACCAAAGTTAAATGCATCACAATAACCCTTGAAACAGACGTAGAGGCGAGCCTCCTGAAAACAATGTTCCCATTATTAGGAAGTGCATCTCCCATAGTGGTTGCCTATGCATTGAATGGAAGGCCTGCCAAAAATTAGGAGGCACTCCAATGCCCCATGAAAGAAACGTGGAGGAAGGCCTCATAACATTTTTTCCCATTATAAAGAAGCGGGTCTCTTTTACTTGGAATGCCCATACACTTAAGTGTATTGGTTGACTAACATTTCCCCCTCTGGGGTACATATTTGTTAAATTTTTTTTGCAGCAGTACTCAACACGGTTACCCTCGTGTTGTAGTGGTCAGGTGGTGAAGGTGAAGCTTGACACCAAATAGCCAAAATCATGAAGCGTATAACCATGTGTGGGTGTGAAGAGGGGCATGGGAATACACCTCCCAAAAAAAGACACTGTATTGGAGGTTAGGTTTCGCTATAAGCATTAGGTGGTGTAGAGAAGTCCAACCCTTGTTCATTTTTATAAGAGTCAGCCTGTATGCATTTTCAGTTGACAGACGAATGCGCTTATCAGTATAATTCCACCAGCGGCACTAAAAACCCGCTCTCACAAAATGCCAGCGGCAGGGCAGGCCAGGACCTCCAAGGCGTAGAGAGCCAGTTCATGCCACGTGTCCAGCTTGGATACCCAATAATTAAAAGGCACTGTGGAATCACAGATGACCTTGGTACTGTCAGCAAGGTACTCCCTCAGAATTTTCCAAAATATTCCATTCCTTGTGACATTACCCCGCGCCTCAGAGCCAGGGCAATTGGAGGGTCTGAGCAAACTCTCCTAGAACTTTGCCAGTGTTCCCGTGCCTCTGCTTGATTGGAGTTCTCTCTCTCGCCTGTAGTCCTTGGTTGTCCATCAAACTGTAACAGGCAAGCCTTCCGTGTCCTCACCAACAGGACAACTGACCATGGTGTCCTCCTCAGGCCATCCACGCTGAACAGACGGTATGACAGTTGTGCTTGTACTACTGTCTATAGCGAATGAAAATGTCAGGATCCTGACAGCGTCGGCGTACAGCCACCGCTGAGCAGGGACTCACCCGCACTGTAAGGACCCCGGAGATAGGAACAGTCGGAAAGAACAGATGCACAGGACCTGAATGCTGAAGTTTTAGCAAGCAGGCACAGGACCTACAGTCATGTGACTGCAAGGGGGCGGGGCATACCGTCCTACTTTCACAGATGGTAGAAAACTCAGTCGGGCAAAACAGAGATCGCACAGGAGGGATAAACAGACGGGTGGTCAGACAAAGCCAAAGGTCATACAAAAGAGGGCGACGCGGTACCAAGGGGACGAGCAGAGAGAAGTCGAGTCACAAGCAGAGAGTCATACACGAGAGGTAGCGCAGTGCAAGAGGGACAGGCAGAACATGTAACAGGGACAGAACCAGATCAAAACCAAACAAGCAAGCAAGATAAGGCACAAGGCACACGTACGCACAAGGTCAACTAACTCAGCCGAGGGCAGGAGTATAACTGATATCGGACCTAGGTCCAGTGAGCATTAAATAGCCGCCCTCTGCCAGAGGCAGAAACAATTAACCCCCTGTCTGACCAGTACGGGCCAAAGCGGAACCCCGTCCTGGATCATGACAGAAAGTAGCTCCTGTTCTTCCTCCTCTTCCTCATTGTCAACCAATCCACGTTGGGATGACATGAGGCTGGGCTATGTGTAATTTCCCTGTATGCTTACTTGCTCCATGTCCTTGTGCTCCTCCTGCAATGCATCCTCTCATTGTGAGCAGAGAGCTTTTCAGAATGCAAAGAAGCGATGGTGACGCTAATCTTGTTGGGATTCCTCAAAGTTTTGGAGGATGGTACATATGTCTGACATCCATGTCTAATCCTGAGGTCTTGTGTGGAGTCTGACCTGAGTAACGATGGCCTTGTTGATGCTGGAAGTCAACAACTGCCCTCTTCTGCTTACAAATCCTTTCCGACATAGAATCGTAGAGTTGGAAGGGACCTCCTGGGCCATCTGGTCCAACCCCCTGCTCAAAGCAGGATTCGCTAAATCATCCCAGTCAGATGTCTGTCCAGCCTCTGTTTGAAGACTTCCATTGAAGGAGAACTCACCACTTCTCGTGGCAGCCTGTTCCACTCATTGATCACTCTAACTGTCAAAAAGTTTTTTCTAATATCTAATCTGTGTCTCCTTCCCTTCAGTTTCATCCCATTGCTTCTAGTCTTTCCTTGTGCAAATGAGAATAAAGTTGATCCTTCTACAATGTGAGCCCTTGAGATATTTGTAGACGGCTATTAAGTCTCCTCTCAGTCTTCTCTTTTGCAAACTAAACATTCCCAAATCCTGCAACCTTTCCTCATAAGACAGGGTTTGCAGACCGGTCACCATTCTGGTCGCTCTTTTCTGAACTTGCTCCAGTTTGTTGATGTCTTTTTTAAAATGTGGTGCCCAAAACTGGACACAATATTCCAGATGAGGTCTGACCAAAGAGGAGTAGAGGGAAATAATGACTTCACGTGATCTAGACTGTATGCTTCTGTTAATGCATCCTAGAATTGCATTTGCCTTTTTTGCTGCTGCATCACACTGTTGACTCATATTCAGTCTGTGATCTATTAGTATACCCAAGTCTTTTTCACATGTGCTGTCACTTAGCCCTATTCCTCCCATTCTGTATATGCTTTTTTCATTTTTATTGCCCAGATGTAGTACTTTGCATTTCTCCCTGTTAAAAACCATTCTGTTAGTTGCTGCCCACTTCTCCAGTTTATTTAAATCTTTTTGAATCCTCTCTCTCTCTAGTATTAGCTATCCCTCCTAGCTTTGTGTCATCAGCAAATTTAATCAGTTTACCCTCAATTCCTTCATCTAAATCGTTGATAAAGATGTTGAACAATACAGGGCCCAGGACAGAGCCCTGTGGTACCCCACTTGAGACATTCTTCCAACTGGATGTGCAGCCATTTACGGCCACTCTTTGGGTCCGATCACTAAGCCAGTTATGAATCCACCTAACAGTTGCCTTGTCCATTCCATACTTAGTCATTTTTTCAATAAGCATTTTATGAGAGACTTTGTCAAATGCTTTGCTGAAGTCAAGATATACTATATCTACTGCATTTCCTTGATCCACCCAATCAGTGATACCGTCATAGAAGGAAATTAAGTTAGTCTGACATGACTTATTAGTTACAAACCCATGCTGACTCTGTTTAATCACTTCATTCTTATCCAGGTATTGACATACATGTTGTTTAATAATTTGTTCAAAGATCTTTCCCGGTATAGAAGTCAGACTCACCGGCCTATAGTTGCCTGGGTCCACCTTCTTCCCCTTTTTGAAGATAGGAACAACATTTGCTCTTCTCCAGTCTTCTGGCACTTCTCCTGTTCTCCAAGAATTTTCAAAGATTATGGAGAGGGGTTCAAAAATTTCTTCTACTATCTCCTTCAGTACTCTGGGGTGTAATTCATCTGGTCCTGGAGACTTGAATTCATTTAGGTTAGCTAAGTGTTTCCTCACTATCTTTCTGTTTATAGATATCCTGGATTCTTCTATTCCCTTAATAGGACAGTGAATAACAGATGATGTTACATTTACTTTCTCAGAGAAAACAGATGCAAAATAGGAATTTAAAAGTTCAGCCTTCTCAACATCCTGTCTTACCATTTCATCATTTTCATCCTGTAAAAATCCTATAGCATCTTTGACTTTCTTTTACTTTTGACATATCCCCAAAATCCTTTATTATTGCTTTTGACATCTCTTGCAAGCCTCAATTCATTTTCAGCTTTAGATAATCTGATTTGTGCCCTGCAAGTTCTGCAAACAGCATTATATTCTTCTTTAGATATGCCTCCCTCTTTCCATTTTATAAACATTTTTTTCTTCCTTTTTAGCATGTGCTTAAGTTCTGTGTTCATCCATCCTGGTTTCCTTAAATGCTTCCTATTCTTCCCTCTTTTCGGAATTGTTAACAACTGTGCTTTGAGAATTTCATTTTTCAAGATTTCCCATCCTTCCTGGACATTTTTGTCTTTAAGGATATCCAGCCATTGGATCCCTCCAATTCTCTTTCTGAATCCCTTAAAATCTGCCTTTCTGAAATCTAACCTTGACGTCTGAGTCTTCACAGGTCTTCCGCCTCTAGTTATCCAAAATTCTAAAATAGCATGGTCTCTTCCTCCTAGGGTCCCAGCCACTTTTACCTCCTCAACCATTTCCTCCCTGTTTTATAAGGATTAGATCCAAGGTAGCAGTTCCCCTTGTTTTCTCCCCTACCTTTTGGAAGATAAAGTTGTCAGCAAGAGAGGATAAGAATTTCCTTGACCTGTTAGTTTTGCCTGAGAGAGATTTCCAACAAATGTCTGGATAGTTGAAATCTCCCATGACAACTATGTCATATTTTTTGGAGAACTTGGCCATTTGATGCATAAAGAGTTCATCCATATCTTTAGCTTGCACAGGCGGCCTGTAGTAAATGCCTACAATGGTGTCCTTTCCATTGGTCTGTCCTTGTATTCTTACCCAAACAGTTTCCACAGAACTTCCAGTCTCTGAAGCTTCAATCTCTGTGCAGATATACACGTTCCTAACATACAATGCGACACCTCCTGGTTTATCAAGTCTGTTTCTTGCAAATAAGTTGTATCCTTCTAGTCTTGTATTCCAATCATGTGTATCGTCCCACCAAGTTTCAGTGATTCCAATGACATCATATTTCTTTTCCTGTGTTAGTAGTTCCAATTCTCCTTGTTTGTTGCCCATGCTTTGTGCATTAGTATAGAAACATTTTAGATTGTGATTGGTTTCTCTTTCTCCAATATTTTTATTAATTAGATTCTTTTGTCTTTGTTCTTCCCTTCCACTTCTAATAGCAGAGTTCTCAATAGCATTTGTCAGGTGTATGGCTTTTTCTGGTCTTTTGCTTCCCTTCCCATGTTGTTCTAGTTTATGCAGTGTAGAGTTCCAACAAGTAGGGACATCACCCACCAGTCGGTGAGCCGGAAGATGCAAATGCTGCTGAAGCACGGCAAGAGTGGCGGAAGCTGGAGCTGATTTTCGATAATGGGTACACAGGCGGCGTACTTTCCGACAGCTCTGGATAGCTTTTGAGAAAATGTTGAACAATGAGTTTAAGCACATGGGCCAGGCATGGTACGTGTGAGCTTGGCTTGCCTCATAGCCACCACCAGGTTCCAGCTATTGTCACACTGACACAAATCTGCCTGCTCTTTCAGACCTGTCCACAACTCTTCAGCATTGTGTGGTTTGTCACCTAAGCATATTAGCTTCAGTACAGCCTGTTGACGCTTGGCTAAGGCAGTGCAGCATGCTTCCAGCTTGTGACTAAAGTGGAGATGGAGGCTGAAGAGGAGGAGGATGATGTGCAGGAGCTGTAGACTAGGGGCAACCCTGATTGACGTCGGGCCCGCAATCCTTGGCGTCGGGAGGATGTGTTCCATTCCAAGGTCCGACTGGGTCTCAGCTTCCACTGTGTTAACCCAGTGTGCCGTCAGCAAGATGTAGTGTCCCTGCCCACAAGTACTTGTCCACGTGTCCGTGGTTAGGTAGACTTTCCCAGTAACATCATTGTTCAGGTCACAGGTAATGTTGAGGGACACGTGATTGTGTAATGTGGGGACGGCACACCGGGAGAAATACTGGTTGCTTTGGACCAAGTACTTTGGGACGGCCATCACCATCTGGTTGTGGAAAGCTTCCGTCTCCACAAGCCTAAAAGGCAACATTTGTGCTGGGACAAGGACACGGACGTGCTTGATGATAGTGGTAGTTGTGTGGGCAACGACAGGTGCAGGGCCGGAGGCATCTTCCAATACACCGTGGATAGGAGATTGGCTTGCACGCACAACAGTGGAAGAAGTGTTTTCACCCACAGACACTATTTCTGGAACCTGGGGTTCGGCCCACAAAGTCGAGTGCTTTGCTGCCATGTGCTTGATCATGCTAGTGGTGGATCAGGCTGTTAGTTTTTCTAGTTTTGCTACCAGTCTTTGAAAAACAACTAGACTCAGGAAAACCTAACAGTTGTGCTGACAACTTCCGTCCTGCTGGTGTTACAAGGAACGGTTGCCCGCCTTATTGGCAGGGTCTTTAAAAACCATTCTCAGGAAGACCTAACAATTGTACTGCCAACTTCCGTCGTGCTGGTGTTACGAGAAACAGTTGTCCGCCTTCTGTCTGTGGCCAACACACTGCTTCCTGCCTGTTTGGGTGCTACGTCTTCCTCCCCCAGGGTGCTTGTGCTGCTGTCCTCCTGGGTCAGTTACTATATCATCCACCACCTCTTCCACTTCCACACCCTGGTCCTCCTCCTGACTTGCTGTCATTTGTGTCTCATTATCGTCCACTTCTTGTGACACATTCCCACTGTTGCCTTCGTGTGACCGTGGCTTCTCAAATATTTGGCCATCGCTACATGCGATCTCATCTTGCCCCGCTTCCAGTGGATCAGGCGAGAGGCCCGAATCTATAAATGGAAAAGTGAACAGCTCTTAGTGTCCAAGTGTTGGATCAGTTGTACCCGGGCACTTGGCGTGGTGGGAGGAAAGAGGGTGAGGAATATGCAATCCAGACTCACAGCTACTCAGACTTGACTGTCTGGAAGACAGGGTGGTAGTGGTGGCAAACTGACCGGAATCATTATCCTCTAACCAACCAACAACCTTTTCACACTGCTTTGGTTCCAATTGTGATGTCCTTCTGCAGGTCCCTAGTAATTGGGTCATGAAAGGCGGGCGAGAAGATGTGGGTGTTTGTTGGCATAACTTCAGCTTGCCCATGGCCTCGGCGTTTGCATTCACCATTACCATCACGTCCAGTTCCCCCGTCCCTTGCCACGCACCTTGCCCATTTTAAATGGACTACAATATTTTGCATGTTCACTATAAATGGCTTAATTGGTAGCGAACTTGTCTGTGATCCGTGTACGGGAAAACCACACTTTAAATTATTTGGACTGTAGGTAAAAATTCATAGTAGAATGTAGGCCTGAAATGCAACAATTTGTAGGCCACTAATAGATCCGC
The DNA here is from genome assembly GCF_039654945.1 of Dendrobates tinctorius. Lineage (NCBI taxonomy): Eukaryota > Metazoa > Chordata > Amphibia > Anura > Dendrobatidae > Dendrobates > Dendrobates tinctorius. Next base: position 7,387,033 of record NW_027361723.1, read on the forward strand.
CGTTTGATGGAGATACCAGACTGTTCAATATGTGGCCTGTATTTTTAAATTTTGCATCCCAAAATAGTGTAATGAAATATGGTCACAGACAGCAAATACAATTGTATGTAGCCCTGAAATGCCAAAATTTGTAGGCCACAGATATCAGGCGTCTAACGGAGATAGCATACTGTTAAGTATGTGACTTGGATTTTCTTTTGGCAATGAAAATTGTGTCAATAAGTAGGCTATGACACTACAATTAAAATTCTTTGGAGGACTAAAATTGTAAAATATTTAGCGCAATGATATGCAATGCGTTTGGTGGACAAAACACAGTGTTAATTATATGAACTGTAGCTAAATATTTTACTGGGCAGCTAAATATTTTTTTGGACAGATACATTTTTTTTGGTAGATAAATATTTTTTTTTGGTAATTTTTTTTTTGCCAGCTACATATTTTTTTGGCACCTAAATATTTTTTGGCAGCAAAATGGTGTCAAACTTTTTTATAAGACACTCCAAAAAATACTACAGTACCACAAAAAATGCCCGAATTTTCTGCGCACTCATGTGATGCCTGGGATGGGCAAAGCCGTTAGAATTGCTGGATTTTCACACTGTAGTATTAAAAAGATCTGGTTGTAGTCTGCAGTGTCATCAAGCAAATGGAGAAAAAAAGGGGCCCCCAGGATTGCTTTGGTATAAAATAATCAGAATTAAGGTGCCAAAAAAAATTACTCCTAGCCACTGATACTTGGAGCTAGGTATGTACAGTATGTAATAGGCAGCAGCAGACAGTAATGCACCCTTTTGATGTATGCAATGACATCTATAAACCCTCATACAGTGCCTGCACTTATACTCCCGCTGAATAATCCTGGAAATGCTCGATGCTCACTGTATAGCGATACTCGGGCGAGTACCGAGTAGTGTCGAGCATGTTCGCTTATCACTATTATTCACCTTTATTACTACTGGAAATAAAAAAAAACAGGTGATGACTGAAAAGCAGTGTTTAATTAATAGTGCTATAAAAGCAAGTAAAATAATAAGCGATTCCATCATTTTGTGTTTCCAATTTACATGTGTGTGGGGTGAGTGGTAGCGCCCATAATAGTGAGGGTGTTGGTGGCAGTTTCCTTCAGACAACTGTACCTGCAGATTCCAGGTCTTTCTGTAGCTCTCCACAGGTGGTTATAGCCCCTTGGACAACTCTTCTGATAATTCTCATTTCTCTCTATGAAATCTTGTGGGAAGCATCTGGTTATGGCTTGATTGTGTCCTCAACAGTGCTCACTGGAACCTTCAGGATAGAAATTCTACTGAAACCAATGCCAACAGTATGTTTTGCAATAATAAGGTTGCGTAACTCTTAAGGCAACTCGCTGGTTTTACTCATGAGACGTTTCTTGTGTGTCACTAGTGATGGGCGAGCACTAAAATGCTCGGGTGCTCGTTGTTCGGGTCAAGCAAATTGGAATACTCGGGTACTCGGACAGAACAACGAGCCCAGTGTAAGTCTATCGGAGACCCGAGCATTTTTACCTCGATCCCCCTGGGGGTCCTTTTAGGCTCTAAAAACGTCTGAAAATGATGGAAACACTGCTCAAATGACACAGGGACATAATGGGGATCGCCCCTGAAAGCATGACTGCTCAAATGACACAGGGACATCATGGGGATCGCCCCTGGAAGCATTTCTGACTCCTTGTTCACAGCTTTAACCAATTGTTTCATAGTTTCATGCCATTTTTACCGCTGCACCAAAAAACATACCAAAATGAAACCAAAACAGATTTTGCTGGGAAATATGTTAAGGTACATCCTTTCCAGGTTAATGTCTTGCATATAAGGCAAAATAAATAACCCCAGACCAAAAAGTTCCTCCCCCTCTTGGGCTATGTTCATTTTTGAAGCGTTTTTCAACTTCAACTTTAACATTGCTTTCAACCAATACAAATGCATTCACTGGGAAATGTCATTGTAAGATTTAACAACCCTAGCTTGCCATAAGCAGACACATCTTGTTTCATTTATGAAGGAGGGGTTCAAAGTCATAGAACCTATTTTTACAGGGGCATCAGGCAGCATTAATCTGCTTAAAAGGCCATTATTAAACAGTGGGTCTCCTAAACCGTTGTAGCCTGTACAGTAAGTGGATGGGCTGCCATGAATTACGACGCACCCCAATACTCCTTTGCATTGAATGCAAAGCCTGCCCTGATACCAAGTCATATGCACCCCAATAAGCCTTTGAACCCACATACTGTAATGGGCCCAGGAAAATCCATATCACATTATGCATTTTGTACTTCCATACTCTTTCCGTATGCATTGATAGGCCTACCCTGCTGCCAAGTCATATACACCCCAATACGCCTTTGAAACCACATAGTGGATGGGCCCAGGAAAATACACATCACATTCCTTGTAGATTGTAAGCTTGCGAGCAGGGACCTCACTCCTAATGTCACTGAATTGTCTTAACTTGTATTGAATTTATTGTCTGTACATGTCCCCGCTTAATTGTAAAGTGCTGCGGAATATGTTGGCGCTATATAAATAAAAATTATTATTATTATTATTATTATTCATTTTGTACTCCCGTACTCTTATGCATTGACAGGCCTGCCCTGCCCTGCTGCCAAGTCATATTCACCCCAATACGCCTTTGAACCCACATATTGGATGGGCCCAGGAAAGTCCACTTAACATTATGCATTTTGTACTCCTGTACTCTTTCCTTATGCATTTGGAGCGTCCGACCAGGGCTAGCGGGGTACTCGGTATCGGGCCCGTTGATCTCAATGGGAGTTTGTCACGGAAGCTGTGACCAGGTCCGTGGCCCTGGGGCTCCATGGCAAAAAGGGGTGAATAGAGTTTATGAATAGTTCGTGACGCCACCTGTGGTGTTCGGCAAGTGAGATGTTAGGCCGACGCTGCATGCAGATCCTCTGGGAATGGTGGTGTGTTGCAGCCAAGATGGTGAAGCTCCCCACAGGTGGAGCTGTAGTCCCAGGGCAGTGTAGATATAGGGGTAGCTGAGAGGCGCAGGAATGAATGGAGGATACCAAGGCTTGTAGTTCCAAAGCTTTACTCACAGTCTGTAGCACACACAGGTGCCTGCCTCCGTGCTGTGTCCTCCGGGTTAGGGGTTCAGTCGACCTCCAGGCAAGATAGGACGCTCCCTTCCAACACTCCGCCAACATGTGCCTTTCTGAACGTCTCCTCTATAGCGCCTCTTCTATAGCGCCTCTAAGTGTGAAGATCTCCTAGTACTGAGTTACACTGGCGTTCCTCCTTTAAGATGTTCCCATGAAGTCTATTTGTACGGCAGACAGCTGTAGCCTGCTTCGAGGACTCCTTACTCCTGAGTCCCGGCTCACTATCAATGTTGCTGTTGTGCCCCAAGTCTTTACAGCCCACTACTCCACCGGTGTCTGCTGTAGAACCATTAGTGTCCATACAACCTCGGTGACCGGGCCCCGGCCTTGCGCTTAGAACTTCTAGGCAGGGATATTCCTCTAACCCACGTCCTCTGTTCCCTTTTACTTTTACGTTCCGTACTATTCTTTCCTTCTTATGGAAGATCAGGTTTCAGTTCAATGTCTTTCTCCTTTTCTTTTCCCGTGCCAGCAGACCCAGGTCACTGAGATCTGCTGCAGCACCTCCTTCCTCCATCCCTCTTCCAGGCATCTCCTTTCCTCACTCCTCTCTGAGTGCCTCTCTCCGACTGACTAAAATTCTAAACCTTCCCGCTCTTTTATGTATTCTAAACTCCACCCACCTCCCAGCACGTTTAGTGTTCCAAGCAGGGAGCCACCAAAGGTGCTCTGCTACACTCCAAGCAGGGAGCCGCAATGTGGCTTTGCTGAACTACTGTGTTGTGTGGGATGCGAGTGTTGGAGCGTGGTCAGGAGTTCCCACCTTATCTGGATGGTGGGGCACCACACCTCAGGAGGAGGTGCAGTACCTCTGTGGCAACTGAATCCTCAGGGGCGCCACACATTGACAGCAAGGACTGCCCTGCTGCTAAGTAATATGCACTCCAATACGCCTTTGAACCCACATACTGTATGGGCCCAGGAAAATCCACCTCACATTGTGCATTTTGTACTCCCATACTTTTTATGCATTGACAGGCATGTCCTGCTGCCCAGTCATGCACTCCAATAAGCTTTTGAAACCAGATACTGAAAGGCCACATGAATACCCACTTCAGTCTTCAGTTGGTCGTGCCATACAGTTTCCTTATGCCTTGAATGCAAGAGCCGCCTTTACCCAAATCTCCACGCACCACAATCCCCCCCTTGGACGAAACATGGATGAGGGCCTCCAAATAATAAAGGCCCATTACAAAGGAGTGGGTCTTCTAGACTCGTAATGGCCATACACGCAGTGCATGGGCAGATTAAAATTTCCCCATGGGGGGGTACATTTTTTTATAGTCTAATATGGGTACCAGACACCCGACACCCTTGCCAAAAATTCGACTGCCTGTAGCGGCACAGAACACGTTAACCCTGGTCACCTGGTGGCGGAGAAGGAGACATTGATGAAGGCCTCATTAAAACTAGGCCCAATGTTAAGGAGGGGGTCTCCTAAAAGTATACTATGGACATCTTAGACACCCTTGCAAAATAAATTAAACTGCCTGTAGCAGGCCAGAACACGTTAACCCTGGTGATCTAGTGGTGGATAATTAGGAGACATGAGAAATCGTACTGAAATCAAACAAATAAATTAATTATGTGAATCCACCTATATGTGTGAAGCCATCTGTTTCATAACTTACACACAATGCTTTCAGTTTTGATTCTACGTGGTACCTTCAGAATGTGGGGACTGCGATGGGAACTCCGGCAGCATGCACCTTTGCTAATTTATTTTTAGGTGCTTTGGAGGAAAAATACATTTACAATACTAATCGATTCCTTCACTATATTAAGCTCTATTTGAGATATGTGGATGACGTGTTTATCATTTGGGACGGCTCCAGAGAAATCTTTGAAGAATTTGTTAATTATCTGAATGAAGTCAATCAGATGAATATGCTGTTTACACATAATTTTGGAGGTACGCGGTTGGAGTTTCTTGACGTTTCATTGGAAATCAAAGATGACAATATTTGTACGTCAGTTTACAGGAAACCGTTAGCAACTAATTCTATATTGCATTATGACAGCTTTCATCCTGTATATACCATCAATTCATTACCATACAGCCAATTCCTGAGGGTACGCCGCCTCAATAATACTACAGAGGGTTTTGATCTATATAATAGGCTTACAACGAGGGTACCCCAATGCCTTGTTGGATATTACACTGGAGAAAGTGAAATACCAATGTAGAAATAAGAACAAGAGGGGTACATTTGACTGTCACAAAAAGGATAAAAAAGAAAAAAGGTTTACCTTTTGTTTTCGTTATAGTTCCATGGATTATCAGATTCGACCTGCAATCAGGAAGAACTGGCATTTCTTGGAACAAGATAGGGATTTAAGTGACATTGTATCTAGAGGGCCCCTCATTTCTTGTGAGTGGAGTACCAGAATTAGAGACATTCTGGTGAAAAATCGGATTGTGACGAATCGTTAGACCTGGTTGAGTAAAGGGACTCCCAAGGGTAATTTCAAGTGTGGCCACTGCTCTTACTGTAGGTTCCATTGTACTGATCGCATTATACACATAGGAGCTATCAGACACATTGTCTCTGATTTCATTACGTCTAAGACGGATCATGTGGTATACGTGATTTTCTGTACTTGTCGGTTTTTTTATGTAGGTAAAACTATACGCCTCTTTATATTCGTTTCGGGGAACATTTCAAATCGGTTAAAACAGGAAAGGGGGTGCCGCGCTTGATCAGTTACGTTAAAGATGTACATGGAAGTGACCCTAGTGTCCTTTCGTTTGCTGGAATTGAAAAGGTGGTACTACCTCCCCAAGGAAGGGATTTGAATAGGATCCTGTTAAGACGAGAGTCCAGGTGGATCATGAACACAAATGCGATGGGTCCGACTGGATTCAATGATAGAATAGATGCGGCTATTTTTTTTGTAAAGGATTAGAAATTGTAAACTTAGATGGCTGAGGGTTAAAATATGTATTCTTCCCTGTAACATTAAAACAATATTCATTCCCTCTGTAGTACTGCGGTATTATCCTTAAAGTAGTTTATAGATTTAGCGCTTTGTGGGTTGTAAGTTGCCTAGGAGTAGACACACCATCTTTCAATGCTGGATTATTGCTCCTTCATTTGAGAGTAAATGCATATATAGTAAGTCACTAACGACTTACTAACCGCCAAGAGCAAGCGAATCTACTCTGTCCTCCTGGACCTGTCCTCTGCCTTCGACACCGTAGACCATTCCCTCCGCCTTCGACACCGTAGACCATTCCCTCCTGCTACAGATTCTCTCATCTCTTGGCATCACAGACTTGGCCCTATCCTGGATCTCATCATACCTAACGGACCAAACATTCACTGTCTCCCTCTCACACACCACCTCCTCACCTCGCCCCCTGTCTGTCGGTGTTCCCCAAGGCTCTGTCCTAGGACCCCTACTATTCTCCATCTATACCTTCGGCTTGGGACAGCTCATAGAATCCCACGGTTTGCAGTATCACCTCTACGCCGATGACACGCAGATCTACCTATCTGGACCCGACCTCGACTCCTTACTGACTGAAATCCCACAATGTCTGTCTGCTATTTCAGTCTTCTTTGTTCGCTTTCTCAAACTGAACATGGACAAAACAGAATTTATCTTTCCCCCATCTCACTCTACCCCTCCACCAGACCTATCCATCAATGTCAACGGCTGCTCTCTTTCCCCAGTCCCGCACGCTCGGTGCCTTGGGGTGATCCTTGACTCTGCGCTCTCTTTCAAACTACATATCCAAGCCATCGCCTCCTCCTGCCACCTCAAACTCAAAAATATTTCCCGGATCTGCTCATTTTTCAACCACGAAACTACAAAAACACTAGTGCACACTCATTATCATCTCCCGCCGTGCACACTCTTATCATCTCCCGCCGTGCACACTCTTATCATCTCCCGCCGTGCACACTCTTATCATCTCCCGCCGTGCACACTCTTATCATCTCCCGCCGTGCACGCTCTTATCATCTCCCGCCGTGCACACTCTTATCATCTCCCGCCGTGCACACTCTTATCATCTCCCGCCGTGCACACTCTTATCATCTCCCGCCTCGACTACTGCAACCTCCTACTCTCTGGCCTCCCCTCTAGCACTCTGGCACCGCAAGAGTCCATCCTACACTCAGCTGCTCGACTAATCCACCTGTCTCCCCGCTACTCCCCAGCCTCCCCCCTTTTCCAGGCCCTTCACTGGCTTCTTATTGCCCAGAGGATCCAATTCAAAACCCTAACCATGACATACAAAGCCATCCACAACCTGTCTCCTCCATACATCTATGACATGGTCTCTAGGTACCTACCCGCACGCAACCTTCGATCATCTCAAGATCTCCTTCTCTACTCCCCCCTTATCTCTTCCCACAACCGCATACAAGACTTCTCCCGTGCTTCCCCCATACTCTGGAACTCTCTGCCGCAACACATCAGGCTCTCACCAACAACGGAAACCTTCAAGAAGAACCTGAAGACCCACCTGTTCCGACAAGCCTACAGCCTGCAATGATCCTCGGTCTACTGAACCACCGCACGACCTGCTCTACCCTCCTACTGTATCCTCACTCATTCCTGTAGACTGTGAGCCCTCGCGGGTAGGGTCCCCTCTCCTTATATAATTGTGCGCCCCTTGTCTTACACATGTTTATTATTCTTGTATATATTACACTTGTCTATAATTCCCCTTTTGACATGTAAAGCGCCATGGAATAAATGGCGCTATATGAATGCATAATAATAATTGCATAATAATAATATACATAATTAGGATAAGCCAGGTTAAGAATTATGTTGGAGCGTTTTGAATAGTTTTATGTTGTCATTTTTATATGTATAGCTACTATTTCAGCAGTGAGAAATGAAATTGGTCATTCTACATATATTATTGTGGGGTGGTTTCGTTCTGTTGAAAAATTCATTTGTCTATGATAGATTTATAATAATCCCCTGTCTGTTTCTCTTCTGAATTTTCTATCTACCCGTATAAGGTTTGTATTTGAATTTGTACTTTTATATGTTTAAATGCATCTCTATTTGTTTTTAATTCACTTATGTCACTTAGACAGCAGCTGTGGAAGGAGGAGGTATTGTGTGACATGATTTCTACATGAACCCCGTCACTTCCTTCCACTCTTTGACCCGTTGATGTGCTTAGTTAGCGTGAAACGGCCGTTGTCAGCCTTTTCTGCATCTCCTTGTCACTCCCCCGGCCCGACATGTGAAACATGTCAATAAACCTGCGATTTTTTTCTTCAACTCGATGAGTGCGACCTTTCTTATACGCTGGATTTCCTGAACTGCATACTTCCAGGTCTGGCACCCGAGACTACCAGTTATCAGCCTCCGAGACACCGCACAATACCCAGGACATCACGGTAACAGCGGTGCCATCCGCGTTTTTTTCTTTTTATATACCACCTATGAAAGAAACTAACAAAAGGGAAGGTTGAACACAGGTTCATAAATATGAAGCAAGTATGTGTTCAACGAGATATGTTTGTCCCTAGCAACAACTCAGACAGTGATTTAAATTAAAAAACTCAGACAGTGATTTAAATTAAAATAGGATTTCACTATTTTTATATTGGAAAGGTATACACTAGGTGATAAGAGGATGTTCCACAGATCGGAAAAATGGAAAGTATAACAATAAATGTGAAGAATATACGTATATCTCATTTGTATGAGATTTTACCCTGGGGGAGTAACTTTTATTTTGGTTTTAAATTATTCACTGGCATCATAAAAACACCATTGCCACAAATTGGACAGCCTGTAGCAGGACAGAACACGTTAACCATGGTCATCTAGTGGCGGGGAAGGAGGAGACATTAATGAAGGGCTCAGTAAAACCTCGGTCCAATGTAAAGGAGCGGGTCTCCTAGACTTGGAACGCCCATACACGCAGTGTATGGGCTGACAAAAATTTCCCCATGGGGGCACACATTTTTTAAAAGTATAATATGGCCATCAGAAACGCTTTAGCCAAAAATTTGACAGCCTGTAGCAGCACAGAAGACGTTAACCCTGGTGATCTCCTGGCAGAGAATGAGGAGACATTGATGAAGGCCTCAGTAAAACCTCGGCCCAATGTAAAGGAGCTGGTCTCCTAGACTTGGAACGCCCATACATGCTGTGCATGGGCTGACAAACATTTCCTCATGGGTTACACATATTGTAAAGGTATACTATGGGCATCATAGACACCCTTGCCAAAAATTAAACTGCCTGTAGCAGCCCAGAACACGTTAACCCTGGTGATCTAGTGGTGGATAATGTGGAAACAATGATAAATCATACTAAAATCAAACAAATAAATTAAAATGTGAATCCACCAATGAAAGAAAATAACAAAAGGGAGGGGCGAACACAGGTTCATAGATATGAAGCTAGAATGTGTACAACGAGATATGTTCCTAGCAGCAGCTCAGAGACAGGGATATAATTAAAAATATAGTTACTTTTGCATCATGGAATACGTTGACCCTGGTGTTCTACTGGTTGTGGATGATGAGGATAAGGAGGAGGATAACACCAGACTCAGGAAGCGGATAACCATGTGTGAGTGTGCATTGGTGCATGAGAATACATCTACCCGAATACATTACCCAACCAAGAAAAAAATAATTTGAGGTTATGTTTCGATATTTTCATTCGGTGGTGTACAGAAGTCTGTGCCAATCCAGCCCTTGTACATTTTTATAAGAGTCAGCCTGTCAGCATTGTTAGTTGACAAGCGGATGCGCTTAGGCCGGGGTCACACTGCGTTATGGCCGGGGTCACACTGCGTTATGGCCGGGGTCACACTGCGTTATGGCCGGGGTCACACTGCGTTATGGCAGTCCGTTAAACGGACTGCGTTACACCGCGGTGTAACGCAGTCCGTTAACTCCGCCATAGACCCCCATTATGTGGTGCATTGCGACGTACGCCGTTATTCACTGATGGAGCCTCGGACGCGGGATGCAGTGTCTGAGGCTCGGTCACCGACAGTGCTGATGAAGCATCAGTGCTAGCGGTATAACATAACGCATTTCGCGTTATGCTATAGCGTTAACGCAGCCCATCAATGCTATGTGTTGAACAGGCTGTTTTAACGTTATGTGAACCTGGCCTTATCTGTTATAATTCCTCCAGTGACACTAAAAACCCGCTCTGACAGAACACTAGTAGCAGGGCAGGCCATGACCCCCAAGGCGTAGAGAGCCAGTTCATGCCACGTGTCAGCTTGGATACCCAATAATTAAAAGCCACAGTGGAATCCCGGAGGATGTTTGTACAATTTGCAAGGTACTCCCTCACCATCTTCTCAAACCTTGCACTTCTTGTAACACCACCCCTTGCCTCTGTGGCGGCTGAGAAAACTGTCCCAGAAATTTGCCATTGTTCCTCTGCCTGAGCTGGATTGTACTTCTGTCTCTCTCGCTTGAACTCCTTGGCTGTACAAGAAACTGACGTCTGCTGCCAGCGTTCTCACATGGGAATTTTATCAGTAATCCCACTACATGGGCCCCCTGGTACAGCAAACTTTTTGTACCCCTCTCTGCCTCTACAAGAAGAGATTGAAAGTTTTCCTTGTAGTCTGGGTTTAGAAGTGTCACCAACCAGTAAGGAGTGTCCCTGAAATTTTTTATAATGCAAGGGTCACGTGAAATGCAGCGCAACATAAATGCATGCCAGACTACTAACAGGCAAGACATCCGTGTCCTCACCAACAGGACGACTAACCGTGGTGTCCTCCACCTCCCCATCCTCATCTTCATCTTTTTTCTCCTTGTGCTCAGGCCATCCCCGCTGAACAGACGGTATGACAACTGTGCTTGTAGTACCATCTATAGCGCATGAAAGTAGCTTCTGTTCTTCCTCCTCCTAATTGTCTACCAATCCATGTTGCGATGACATGAGCCTGGGCTGAGTGTAATCACCCTGTATGGTTCCTTGCTCCATGTCCTTGTGCTCTACTTGCAATGCATCCTCCTTATTTGTGAGCAGAGAGGTTTTCAAAGTGCTGAGAATCGGGATGGTGACGCTAATTCCGTCATCGCCAGTCCTCAAAGTTATGGAGGATGGTACATATGTCTGACATTCATGTCCTCTCCTGTGGTGTTATGTGTAGAGTCTGAACTGAACATCGACTGCCTTGTTGATGCTGGTATTCAACAACTGCCCTCTTCTGCTCACAAACCCTTTCGAACATATGCAGTGTAGAGTTCCAACATGTGGGGACATCACACACACCAGTCGGTGAGCCGGAAGCTGCAAACGCTGCTGAAGCATGGCAAGGGCGTCTGAAGCTGTAGCTGAATTAATAAAATGGGCAGACAGACGGCGTACTTTCACTAAAAGATCCGGCAGCTCCGGGTAGCTTTTGAGAAAACATTGAACCACGAGGTTAAGCAGATGAGCCAGGCAAGGTATGTGTTTTGCTCACCTTGCCTCAGAGCCGCCACCAGGTTCTGACAATTGTCACACACGACCATGCCTGGCTGTAGGTTCTGCGATTTCAGCCATATATCTGACTGCTCTTTCAGCGCTGTCAACAACTCTTCTGCATTGTGTGGTTTGTCACCTATGCAGATTAGCTTCAGCACAGCCTGTTGCCGCTTAGTTGAGGCAGTGCTGCAGTGCTTCCAGCTTCTGAGTGATGTGTTCATTTCAGAGATGTGTTCATTTCAGAGATGGAGGCTGAAAAAGAAAAGGAGGAGGATGAGGTGCAGGATCTGTAGATTGGGAGCAGTCCTAATTGAAGTAGGGCCCACAATTCTAGGCGTGGGAAGAGGATGTGTTTCATCCCAAGGTCCAACAGGGTCCCAGCTTCTCCTATATTAACCCAGTGTGCCGTCAGTGAGATGTACTGTCCCTGCCCACAGGCACCTGTCCACGTGTCCGTGGATAGGTGTACTTTCCCAGTAGCAGCATTGTTGAGCGCACGGGTAATGTTGTGGGACAAGAAAAACAGAAAAATCCAGCTTCCAAACATGCAAAAATTTAGTGAAGGTATAAAAACAGATACACGGACAAGCCGCATCAGTGCGAAGTAGCAGTAGCAACACGTTTCGAACAAATATGTTCTTTTTCCAAGCTGCTTTCAAGTGAACACCATGCATAATATATACCTCCTCCCACCAATCACAGATTTAAACACGCATGGTGCATAATGACAGTAAAATCAAAAATATACAGAAATATGATTAACAACACAAACAAAATTGTATATAGCAATTAGATCTAAACAGATAATTACACAATAATTCCAATGTAAAAATAAGCACTTTAATATTGGAACATAATTTCCTTGCGTGCATTGAGTCCATTAGGAACACATGTTTTCAGCCGAAACATCCAAAAAGCTTCTTTGGTCATTAAACGTCTCTTTAGATCTCCACCTCTTGACGAGACACAAACTTTCTTAATTCCCACAACTTGCAGCGAAGAAATATTCCTTTGGTGTTGGGAAATAAAATGGTTAGAGGCAAAAGACATAGCCTGATTAGAACTGACAAAAGAAATTATGTCAGTTATGTGTTCTGAAATTCTCACTTTTAATTTTCGCGTAGTGCAGCCTACATAGTTTAATTTACATTCTGTGCACATAATCAAATATACAACATTTTTTGTGTTACAATTAATAAAATGACGAATTTTAAATTGCTGTGCATTATCACTATCCGCAAATGAATGCATTACCTTAGAGTGTGCACAGATGCTACATTTGGCTCCACCACACCGATAAAAACCTAGGTGCTGTAGCCAGGTGCGTTTATTACTCTGAAAATCCACAAAACTAGGAGAAATTATATTACCTAATGTGGCTGCTTTTTTGGCAACGATATGACAACCTTCAGACAAAATTACTGACAGTGTGTCAACTTCATGTAAAGTAGCCATATTTCTACGAATAATTTGTTCAATGGCACTAAATTGCGGACTAAAATTAAGAGACCAAACCAATTTTTTATTTTCCACATTATCAATATTGTAATGGTATGAATAGTTGATGAATTCAACAAATCATCTCTTTATTATGAACAATTTTTTGGCACGTTCCAATGACTAATGAGGATAACCTCTAGTCTATCGCAACAAGAGTGAATTTCCTGCGTTAGTATATTTTTATCACTACAATTTCTAGTTATCCTAGTCAATTCTCCTACTGGAATTGCCTTGATAGTTTGGTGTAGGATGACTACTCATAGCATGTAAAATATTATTTCCAGCCAAAGGCTTACAATGTGTGGAAGTGACAATAGAGAAACCTATAATACCTTGCATGTTGAATCCAACTGATAAGTATAGCGCAAATTGAAATTGTTATTGTTCAGATACTCGACAAATTCCGGTATGGCAGACACATCACCACTCCAAATAATGAGGGCGTCATCTTTGTATCTGCCATACCAAAAGATGTCGGGCACGAAACGATTTTCAACAGTGTATAAAAATTGTTCCTCCCAGTATGCCATAACCAAATTCGCAATAGATGGGGAATGTTTTCCCCCCATAGATCCTTCTTTGCACTGGAGGAAATACTGATGATCAAACAAAAAGTAATTGCGCTTCATGATGAAACAAATTGCGCAAGTATGATGTATTCACACATCCTTAGAGTAATCACTATATTTGTCTAAATAATACTGTACTGCCTCAATCATGACATGTTGTGGTATGGATGTGTACAACGCAACCACATCACATCCTAGCAAGTGGAAGTTTTTCCTCCACGTAATCTTGGATAATTGATTTAATACTTCCTTTGAATCCCTTAGAAAACCAGCCGCATTTACCCCGAGCGCAAAACCCTCATCAACAAAATTAGACAGTTCCTGTTGAAATTTTACCGTCGGATCTGCTGCCAATTTCATGTAGATAGAATCATCTTTGAGAAGGATTTCAATTTGTTGTTTACATATATCAGTATCCATCACTACCGTCAATCCACCCTTATCAGCTTTTTTTTACTGTAATTTGAGACACATTTTTAATATCTTCCAGCGCTCTGCGCTGTTTCAAGTTCAAATTACAGTTTGTATTTTTTAGAAAGGGCAGATTGGTGGAGTGATCTAAGATCTCGTTCCATAGTATATTGAAATTTTTCCATGCAGTCAACCCTGGAGTGGACTGGATAGAAATATGGATTTTTAGTTAATAAATGTTGAGCCTGATTTTTAACTCCTCCAAATTCTTTAAAGCAATTTGTTCTTTAAACATTAATTTACCAACGGCATTTTCAGAAGCATAATCACAATTAGATTCACAAGTTTCCTCACCAAAAAATCCTTTCTCACTGTCAGGTTCGAATAAAACTGTTAATGTCAAGTAGAGTCTGAAAAAAATCGAAACATTTATGTGGTGCAAACACTGTTCTGTACAACTGGAAATATTCAATACATTGGAAAAAGAGAAAAATAATTTACTTCTTGTTGCAGGTGGCCATTCTTGTGTGCACCCCTGTGCTTACGCCCACCGCGCTTTTTCCATTTTTTGAGAACTGTCTTTTAGGTCTCCTGTAATAAGAATTGCGTTTAGCATAAAAATTGTCATTCAAGGTATTATCCTCATAGTATACCTCATTCACACTGTTGTTCAGCGATTCCGCATCTGAAGAGCTGAATGAAACATGCTGTTTTAATGAGTCTGCTGATCTGCTGTGATGTTTCCGAATGGAACGAGGAGTGGACGAGGATTTAGTCCACCTACCCGATTCATACACTTGATTGCTCTGGTAATCATTCACGTCACGTTGAAATTTGTTCTTTTTACCGCTCATGATAGTATTTTCAAGTTTTAAGTCTAGATTGCTGGATATTTATTAAGAGCTCTTTAAATTTTTCAGGTTCTTTTTCTTCCAGCTGCGTTTTCATAAGAGAAATTTCAGCTTGTATTTTTTCAGGTTCTCTTCATGCTTCATAATGAGTTGCATGAGTTTAATCGAACAACTGCTCAAAATTTTGTTCCAATCTTCCACAAACTCCTGTGAATAAATTGTTGTTGGTACCTTTTTGAGCCGGAGCCCTCTAGGAATCATATTTTTCTGAACGTAATTGTCCATCGTGGTGAAGTCCCGCCATATTTTCGTTTCTGGGGACATAGGTTTATCCAACTTCTCAATATCATTAGAAAAATCATCAGGGGACAAAACCCCATCTCCAGCAGATGCAGTGGCAGTAAACAATTTTGCAGCTTTAATAACTCATGCTCAGTAATCCAATAAAAAATGCAACCACCAGAAAAAAGGCCAAAATGAATAGCCAAGAAAATCAAGACCAAAATAACAGTCAAATGTCCTACAGAATTTCACATTAAATGTTTTGGCCCCAGGCAGAGCCACGGTGTCATGATCACGTGTGTCAGGGCGCAGATGTTTCCGCAAGGTGAACCCATATGACACACGTGACCCTGGATACACCGCCTCCAGTGGGGCGCATTTAAATAATAAAACGTGCAGGTCGATACGCCGCCTCCACCTGGCGAATTTGGGTATTACACGTTATATACATAAAATCTGGAAACCCCGCCTCCAGTACGGCGAATTTAAATAATAAAGGGGGAACCTGGGAAACTTTAACAATGGTGGGCCCTGCGATAGGGAATGGGGACATGGAGACCTCCTAAGCTCCCCTGAGCCAGTGTCCCTGCACTCCTTACATTCCCTAAACTGGCTCCGCACCTGTCGCCGCACGCGTACCTTAACGCCCTTGCTCACCCTGACCCTAAACCCTCACTAGGGAATGGGTTGGTGCGGAGACTAATCCCACCACTGCACTAATAACACACGAGGAAAGAGACAATACAGGGGAAACACCATTTAGCTTTGCTCTGCTGCGTGCGCTCCCAGCAACAGAGCCCACCACCTGCGTGCGTCTTCTCCACCCGGATCCATCACCATAACAGGATCCTTCACCTTAGTGCAGCCTTGGAGCAGAGTCCACCACCAGTTGCAGCTGCTTAGAACCAGAGTCCCAAGGATGAGTTCAGCTTCTGACCCGAAGTCGAGCATGCTTGAGTCCAGTTCAGCAGCCAAGTCCCACATGGTGAGTGTCATTCTCCATAGTCGCCACTCCACCAGCCCATGCAGACACTTCCCGCTGACACCATCACTGCGACTCCACCACGCCATGCCAGCCCTTCGTCCAGACACCATAGCTGAAACACATCCCCCCTGGCTAAGCTGCGCAGGACTCCTCACCAGCTCCATCCTTCCTCCAGGCTCTCCAACTCAGAGTGAATACAAACTCACAATATCACAAGCAGTGATTGCACCCCCTAGCACACCTTTATAGGGTGTCACACCTGATTCATAATTAAGTGCACAAACCTAACCTAAGGTGCAATACCACAACCACCACCGGGGACAGTCAAAACACCTTTGAACTTTCCAAAGTAAAAAAAGTTCACCCAGTGCAATTTAAAACTGTCAGATCATGACACACGGTTAGGCAAAAACTTCCATGTACAATGAATTAGATCACCAGCTCACCTGTCTCGGCTTTCGGTGGTGCGTGGAAGCTCGGATTCCGTGTAGCCACACGTGAAGCAATCCAAGAAAAACAAACATTTAGCTTCCAAACATGCAAAAATGTATTGAAGGCATAAAAACAGATACACGGACAAGTCGCATCAGTGTGAAGTGGCAGTAGCAACGCGTTTCGAACAATGTGTTCTTTTTCCAAGCTGCTTTCAAGTGAACACCATGCACAATATATACCTCCTCCCACCAATCACAGATTTAAACACACATGGTGCATAATGACAGTAAAATAAAAAATATATAGAAACTTGCTGTACTACCTGGCTTCTCCCGGGCTAATAACTGCTGTTAGCAAAATAGAATGTGTTAACAAAATTTATTCTGCACACAAAAACCACAAAACAAAAAGATAGAAATATAATTATTAAAAGGCAAAAACTAAGCCAATAGAAGCATTTCACAACATATATTTCAACGCCAGAGATATTCCACACAGATTTAAATAAATTGGCCAAGTAATGTGAAGTAATCTTGTACTATTTATTCGAGAGCCTTTTGATAAACGACATTCTTAGTTTTTCCTTCAGGTGCAAAGATGAACAGATTTTTGGCTGTTCCAACTCTTGAACAGGCCACATAAAGTTGACCATGAGAAAAGCATGGAGATTGTAAATCGATTCCAACTACTTTCAAGGACTGTCCCTGAGCCTTGTTGATGGACATAGCAAATGCCAGTCGAACAGGAATCTGGAGGCGTTTAAAATCAAAAGGCAAATCAGATGGAATGAGAGGAATTGTTGGATTGAAAACATCTCCTGTGGCACATCCTGTCAAAATGGTTGCCTCAATTACATGTGGAAACAGGTTCTTAATCAAGTCTTGTTCCATTACACAGCTTTGGTGGATCCAAATTTCTCAATAGCAGAATAGGTGCTCCAGGTTTTAGAAAGAGGTTGTGAGGAGGAAGTCCTTGTGGCTCCAAGGAATTGAGGAACTCAGTTGGATAAAATAATGCTTGAGCAGGGTCTATTACTGTATCCACTGACTTGTAAGTTGTGCACACCTGGAAGGAGATTTAGAATTTGAAGATTGATCTTATTGACGTTGTCATTTTTGGGAGCTAGAATAACCCTTTCACACAGCCAGCCAGAATTTTTGAAGTGGAGTTGAATGTTTGGAAAAACCTTTGCTTTCAACTCCTCAATGGAAATCACAATGCAAGAAAAGTTGCTTGAGAAGGTGATCTGTCCAGTGGTTGAGTTTACTGGTGCCTTGCCATCTCCAATAGTCAACAGCTGGCTCGAAAACAGTCCAGCAGAAACATCGCCTGTCATGTAGACCCTCATGTTTGTGTTCAGTGACATTTTCTTTACTTTTCTCCAAAGGTACGATGCTTTGAGACAGGCATTGAGTTCGTCTGCAGGGGTTGATCTTGGAATAACAGGTAGTGTTTAGCGGAAGTCACCTGCTAAAACAACAACTACTCCTCCCATGATATATTTATTGCTACGCAGGTCTTGCAGCAGTCTGTCCACTGCTTCTAGAGCCCTTTTGTGTGACATGGTGCATTCATTCCAAATGATGGCACTGCATTTTTGAAGCAATTTGGCCAGTCCGGATCCCTTGGCAATATTACACACGGGGCTGTCACTATGAGACAGGTTAAGTGGTAGTTTGAATGTCGAATGTGCTGTCCTGCCACCTTTTAAGAGCGTAGCTGCAATTTCAGAAGATGCCACTGCAAGTGCAATCTTTTTTTGTCGAAATTTTGCCAGGAGCAAGTTGATTACAAATGTCTTTCCTGTTTCACCTGGAGCATCAAGGAAGACAATCCCACCTTTGTTGGTTTCACTGAAACTTAAAATGTAGTTATAGGCGTCCCTTTGATTTGTTACCAATATTGGCTCGTTCTGAGACACAAATGCTGTCAGTTCATCAATATTGTAGTTTGTTTCTATGAAAATCTCCCTACACATTTGGATGCCTTCAGGATTTCTTATTGGAGCAGGCAAACCAAGTAACTGTAAGGCTTTTCCTGACATTGCTATGCACTGATCTTCAAGGAGCATTAAAGTTTCATTGAACATTTCCTCAGTGAAGTTGAGGAGTTGCTGAGGATTTTCCCTTCTAATCTGCATGAGGATGTCCTCACTGAGACCATTTTTGTACTTTGTCCAAATCTCAAGAGGATTTGAAATGCTACAGGTTGTTAGAATAATAGCAAAGAGGTGTCTTAGTCGCTTTGGGGTTTGTGTGGCTGCTGCTTCACTGAGGGTCATGTCCCAGTGTCCATTTTCCAGAAGTCCTTTTCTCTGGCAAGCTTCCCTGAATGTTTCACACACATGGCCTCCGACGGTCTTCATGTGAGAAAATGATGTAGGGCCTTTGACAACATGAAGCAACATACGCAGGTAGAAGCACTCTGCATTTGACGGATGAACAGTGTAGACGTGACCAACAGTATCATTTGCTTTCACCCCTGGATAGCCTTCAATATCAAGCCCCCGTTTCCTCCGTTCCAGTGTTTTTCTGGAGGCATTCCAAGTGTAGTACTTTGGTAAATCACAGTAGAGAATTGTTTTTGCAAAAGGGTCTTGTTGACACAGCTCAAAAAATGCCAAGAGGTTGGTTTTAGGTGGTGTTAGGAGCTGCTGCTGCAAGTTTGCTGGGTTAAAGTAAATTCTCAGTCCATTTTCCAAGTGCACACTCAGATGCACAACTGGTGGGTAGCGCTCATGAATGGAGAATCCTAGTATTCTCCAAACAGCTTCATTGCTGCTTAGGTACCTGCCCATCTGGAATGCCTCCACGTCATCAATAATAGGTCCATTTTTATGCAGTTCAAAAACTGCTTGATCACTTCTTTTGTGGACATATTTACAGATATACTTGATTGATTTAACAGAGTGGCAAGATTCGACATTTATGTGGGCCTGGAAGATTTGTGACAGCAAAGGGTTGTAAGGCACTACCCACCTGTTGTCAATTTCTATCTCTTGCAGTGATGATCTAACATGCATTTTCAGCTTTGCTGTGAAACTACCATCCCCTGGCTTTCTTCTTTGGTAGACTGGATATCCATCTTGTCCTGTTTGGGTTTCTTGGACCAGGGATCGTGGGTAATGCTTTGAACACCTGCCATCAATCATACAGGGAGAATTTTTGTTGAGACTCCCACAGGGACCATGGATCATATTTTTTGTGATGGTGTCAAACAGCAAGGGTCAGTCTGAAGGTCTGGCAATTGATATTGTCAATTTCGGAAGGCTGTATTTTTTGCTTCAGCCAGATCAAGATGTGGGCATGAGGAAGGCCTCTTTTTTGCCATTCAACTGAATGCATTCAGCACTGCGTCTCACCATACTGTAAATATGTGATTTTGTGATGAGATTAGTCATTTTTGAAAGTTTCTATTTGAAAACCTGAGCAATAAGGTCATGGCGATTCACTGTTTTTTTGCCCGGCAAGAGGTGCCCTCCAATTTCCTCCCAGGCAGGATTGCAAGTAAAAGGTGATGAAAAGATCAGGATGGCCATACTTTCTTACATAAGTCATTGCATCCTGTGTGTATTCATGCATGTGTCGTGGGCTTCAAGTGACAGTTGTTGGAAGAATAACCATTTTCCCCAACTCTTTTGGATCAGCATCATTTGCAACAGCATCTCTAAGGTGAATATATTCTTCTGCCCTGAGCTTCTTTTGATTTAGTCGGATATATAATAGACGTTCACTCTCAATCTTTGCATACATGTCAACAATAAATTGGTGAAAGAGGTGTTTGCATTTTAAGATGTGATTTTCCTCTGCAAATCTTGTCATGATCCTATATGCATAAAAGTCCATGGCAGACACTTTTTA